>NC_052505.1:68762003-69099503 GCF_014356525.2 Nilaparvata lugens | reverse complement strand
CTATTTTCGCGGTTACTACTCTGAGATGCTGCCATAAGTCAAACCGACGTGGACCACGTAGTGGAATATTACATATAATAATATTCATATTTAACTTAGTAATATAGTGTTTTGCGAAAAATGTATACACAACATCTCAAAGAAATCGGAAATTTACTGATAGTCCAATCAAATGGTCGTTTTTCAGGAACATCCCCGAAAGAATTTTTCTCGACGATTCTATATATCTATTTTGGGGCGCTGAATTCGAATCTGAAATTTTTTGACATGCCATAGGGCAGCTTCACCCACAAAACCCCAGAAATTTTGGATTTTTTTTAAATTTTCCAGTTATTCTCGAGAACCTTGAGTTTTTCGAGAAAAAACATTCTCTACAATATTAAAGATAATAAAGTTTACAATAAATTGAGTGGTCGCGCAGGACTCTACGATTTTTGGTTCCGGAGCAACGAATTTTCAAAAAAGGTGTTATCTTTTAAGAGTTTTTCAAAGTTATGCAAACCTACCACTTCTACCCTATACAACTTGGATCTTCTCCAGTAATGATGAAAAACCACATATCACGTGAAATAACTGTAAATTATGAACAGGATTCCTTAGGAATTCTCGAATTTAGTTGTAGTAGGAGGGGGAATAAACCAAAAATAGAAAATCATGTCCTACAGCCAAAATTCGAATTTTCATTATAATACCTTTTCAAGGCCTTCGTAACAAAAAAGAAACATATTTTGGCTGAAATCATCCTACTAGTAGTTCTGTGAACAGTAGACCTCGCGTTCAGTAAGTTACATTGACTTGTTGTTATGTTTTCTCAAAAATTAATAAATAATTCATCAATTTAAAATGTCTTGAAAAATCCTAAATAAACATAGAGCTTTCTGTCCTATCGTACCGTGACGTATCGTCCCGGAATGTGAGTTTGAGCACTGTTATCACTGTTATCAGGTCTGGCTGCAACTGTCCACAACGTTGATGGAGAGATACATTTTCAAGATGTTCGATGTTTTTGAACGGGTAGTATTATAGTCAACTGTCTACTATCGTTGATTGAAAGATATTACATTTTCAAGATATTCGATGTTTTTGAACGGGTAGTATTATTGACCGAGCGAAATAAGGTTTAAGATTCAAGTCGACGGTTTGGCATTTCTCTTAATGTTTAAATGTTTAAATGTTTGAATGTTTAAATGTTTATTTGTTTATATGTTGGGCATTTACTAGGAAACGCGGTAATAGATTTTCATTAAATTTGACAGGTATTCTTTGATTGCGCGTCGACGTATATACAAGGTTTTTGGAAATTTTGCATTCAAAGGATAATATAAAAGGAAGAAGTAGCCACCTTCATACTATAGAATTATTCATCATAAATCAGCTGACAAGTGATTAAACAGATGTGTGGAGAAGCCAGTCTATTGCTGTATTTCCATAAGGTCTATAGTTTCAATCAGGTACTTGTAAATGAAAATACTGCGTGAGGTCTACTGTTCACAGAACTACTAGTAAATCAGCTGACAAGTGATTACACAGATGTGTGGAGAAGCCAGTCTATTGATGTATTTCCTTCCATATGGTCTATAAGGAAACGCATAAGGAAACGTCAAGGATCAAAACTTCAAACACTTGTAACTTTTGACTGAATGATCACATCTCGTCGTACTACAGCTCATTCTTCTCAGCTCGTCAAGGTAATTCCAAATCATGTATTATAACTTGAAATTTGAGAAAAATAGAATATTCCACCTTTAGTGTATTTTAGTCCATATTTAAATTCACAGAAAAATGGCCAATTTCTTCTATATTAAAAACTGTGTATCTCGGTAACCCGAGATTATAAAAAAATGATACTTGGTCCTGATTCGAAGAACAGAATCTCCTTTCGTATTTAGTAAATGATTTTTGTAAAAATATAATCTTTAGGTAAGATACGTTCGTTTCAAAAAATCAAGAAATTTGTGATATTTTTCACATTGACTGTGAATCTTGACAGTTTTTCGATAATAAACAGTGATGCAAGATGAATATTTAAGGAAACTCAGCTTATAGAGCATGACATTTTCTTTCATTTGAGACCAATCGCAAGTTTCTATCATGTATTGTACTTGTTTTAGAGACTCTTGAATAACAGTAAAATCCCAAGAAAAAATGAGAAAATAAAAATCATCATTTCTCCAATTGGCTGTAACCTTTGAACGGTATTGAAATCAGAAGTATAATTTTATTAACTTAATGAGGGTGAATTCTCTACAACCTTGACTACTTTTTGGATTTTTATCTGATGTGTTCCACAAGAAACGCAACTTTGAATAAGCGAGAAATTTGTGATATTTTCCCAATTTTCACAGTCTTGCAAAACTTTTTATCCTTGATGAGTTCAACAAAGACCTCTGTACTTCTTGAAGTTTGGGCGATACACAATTTATGTGCAAAAACCTTAAACGGTGTAGCCGTTTGCGTTCAAATATAATTCATTATTATTTGAATCTTAACAGATTGAATACTTTGTAATCAACTCTCGAAATGGAGCTAGGACATGAACCAATAAAACTTGAATTGCGTCAAACGCAGTATAGGCACAAAGAAAAGGACAACACAGAGTGAAGCCAGAGAATAAGGATTTTCTATGGTAGAAGCAAAGAGGATTTTCTCTAATAGAGCTTAGTCAGAATACGTTAGTAAGAAAGTAATCTTGGATGTCGTTAATTATCATTTAATATAATGAATTTCAAGACATGGTATGAAATATTTTCATAAAAATACGAAATCTCGAATGCAATAGTTCACCGAAATCTCATTCTCAGTAGATTTCTCTAATGCTACAGCAATTATCCTGAACTCATTACGTCATGATTGGCTAACATTCTTCACATTTTTCTGAAATGTCATCAATGAGAATATTTTGTGTAGTAATTCAGCTGAGAATATGTCTGCAGCCTATATGTGTTCGCAAATACTTCCTACTTTCTTGTTCAGATCATCCCGTATGAAATTGTATAATTATAATTAATATTCTCTCGCAATCAAGTTATTCAGGTTGAAAGAGGGTAACGTTAAATTTAAATGTTCCACTTTAACTTCCCAAATTTCCTGCCAGTGAGTTATATTTTCCGATGTAATAACATATAATTTTTCATGAGAAGATATCATTGGAGCATTCATTGGAAGCGAGAATCGCTCATAAATATGTGAGTGAAGCAGCAGAAATGATATCATCAGACTGTCGGAGAAGAACGGTATAAGCCGCGTAATAAATGTCTTCTGTCCAGAATAAGGATAGCTGTTGGAAGTGGCTGGAGCATTAAAAATGACCAACACCTGGCACCTTCCTTCCACACACGTACGAAAACTTTTTATGGTACCGCCACTTCCTAAATCTTTTATAATGGCCGACAAGTATAGCGTGGAGAAGAAGCAGCTTGACAACAGTTTCTGTCCATTTCCGCTTCAGAAATTCTCAACGGAATGACAGAAAAGTAACGTAAGTCCATACAAGACTCGGCAAACTTGCCTGCAGTTACTATTCAACTGTACAACACCAGTCAACTTCCAGCTTCTGTCTAGTTGTTTCACTTTTGGGACTAGTTCTTCGCAGAACCTTGTTATTGTAGCGAATTTGTTGAAGTAAAGGGCAATGGTATACTCTTATCTAGCCAGAAATTCGCTCTCACAGTGGCAGGCGAATTCCATCGAATAACTATCCAATATTCCATGGAGTATACACTATTGTGAACAATCTAATGACGCATGAATATCTACCACTCTTCTTTTATAGATATTGCCGTAAACATGATACTTTAATCGGCATTTCATATCAAAATACTATCTTTCCTAGCTTATCACAGTCAAAAAATACGGTTTCAAACTTATTCATAGTGACAGTTTATAAACTATACAGGAATTTTTGAAAAAACCTATTTTCTATCACAAATATCACTCTCTGTTTGTCTTCTTGAAATAATAATTATGTGATGCAGATAGTAAGTTAGTGTTTTTTATGGCTCAAAACTCTCAAAGTTTATAAAATAACTGTCAAGTTTTCAAACTATCATTTCAGTGGATTGTTTTAATAAACATTTCAATTCTTATATAAACATTTCAAACTGAACATTTTTACACATCATTTTTTGGGGATCAAAAATATTTGTGTTCAGAAGTGCTGACGAAACGTCAAGTTGGACTAATTTTTGAATAAAAAATCCGGGAATGGGTTTCCCCATCATCCTAATGATTTTGTGGTTATATTGACGAATGAAAAAATAAAAATAGATTCTTATAAAATTATCATTGCACTTACTGTAAGTGAAAGCTCATACTCAATTCCTGAAATTCCACAGAGGAATTGAACCTCAAATTTACTCACTACTTATTAAAAGTATTTTAATGTTGGAATTGAATGTTTGTTCTGCTATAAAGAAATTGAACTAGGAACTTTTCATACCACTAGCTTCAATAATGAAGGCTGGAAACTTCTATTTACTTGGTCTAAGAAACCCAGTTGCACATTTTCCAAGCAAGTTTGCCCTATTCGTATCACTCTAGACGCAATTTTGCCTGTAGCAGTCCCAAGAACAAGGAAACAAATAACCAGTTTGTTGCATTTCATCCCTCCCTCTGTTTTCCTTATTTCTACTCTATCACAATAAAAATCCAATTTTTGAGCTGAGAGTGCGACAACTTGTCTACTAGTTCGCTGGGGAAATTCATCCAGCTATTGTGTAATGCAATCTGCTGCAGTCCCCTGGTGCAGCCTATCTGTGGGATACGATCCGCATGCACTGCTGGCCTAGTAAACACAATTCAAAGCAGCTGTGTGCTTCTGTGTGCTCTATACTCTATGCTCTATGCTCTGTGCTCTGTGCTCTGTGCTCTGTGCTCTGCACCTCACAAGCAAACTCAGTGTTGGACAATGGGGATCCGCACACTGTCTCCTTCTATGTACACAATCACCTTGCTATAGCTATGTTACAAAATGTCTGCGATGACTGTGAGCCTATCTCACTGTCGGAATTATTGCTAGGCTCAGTCTCGATGCAAGTATGAATTTTCATCTACTACTGAATATTGCATTTTGGTAGTTTTTTTTTTAATTTTACTGATCACCTCTTTGCTTATTACTATTGCCTGTATCCTACTCTTTATGGAATAGTTGATCAAGGTTGAGGAGGAGGTGAAGAAGGAGGAGGAGGAGGGGGATGAGTAGGAAGAGAAGTAGGAGCAGGAGAAGTTTGGTGATGATAGGCTGTTCAAAAAAGTAGATGTAACCAAACTTATCTAAAGAAAATCAAATAATTGTTTGTACTCGAATGAAAAAGATTCTAATTCAATCTACTTACGGACTATCCGACACCAATTAACTCGTTGCTTGACATCAGTTCCGTTGTTTCGTCCCATCAAACCATTCTTTTTCACGAGTAATGTAAGCCATTTTGGAAACTTATCACTTATATTGTTATTGACTGATCTCTATTCTAATCATAAGAATAATATCGATTAAATTGATGGGGAGAAAACATATATTATCGATAGCAAAAACAATAAAGTTTTGAAAAAATCGTCTTAAATCCATTTTATCATGAATTCAGTTCAAGAATGCCGCAATAAATTAATTTTTATTAGAGCCGTCAACTTCCAAATATCAACTCATGCCTACAAATATTTGATTAATACAGTTTATCGATTTTAACAAACCTGGGTTCACCCCTCGATGAACATTGTTTCACTCCACTCTCATTAATTATACGATCGTTTAATAATCACGTGTTTAATAATATTGAAATTATTAAAAAATAATTGAAATAATATGAACAAATTCTTCGAAGATAGCCATTTTGTTGAGAGTAACGTCTTAAAAGCAAGATTTTCAGACTTAATTTAAGGTAAAAAATCTGGTGTGGCGCACTCACACAACTTTTCTTGCCGTTATGAAAATTTATCACCTGACGCTAGTGTTCACGCGCATCTCAAGTCGACTATATTCAAAGATCCAAGCCAGCTGGTGACAGGACAATAACGCTGAAGACACACGAAGTCTTCTATCTCTACATAGTGAATGATTTAATAGAATCAACAGTTTGCAATTGAAATAACAACATTTAAAATTTCGAGCTTATAAAAAATTCTAAATAAAATTTAGAATTTCGAGCTTATTTTCAATTTCAGGTGAAAATGTTACTGAACATTAATTGTGGAGATTTTCATGCTCAATATTTTCCACTTGGAATTTTTTGTTCAAATTGTATCTGGAACCAGATAATTGGGGATCTAAATTCAAACTTTGCATCAATGGGGTGGAGCTCCTGGGATTTTTACAGATATGAGACTTATGGCAGTTGATAGAGCTCATCAATGACTATTTTAGGTATGAATTTGATCAGATTGATGAGAAAATCGCAGATTGATGATGAAAAACCCTGTTTTTGACAACACTTTCGCTATTTTAGCCGCCATCACACACACACACACACACAACACACACACACACACACACACACACACACACACACACACACATACATACATACATACATACATACAGACCAATACCCAAAAACCACTTTTTTGGATTCAGGTGATCTTGAAACGTATAGAAATTTAGAAATTGGGGTACCTTAATTTTTTCCGGAAAGCAATACTTTCCTTACCTACGGTAATAGGGCAAGGAAAGTAAAAATGGCTATCTTGAGAAAATGTGTCCATATTACAATTAACAGATGTTTCATCAAAGATGGAAAGCTCTGTAGCTCTTTATCATCCCTTCCAGAACTTCAACTTTTGTTCAGCACAAACTTTTTGTTTACAGCATCAGAACAACTTACTGCTAAGTAACAAGTTTTCTGGAAAATTTTGCATGTTATGATCAACAGTTTCTTCTTTCGATCTTGTAGTTTTACGTCATTTGTGGTTCTTCAACCCTGAACTCTCAAGATAATACTGGGACATTATGAATTTACTGTTGTAGGTGATTGTTGGCTCTCACTTTAACCTAGATCCTTCCATGAACATCACAATGGTTGAGTTTAATATAAATAAACTGGACGTGAATACAAGAACTAAAATCATAAAGTGTTATATGAAAACCTCATAATTTCATTAATTTTCCAAGACTCATCCTATCCCTTTGAAGGTATAAATTCATAATAATATATGCTGTATTTTATGTAATACGCTAATTAATTATTATCACAAACTTTACTTCTTAGCTGTTTGTTTGAACAAACATTGTTTGAGCTGTTATGATTGAATGAATTCGTAAATTGTATGATTGAATTCGAACAGACACATACACATAGAGGAGACTAAATATCTGAATATTGTCATGTTCCAAGCATAAATAGGAAAGAAAGAGAAAGAAATTAGCCTACATATTTTATTTTTTCCGACTATGTTTGAAGAAAGTTTGAGACGCACAGTTCGTGGATACTTTTACACAGTGGGATGAGAGTAAATGAATATTATTCTTGCAATATTGTAAACATGCCAAGCTAATTGAAATTATTTCAGAATACTGTTGTAGCGACAAAACAATATTCATCTAAGAGCAGATTGCTTCTCTCGAATGAACATGATATTTGTAGGTTCTCCAGGAACTGAGATAGCGGCAACTGAGGAAAATTAGAAGGATTGAGCGCAGCGCTCTTGGATTACAGCCAGCTAAGTTTTATAATCTTGTGCTCAAACATGAGAAGGAAAAGTCTTCGAGTTTCATCAGCCAATTCCTTTGGAGAGCCCATTCATTTACCTACAGTTCGTACGACTTTTCAAAATGTCTTTTAGAGCTTATTCCTTATCTTTTTGAAACACTTGAAGTTTAGAAGTCACATTTTCAATAAGTTTTTCTTCAATAATTCATCATTAATGGAAATGAATGTATTTTAATATCTGATTCACTATTACAATGAAACCCTTGAACCCTTGCTCACAATTCGGTAAATACAATGTAACAAGAACTGTCACATCGTATTTACCTTCTTATTTAATGAAATGAATTTAATCAAAATGATTTTTTATTATAAATATAATAGTTAGAGCATAAGGAAGAAAATAGATGAATCGAGGAGGAAATTTGTTCTTTCTTGGAGATACCTTTCTATGGTTAGAGACTATCCAATTACAATGTATTTTGGCCGAAACAACCAAGATAGCCTACTGGAATGTTTGATACCTGCAACCTCTATTATGTTCAATTTCAATGGATTACATCCATCCACCTGATATCTACTAAGTTCACCATGGATGAAATGAGCCTGTATTCGGCGTTGAATCGCGAATAATCAGATTTGGCTCCGATCTGATTAACACATTCAGCAGTAATTAACGACATTCAGACTGGTCCCTAGGGACGGCACTGACCATGTCCTGGGCTTATTCTGATAACATCGATCTCTGACCGCCAGCGTTGGCCTGAATTTGCAGCAGTTGATAGGACCACAACATTATGCTCATCACTAGCTCACAAGGAATTCTACTACCCAATAGTGCAAGGGATTAATTCCGAAATTCAAGCGAAGGTGTATGGCTTGTCAAGTTCAGAGAGTGACCAAAGTAGCCACATAACAGGGAGAGAACATTTCACATTCGAATGCTTGAGTGCCTCCAAAGTGATCGAGAACACATTCTAACAGCAAATAGAATATTGAAGTATAGTGATTGAGGAGTTGGGCTTGCTGCTCGTGGAATCTCGTATAAGTGTGTACATCACTACATCACCTAGACACGTATTGCTAACGTACTGTTAGTTACATTTTATCGACTGTACTCGAGATTTCTACTTTGAGCATATATCCTATGTGAGCATAAAATTTATTTGTCAAAATATTATCAGAAAAATTCAAATAATTGAGAATCATTGCGAGTCTTCATATAAAAAGTTATCAAGGAATTTTGCATACACTATTTATTAAATCCAAAAGAATCACTATGACGGTAATTTTAATAGTTACAGTAAAATACTGCATTTTTAACAGTTTTTTCAAACATTTCAAACTTCAAAGGTCTCATATGGACAGTTCAAAAACTGTACATTTCTATTCTATTTTCATGTTACAGAAGAATGACAAGTAGCGTAGGCATTTTTTGGATCGAATAATACTCCTAAACGACTAATGATCAACTAATCTATAAGTCATAGATATACACACATCCTGTGTTTGTCGTCAACATGGCATAAAAATTGATAATTGAATATTAAATTCGTAGTTACCGATCTGATAACAGGATTCCCACACATGCACTACATTCCTCCATTATTCAACGGCGCACCGCTCAAAGCCAGATATGACGTTATTCGACTTTTTCGACTAATGCAACGGAAATGAGTTAGCAAGCAAACTTGAATAATTGTTCTGAGTATGTGGGAGCACAGCTCATTGTGTTGTTTTGCGGAGCGGTTTGGCGCTTTCGGTCTTCAAGGACTCGTAAAAGAACTGGCTGCAATCCGCTTATCGGTGCGGATGGTGGGTAGTGGGGTGCAGTGCAAGAAGAAGCTCTCAGGTGTCGAGACCGATTTGCAGCAAGATTTGCAGCACTGCGGTGCGGTGCGGCGGGCTAAGAAGCTTAAGCAGTCGCGGCTGCCTACCCCACCCCACTCCTCTCTGTCGCTTCACTGTACTTATATTGGTGCTGCCTCTATGTCATTGCGTATTAGCACACTATCCTGATCAATAGCGGTGTTACCATTATTTATTCCGCTAATAATGTATCTGGAAGATTGAATGGGGATGTATCGATTGTGGGTTTGGTAGCTCGTTGTTTATATTGCCTGTTCAACACATTATGAGACCAGAACATTTGAGACGAAAAAATTTAAGAAAATTTAAGAGGAACGGCTTGTCGCAAATTGAGATGCAACGCGACGTGAGTCTGCTACAGTCACTATATAACTCTGAAATAGTAACTGTAGAGTCTGCTAGATGAGTTAATATCATGATGTTCATGTTATAAGACTATATAAATGTTTACATTAGGACGAAGCTAACGTTTAAACATTTTCACGAAATCTCACGATTGAAAAGGATACGAATTCAGATTGATGCGGGAGTTACTTGACTTGTATGTTTTTCCAACGAATTCTATACAAGTGGTATAAGAAAGCCTACTATACTCCCGAGGCTCATACCATTTGCATTAAACTATTTTGAAGCTATCCAACGTTTTACAATTTGATATAAATTTAAATATCGTGTTATTACAATGAAACTTTCCTCCCAGATCTGTTTGATTCCATCGTGGCCGGTAATCTGGTATGAATAGCTAAATCGTATAGCATTTCAGAAAGCAAACATAAATTACTCGTTTCAAGATTACGGAAATTGCAGAATAGACACACTTGGGATGTGCGATAAAGTTCAATGACTCCATAATTTTCGAGGTAATAGTTTTCAAGCTGCTGAAATACTCGCTGTTGCCAGTAGTTAGCGACGCTTCTGTGGGAACAGAGAGAGTGAGAGAGAAGGCAAATGCATCTTGTAACTCAGTAAATGACTTGCTGTTAATGGCGCACTTGCGTCCATTAAAAACGAAACATACTCGCATGCACTAGGACAGAATGTATAAGCAAATTCCAAGTTTCGTGTTTCCTGCCGGTCTAGTATCAAATCTGCAACCCGCTTCACAAGCTTCCCCCCAACCCTTTGATATCTTCGCCATGATCCTCTTCACCCATCCCAACGCTCATTATCGCTCCACATCACACCTTAAAAGTGCTCTCTTCTGCTCTGCATAGACAAAGTTGTTTCTGGGTTGATGAGAGGATTGGTGAGGTTGTGTGTGGGCGGTGGGGGAGGGTCGAGTTAGTCTGGTGACACGCCGGCAGGCGGTCCCCCTTAATTGAGACTACACTTAGAGCAGCTCCCAACTAACCGTCACACCAATTTTGCATGAGTTAATCGGTCGTTTGGTACGTTAATTGCTGTATTTTATAATAAATTTCTGCCGTATTCAGAAAGTTACAATGTTTGAGTTGGACGGTATCCTTGTTGGGATGGAAATTGTACTGTAGCGTTATTCAGAATTGGAAGACATATAACTGATTCAATTGAATTGAAGCACGTTCCTCGAATTGAAAAACTCTTACAGAATAGAAATTAATACGTATATGGAAATCGTAGGTTCTATTCTATATGAAATAGAGCTTCATTCGAAAATGGGCGAAACATTGATAGAGAGAAAGGAACAGAATCTTTGAATCAAAATACATATCAATATAATCAATTGTATATTGATAATATGATTGGGAATCACGATTTCAATAAAAAGTAACTTTTTCAGTAAGAAATAGGCTCTTTCTCCTAAAGAGATAATGTAGTTTCTAAAATTAAATGAGGATGAGAGATATCTCAACATTCTTCTGTTCGCAGATGATCAAATTGTCATAGCAGAAGATGATTTTGACTTTCACTATCTAATGAGAATGTTGTCAGAAACCTTTCAAAAATGGAGTTTCAAAATAAACTACGACAAACAAAGTATTTGCTAGTTAGAGGAGGAGTTAAAGATCTGCAAGTTAACAAAAAATCATTGAAAGATGTGAGAAAGCGAAATTCATCGGGGTAAATCTGTCAAGAAATGATCATATCTCTTCATGGTCATAGTGAGTTTCATTAAGTGACTATTAAGCGTATCACATGTGCCAGGAAAGTCATAGGTCAAATTAATTCACTGATTTGCTCAAAATCTCTCACTCTCAGGACTAAAATAATGATGAACGATTCCATCCTCAGAAGTGTACAGACATTACACTATGTACACATGTACACTAAGGGTACTATGGTGTAGAAGTTAGGGAATCAACTGAAGGAAGACCCAATGCAGTAGAGATTGACTTCATCACGAGTTAGCTGCAGAATTTCTTCATCAGTATGGAGCTCACAATGAAATGTGAAACTCAGAGGAAGGATGAATTAACAGGAGTCAGTTGTTGATTATATAGTCGACATTCGATATATGGTATGATCATGTGATGAGAATGGCAGATTTCAAATGGCCAAAATTCCTCATGCACTGGAAGCCTCAAGAACGGAGAAAAAGAGGATGCCCTTTCAGACAATGGAAGCAAGAAATACACATGGCTAACACAACCAACTCTTGCAGATGTGTAAGAAAGAGACAAATAGAGGTTGAGATGCGAGAAAGTGCTGTGAGCTGTAAGATTCCTCGCAAAAGTAAGTTTCTGCTCCAAGTTCCTGAGCAAGAGGAAACATACTAAGAAGAAGCAATGAACAGTTGCAACTGGACATAGAAGATAAAAATGCGGACATGGTTCAAGTCAATAATTTTTCGACCAGTTTCTTAAAAAGTCAAATGGGAGCTATTCGCTTATGAAGAATCTTTTTCCCTCCTCAGAAATAGATTTACATATCTTGTATGATCCAATGAAGATTGAAATTTTTGTTTAAATTATCATAAATGATTATAAATTAATCTGTTATGATATGCATTGGCTATTCTATTGGTAACAGCTACGATAATGTTGAAATCTCTCCTATTCTAAAAAAAAGACTAATAGAAAAAAAAAACGATGAGGCTCTTGTAAACTTTGTGAAGATCGATAGTGAGCGCACTATCCTACGAGATCCTCGTCATTCCTTCTTGCGGATGTAGCCTACTTTCGACTAGGAATTGTTAATTTGGGAATTGATTGTCTATTTAGTTGTTTGGAAAGCGAAACTCGCAAGATTGGAAAAGCTGCTTGAAAAGCTGTGCGAACTATCTGAGGCACTGCGAATCTAGCGTTAAATTCACTTACCACACACTTTTTCGGCCAGGAATGGAATGAGAATCGAGAATGGAAACGAACTTTCACGGAGGGAAATTGAATAGTCTTTTCCCTTTTTCACCCCGGGGATGGAAAAATCGGTCGGGTTTTACTGGCATACATAGTGCTGTTGGTGCTGTGGTGGTGCTGCTTGTTCAGTAGGCGAAAACCAGCCTTTTCCCTCCAATTCCTCTTGCAATGCTGCTGCTTCTTTTGCCGTATCGATTCCTATGATTACTTGCCATTTGTAGTGTTCCCAGGGCGTGTATATCTAGCAAATGCTTTCGATTACTCAACCCGACCTAACTGCTACATTTCAAACCATGTTGGCCATGCTGCTCTTAATTCAACGTCTCGTTATAATGTTGAACCGTTTTTTCTCTGGAGTATTTATACCAGACATCTGATCACTTGATTTGCTCCCGTTACATTCAGGCGGTTTCCCACTTGGTTATCGAGATTGATTGTTTGCACATTCGATGGGCTCGCATCGATTCATCTCTTAATCCTTTTTTGCTCCTCTAGAACATCAATCAACCTTTTCATTTTTGCCTTGCTTCTGTTCAATTCAAACGTCCTTTCAGTATGACAGCTATTCCCTCAGGATTATGAATAGAGAGTCTCGGTAAATGCTATGTCATATTGTGATAATTATATATTCTAGTTCGTAATCTGGCTGAATATTAGGCAAGGCAAGATTAAGAACTGTCACACTAACTGAAATGACATTTGCCTATGCCGATGTTATTGTTGTCATCTGTGGCCTGAAATCGGGTATTTTTAAAAATAGTATAACAAATCGAATAAAGGTCTCATCAATAAGTTGTTATTCATTTGCGCCATATTAAAACAATGTTTTCATATCATTGCAGGTGAGAATCGATTCCATACTACTCCTTGAAAGACTAATCTGATAAAGTAAGTATGATTTGTATTCAAATAATTATTTGAGATTTCGGGGGATTGTTTATGTTGTCAAAAAAGATTTTTCATGTGTGCCAGATGAGTTGGAATTGAAACTCTAAAATTGTGCATCTAGAAATAAAAAAATATCTTCATGTTGAAATTCTTAGCTTATAATTATGTGTAATATTATTTAAGCATGAGACATGTTCTACTTGCAATAGTTATTCCATTCTCCCTTTCCCTTTTTAGAAAGGTTATTTTGAATTGAGAAACAATTAGAAACAATAGGTTGACAACAACTTGAATACACTCAGAAGCCACTGAGTGCGCATCACTCAACTTGAATCACTTGTATACAATGATATCCTATCCAATACATCTCACTAGATATAAGGTACATAAATTATAATCTCAGCTCCTTGTAGAAACTAGATGGAAAGAGCTTATCTCTGTGGGACTCAATGTGCTGAATTATGTAACACTATCAATCAATGAATAAGGGTAACAAACTAAGGGTACAAACACACTGAAAGCGGAGCGGAGCGGAGAGTGGCGTTGAGGAGTGTCGGGAACAATATCATGTTAAGTAATGAGCTAAAACACACTGGAAGCGTCTACTCGCAGAGCGGAGCGGAGCGTGGCGTCACACTTTGGAACAAGCTCGTTTGTTTTTTGGAGCGCCTACAAGCGGAGCATCAAAGCGTCAAAATGCGAGTGCCCCACTAATATACCATGTAGTAGTACACAAGCATATTTAATGTTTGCCAAAATTCCCCTGTAATGTGTATTATTTTATTATTCAAAAGAGAAAACTCATTTATTGCACTTTGAAATCAAAAGTAAGGCTATTCTAATCTATTCCATTCATATTTCCATGAAATTCAAAAATTCATCAATGTTCTCACCATCTAGTAAATGTAGTAAATGCTGTGAGAGAAATTCGGTTCATATTTTTTCACCGTGCTGAACACACTGACTCTTAGCTAATATCCAGTACTTTAAGTAATTATTCTCACAACGTAATGTCCGTGCAAACTTAGACAACGCCATGTTCTAAGCCCTTGACGATTGACGATCAGACGCTTATATGCCAGATAATATATATCAGATATATGACAATTTAATCAAAATACTACTTAAACTTAGATGAAGTCTGAGCTGTAGTATTTTTGTTTTGAAATCCCTTAGCAGCTCAGACACGTCACGATCGATTTCAGCTTGAATATTTGTTTTATGCAGTCAAACAAATATTTCGTCAGCAGAGACGGGTTGTCCAAACGCAAGTTTCACCTTGAAATATTTATTTTGAAACGACGCGTGATGTCGAAACCACTTCGGGGAAATGAACAAGCCGGCAAATGCTTTGTACAGTCACAGGCATTACATGTGTATGTGTGGTGCAGTCTGCAGTGTGCTATACAGCCAACATGATTGCTTCGCATGTTTTTTTCTGTACGCAAGAGATGGAATGAGAGAGAAGAAGAGCACGAAAAAACAGGCATACACACTGTCGTGTGTTTGAAAAAGAGGGGAACAAATTTTTTCAGAGACTATAAAAAAATCCAATCAATATGGAATTTGACTGAAAAAATTCAATCAACCTCAGTATCGATATGTTTGAAAAACAATTAATTTCTAAAACGAAACCGTTTTTCACTTTTGTAATACTGCCTCACTTATTAACTCTAAAAAAATTGTTTGATAATATTCCGATCAATTCTAAAACCCTACTCTATCATTCATATCTAGGATGTATAATGGAGTTCTACGGTGAGATTCAAATTATTACTTCACTAGACTGGTGCTTCTCAAAACTATCGTTATGAGTACTGGGATGAGCAGAACCTTACTTCCCATACTTCAATATTCTTTTCATAGTGCTTTATCACCACGCGTGTACATTTAATGTAAAACCACATTTAATATCATGAATTTTAAGGTTCAGCATTTCAACTAATTTGTATTAAAATGTGGAGCTCCAACAAGAGACATCAGTTCTGTTGAAAAATTGACTGATGGAACCACGAAACCGTGATTCAGTGCTGAAGTGAAAAAATGAAAAATCATCAAATTATGTTTTTGCTAAAATAGGAAGTGGAAAATCAACATTGATCATAATCATTCAATATTGAATTCCGTCAATATAATGTATGGAATGTTTAGATCAATATCAATATCGATTCGTCGAAAATGTAACATTTTACAGAGATATAAATGGGTTGGGATTGATTTTTCAATCTATCTCACTTTAATCAAATGGCTTGATAGGTTTCAACGTACGTTGTGGTGGGTGGATTGCCTTCGATGGAGCAGTCCATTCACGTCTGTTGATGCATGGAGCATGGTAGGCGTAAGCCTCTTTAAAACAAATATCCCCTATTAATATATTATGTAGTGGAGCTAATATTCTATTAGCTAATTGGAATCTAATTGATAATGAGTAAATGTGGTATCGCGTTACCCTTAATCTCAGGCAAAGAGTATTTGGGTGATCGTTATCGAGCTACAGAGCTGCTGTTGAACTTTGACCTGTTACCGTCATACTCTCTCTCTCTCTCACACACACACTCTGTCTCTATTAATTTTCTCTCTTTATCTCTCTCTCTCTCTATTCCTCACTCTCTCTCCCTCATGTACTCCTCCATTTCTCTCTGTAGCGCAACAATATTCTAGCAGCATTATAAAGTTATACTTAAACTGGGTCACCATGAGTTGTGTTTTAGCTGTCCAGTGGTCCCATGAGATATCACGTGTCCATTAGAATACTTTGTATACAGTATAGTAGAATTTTGTAATTGTTTGTTTGAGCTTTGAGCTGTTTTGTTTCACATTTATCCAATCAGATCCCTTTTGACAGTCTCTACGCTACTTCATAAATGCGTCCTGTAATTTCAATTCACATTTTCATTGTTCAATATTCACTAGCTGAACTGAACTGAACTCCCATTCCAAGTGAGTTTTCTCAGTAATCTAACTAACGAGTCTCGAGTTTGTTCTACACAAATTCATCATCATCATCATCGTCATGGATTAGGCTTTTCAAGCCTGTTCCGGCGTTCATCTCTTCCTCGGTCTACCAATAATTCTTCTGCCTATTGGCTTGTGGAGTAGGGCATTCAATGGGAAACGGTCTTCAGGCATTCTAAGGACATGATCTGACCACTTATTTCGATATGTTTTTATCAAACTCAAAACTGGTTGGACATCACATTCTCTTCTTATATTTTCATTCCGAATCCGATCCTCTCTTGTGCATCCTTTGACTTGTCTAAGGAATCGCATCTCTGCTGACTGTATTCTTGATTCAAGCTTTCTTGTCAGCACCCATGCTTCACTTCCGTAAGTCAAAGTGGGTATCGCCATGGCTCTATAAAATTCTACACAAATTGAGAATGATAATTTTCCATTGCACTATTTTAATATCATAGGGCTTCTCTTCAAAATAGAGGGATACACAATCCTTTCGTAATTGATTCAAACGAGATTCTTAATCAAATATTCATCTCCCTGCGTTTGATCAAGATTCTTATATGAGATTGGACTGATAATGGATAATTAACACATTAGAATAGGCTTATTGAATAGATAATAATAAAGAACAATAGACAATAATGATAGAGAAGAATTTTATAATCTCTTATTTTCAAAGATGTTTCCTTTGTAAAAAAGGATATAACATTATAAATAATTCTGGATGTATGCAATGGGAGGTCCAAGAATGTAATGTCATTCATGTGATTGGGAGAACCAGCTGTTGAACTTCTGTTGTAGCTTCCGTTGTGGAAAAAACTAAACACTGTAGATTCTTATGTATTAATAACCC
Organism: Nilaparvata lugens; assembly: GCF_014356525.2. Classification (NCBI taxonomy): domain Eukaryota; kingdom Metazoa; phylum Arthropoda; class Insecta; order Hemiptera; family Delphacidae; genus Nilaparvata; species Nilaparvata lugens. Next base: position 69,082,023 of record NC_052505.1, on the reverse strand, counting down.
ACTGAATTCACAAGTTAGTCAGTGAGGATAACTTACATCTTCTCATTTTACCACATTCTATCATATTCCATGTATGTAATGTTAATTGCATGAATGTGCATTTTAATTACCATTTGTTATATTAGGAGTAGTGTTGTGATGCCCCTGGCAACTAATGATTGATAATTTCAGCCTTCATTGCATTGCATTCCACCCTCTATTGGGGATAGTTGCTGATGATTATTATATTCAACGATGCGGGGAATGTCAATCAACTGGATCGTAGGGGATACAAACAGACCTATTCAGAGACTAGAGGGATTGCAGTAGTGAGGGGAGTAGTATAGGCCTATATAGTATATCAAATGAAAAGCTTATTCGGATAAAGTTTAATAATATGGTATGGAAGTATTTCCTTAATTTAGTTTTGCTCAATATCGTCGATAAAACATTTTTATGAATGAGATTTGCTTTTGTGTTCAGACATTGAGTTTTATGTGTTGAAAAATAGAAGATCAATAATGGAAGAATACGTAAGCTATCGTCGAATATAGCCTGACAAACCCACAAACGCATAACTGCTTGAGCCCCAAGTCAAAAGTAGAAACTCACCACTCACCAAACTCGCTCAATGATCTTATTTGGATTTTCGCTCCGATTTCTGCAATCATGATTGCTCAATATAAAGGTAAATCTAAATTTTTTCACATGGAATACCTATCAAGTTGAATCAAAAGATAATTTACCTCAAAGATAATTTACTTATCTTTACTTATTATTTACTACCTGTCAAGATTCTCAAGAGGCTTCTATAAGTTTATCCATTATGTAAATGTATTTTAAATAATGAAAAATCAACCCTGCACTCTTACCTATTCCCATCGAAATAGCCATGAAACAGCCTATTGTTGTATCAATCGATAGTGGAATATCATTATTTCAAATAGGATATATGTTTTTCATAAACGTATTTCCATTTATAAGTAGCTGGCCCAGCGAACTTCGTACCGCCAAATAGTTTAATGCATCTCATGACAAACTTCTACAGATATTCCCATTTTTCATTTTTGTTTATAAGCCATTAGTTTTTCCTTGTTTTGTTTTTTTCCCTCTCTTCTTGCTTGTATTTTAGTTTTTTGTTTTTGATGCAGCGCTCTTTTGACTCTTTCGACCTTATAGCACCAACCAATATTAGTAATAGATTTAATTTGTTTTATTCTTTACACTTGAAGTTTTTGTTGTTCAATTAAAGTTTATTTTTTAGGTTTAAAAAAGTAAAATTTATATGTTATTAAAAAAATGTATTTGATTATCTTTTATTTCGCAAGGCTTTTCTAGATAGGAATTCTTTCCCCACACACGGATTGATAGTCTAAGTGGGGAAATATATATTTCCTTGATTTGTTTTTATTTAACTATTATTGAAAATTCTTATGATTTTTCTTGTGGGAATGAATAAAAAATAAATAAATAACAACTTTAGCTGGATGTACACCTGAGGAGGCGCGATGCGGTATTTTATTCATAATATAAATAGTTTTTTAACTGCAAAATAAATAATTTACTAAAAATCAATTAATTCTAAACACTGAAGACAGCACAATTTATTATTGAAACAAAGCAATGTCTTCAGAGCATGTCTTTAACCTGAGGCCGCACTGCTGGATGGTTTCACACAGAACAGTCATTTTGTTTTTAGTCGGGGCGTTTAGAATAAAATACATGGGCGATTATGGAGCAGCACACACTCTTGTCTACTATCTACCAACGGCTGTTGTATGACGCAATGATTATAACAACTGATTTTTATTTTTGTGTGTGGCCAGCTCACAAACCTTCTCCCATAAGGATTACATGTAAACTTTGAAGGACCGGAGGAAAGAGTCGGAAGTAGGATTAAAAATTTGATAGGCCATAAACCTGATCATGAACATAACGAACATAACTAATAGAAAATCATCAAAATCTGTACACACCGATTTATAAAAAAATTATTGAACGATAAAATTTGAGGCTCGATTACTATTTATTTAGATTTTCCTTCTTATACAGTACATCACCTTCAACATAGTTTTTCTATTATGTGTAAAAAACATGGAATACATTAACTTGTATTCCCTCAACGAATCAATCGAATCAGTTAAATACTTATTCTAATTTGTGTAGAATAAGATACAGCACCTATCCAAAGCAGCATGTAGGCGCTTTGTGCTGTAGCGTCGAAATTTGCATTGCTTGCTGGAAGTTTCATGAATAAAAAGATGTAATTTGTTTCCTGTGGCAACTAGTCATTTTGGCGCGGTACGCCCTATCCAAATAACACCTGTAGTCCTCTGCTTGTGTGCATGATGCTCACTAATAACTACTCTCCAACACTTCTAACTTGAATGCATCACTTGTGCAGACTTCAAAGCTCCAGCAGTGAGTAGGTTTGCTTGCTCGCTAGACTATTATTTACAAACCACGCTACAATCGAAATCAACTGAGCTTGAAGCTAATTGTCCTCAACTTGTCCAACTTGTCTTGTTAAATTGTTCTATGACTACTTTGATATCCCTTTATCGTATTATAAATACATACTTTATCGTATTATAAATACATACTTTATCGTATTATCATACAGTATCTATCTTAACGATAGAATTATTAATCCATACAGAAATGGATAAAGGCTGGATATCGAGACAGTTGTAAGTATTTCTACATAATATTTCGTGAACTGCAGAGATAAGTACTGTAAAGGAGAAAAATATAAAACTGTAAACGAAAAAATGTAGCCCAGCCATATACAGAGTGATCTGCGATCCCATAGGCTCCTATAATCTAGATTGCATATCTTAGATAAAGATATAGAAGTCTATAGGATGGCACATTTTAGATCTGTGTGGCCAGGCCCTTAAACTTATTGTTATCCAGCTAGTGTATAAATACTGTCTATTTGTTACATCAGATTTGAGACTGAAGGTCAATAGCTTTTCCATCCGTGCTCTCATACAAGTATTCTTAACACAATCATTCGAAAAGTAATAACATCAAAGGTATGTCAACCACAATTGAAAGTGTTCAAAATTATTTGTATCACCATGTGTGAGACTAACTCTCCCTTCAACATATATCTTTTTCAATGAGTAAAGTCTTTCCCTTCAAAAATATCTTCATTGAGAACAGCCTTTTCCCCACTTATCTTCTTTATTGAGTGAAGTCGAATCAATATTATAGACATCCCGATCGATTTTCTACTCAGAGTTGATAAGTTGTTGGATGAGTGTTTTCTGTTTTGCGAGACGTTTCTCTTCGAGCCAGAGAAAGTTTACGAACCAATATAGCGTTTACAGCGTTCGATTGTGTGCTGTCATCGGCGAAGCGGACTCACTTCAAACGCCCAAGAGTTATCGCCATTGAAAAGCGGCAGTGGCAGCCCTATGGGAGGAGTAGAGGGGGGGGCGAAGTGTGCCGAGTTTCCATGAATATTTTAAGCTTGTAAATATCCATGGCAGCTATACGTGAAGGCAAGGCGCGGCGCCTGCTGAAACGCTGTAAGAGCGATGGGCCGGAAATTGAGTTTTGAAGAATTTTTAATGCCGTCTGATGATTTAGACGACGCTTCAGGGTCGCTTCTTCAACCTTTGCTGTTGCTGCGACTTGCTGGATAAGATGGAAAATATTTGCCCATAAGTTTTATATTATGATGAATGACTTGGTGGAAATTTCAATTTTGAATCGAAGGTTGAGTAATGAAGGTCCGTACTGTGAGGAAGCCGAAGATGTAGCCTTTTTAAAGCAGACAAGTATACTTTTCTTGTGGGAAAATATTATTGATGGGGAATAGTTGAAAAGTTGACAGAGTCTGCTAGTAACGTGATGGACTTAATGCCATTGTCAATGAAAGAAATTGAAGCTGAGAAAGTAAAAGTAACATTGTATCCTGTCTTAATACATTTCTTGCATTTCATATCAATGGAATCCCCATACATTCAAAATGTATGGATTTTGATGCAGTAATCCTTAATCTTGAAATGGATTTAGTAGTAAACGTTATTTTGCAAGAAGTTGATGTTGATTTCAGTTTATTTTCATTTTATTCATTCATAACAAACAACACTGATGTGAAAACATTGGTAGATGAAATACTAAGGCTATCGTAGTGTTTTTTCTTCCAAATTTAGGTGATGACATACTTCAAAAAGTAGGATTCCTCCTCCTCCTCCTCCATTGTGTGTATATAATTCCGTTCTTTCAATTCAATCTTTTTTGTAACTGCTTTAACCTGAGTTTTCATGACACTGTAAAAATATTATTATCCTAATAATATTTTTTCATTCGGCGGATGATGATAATTGTACTGTTCTTCTCGTATATCAATGAAAACAAGATTCAAATCGCATAAATTTCAAGTACTTTGTTCAAAGTACTGCCTTATCCAAAAACTACTTGTTCAAATCAAGTAGGTTGACTTATCTCGATGTCTTGTTATTCCAGTAATTTTTAATGTCTCCAATTAGTCTCTAGTCAGTCTAGTATTAGAGGAATAGTGAAACAACTGGACAGAAAATGAACGGAAGTTGATAAATAGGTGTGCTAAGGGCGTGTCCTGGATGAGACATCCTCTCTCTTTTTCTCGTTTTCTTCTTCACCTTGTTCTCTCTTCCTTCTTCGTCTACTCTTCCCCATTTTTGTCTCCTTCTTTCCTTTTTGAAACTCATGTCAGAGATGAGGACGTCGACTCTAGGCTTATTCTATGGTAATGCAGTACAAATATTACTTGGAGCGTCACGCTCTGCTATGCATGCTACATAACATACAATCAAGTAGTGGGAGTTTGATGCGGCGGCCTTCACGTTCTCAGACGACGACTGTGTCAACTCCTCTTCTCGTCTCGGTAAGGCTTTCGCATCACCTCATACAAGTCTGCCTTCCGGTGAATGTTATATGCTACACGCATGGAATAGCAGCAGTGCAAAACTATGAAATGGAAGGCTGTGTTGTCTATTAGATTTCTCCTCTGCAAATATTGGTATTAAATGTCCATTTCTCTGTTAAAAATAGGATGAATAACTCGATATTGAAGATAGTGATGAATTATATCATCTACCTCTCTATCCAAATAAACTTATTTTCGTACCTAATTAGATTATTTGAAATTTCTCGAGCCTGACAATCTAACATTCATTTTTTGCTGAAAAATGTTATGATGCGACCTGAAAAAGATATGTGAGATTAATTCTTTCGATGTTATGATAATCAATTAACAATAATTTTCATTTTTGTTTCAAAGTGAAACAACGCAATTTTACTTAGAGCTTAGTTTAAGATGGAGTTGATGAGTTTCTGATTTCCATCAGAAGAAATACAAGCTATTATTTCAGTAATTTCCCATTCTAATAACCAGTTGAATACCAATTTTATTAAATATTTTTTCATGCAATTCATAGGTGTAGTCACAAAGTACTTCTGTTGGAAATTAATATCGATCATGATTTAACTATAGATGTTTGCAATTTAAATGGTTCAAGTTTACTTACTTCATCAATGAAAATCAAGATTGTTTGTATATCTCTTTATCTCTGACAACATACTAACTGGAATCTTGCGATGATAACAATATGGCAAATTCAATTCAATTCAATTCAATTCATTTATTCACACACATAAGATACATCAATATGAAATAAAAATTAATTACATCAATAAAAAAATATTACAGTATAAAATAAATAACATAAATATGAGAACTCATTACAATATTAGAAGGCAAATTATACATGTTATGTGGTGAAGAAGGGTAGAGTATCAAAAGTTCTTCCAACTACGGCTATCCATGTCATAGGAAGGCTTTTGATCCTTGGAATTTTTGGAAAGGATTGGGAAAGGTATGTGATAGAGCACAAGTAGGGGAAGTGAGCGCACTAATCAGAAAAGTTCTCTGTTAACTTTCTCAAAGGTAGAAGAAGTAGTTAATTTTGATCCAAGCATTGATAACTGTTTTTACTTTTTTTGTTATCTTGGTACAGCTAATAATTTGTTCAGGAATTTTATTTATAATTTTAGTGCTTAAATAAATGAGTTGTCTTCTAATATTTTCAATGTTAGTATGATAGATTAGGTACTTATTAGAGGTGGGTCTTAAATTGTATTGATTATTGATAGTATTATTAGTGCAAATGAAATTATTTTTATATTTAAATAAATACTTCACTACATTCATTACATACAACTGTCTAACTGTCAACACGTTAAACTCTTCAAAAGTCAGGTTGGTTGGGAAAAGTCTAGGCTCATTTAAGATTGTTTTAATTATTGATTTTTGAATTATGAAAAGCTCTTCCAAGTGGGAATTATAACAGCCCCCCATACTGTAATACCATACTGAATTATGGACTGTACCATTTTAAGATGACTTGAGTTTAGAATTTTTTTTGCTTCGTAAAAATTATAAGAAAGATATCTGATTCTTTTGCATAACAATTTTATATGGATGTCCCACTTCAAATATTCATCTATTATGACGCCTAGATATTTTGTGCTTGTTACTCTTTTTATTATGGGGCAAGTGCAGTTTGAATGTAGTCTCAGATTCATATTTTCGTCGGGTTTACCAGTTGTATTGAGTGCAAAGGTGATGTAATTGGTTTTATCAATGTTCAAGCTCAAAGTGTTTTTGTCTAACCATTTTTTAATGAGAAAACAATTCTGTTCTGCAATTTCATGAGCCTCGATCCACGATTTTCCATAGAAAACAGCTGCAGTGTCATCTGCGAATGATATAGTTGTTGAGTTTTTTAGTTTCAGGCTCAGTAAATCATTCACATAAATAATAAAAAGGATTGGTGAAAGTACAGTTCCCTGAGGCAACCCGTAAGAGGTCATTCTAGAGGTATCAGTACATCCATTTATTGTTAAAGACTGTGTTCTATCTCTCAAATAGCTTTTAATTAATTCTAGAAAAATTCCCCTGAAACCATATTTCTCGATTTTATTGTAAAGGGAGTAATGTGGAATATATCAAAAGCTTTTTTGATATCCAAGAACACCGCTATAGATTTGTAATTAGAATTCAGGTTTTGTGAAACAGTATTAGAAAATTTAATTAATGCATCTTCCGTACTCTTCTCAGCCTGAAATCCAAATTGATTTTCATTTATTATTTTATGTTTGCTCAAAAACATGACTAATCTCTTCTTTATAATCCTTTCCATAATTTTTGCCAGATTACTGATAAGACTAATTGGCCTGTAATTGCCAGGATTTGATTGATCTCCTTGCTTGAAGAGAGGTTTTATTTTTGCTTTTTTGAAGTGTTTGGGGAAGTAGCTTTGCTCAAAACATTTATTAAAAATCGTGGCTAGTGGTTGTGAAATAGTGTGGTCTATTTGCTTGAGTACTGTGTTATTGAGATTATCCATTCCTGGGGCGCAATTATTCTTCAGCTCTTTTATTGTCTCTTCAATTTCTTTAGAATCTGTTGGTCTCATGAAGAAATAATTCAGTAGAGGTGTTTCGGTTATATCGTTGTTGTGATCAAAGTTGGGAGAATTCGCTAGTTCATTGTTGAAAGCTATAGCCTGTCTTTCACCAACATTGGTAAAAAAGTCATTCAGCCTGTTGGCCTCAACTCTGATCCTGTTACACTTCTTTTTTCTTTCCCCGATTGCCTCATTAATACTCCTCCAAAGCTTTGAACTATTGTTTTGACATTGCTCTATTTTAACTTTATAATATTTCTCCTTCGCTTCACTTATGAGCCTATTCAATGTGTTCTGATAAATTCTGTATTCATTTATTGAATCAGCATTTGCAGGACCTTTCCTTATTCTATCATGCATTCTATCCCGCATAGTAATTGATCTTATTATTCCTTGCGTTATCCAAGGCTTCAAAGGGTGATTTCGGCGAGGAATGTTTATCTCAGTTTTGACTGAATTAATAATACCATTTAACCGTTCCACAAACTTTTCAACAAGTATATCTATATCTTCATTTCCAAAAATTGTATTCCAGTTTTCTTTTTCCAATTTTTCAGCAAAAAGTCTGTAGTTGTAAGATATTTTTATGCTGTTTGCAGGCATATTTCTATTTGAAGTGGTTTCGGGATTCCGTTCATTACCTAAATGTAATAGAACCGAATAATGATCCGTTATTGTTGTCTTGAAGATGTTCCCAAATATAAAGCTGAAATTGCTATTTGTGTTTTTGAAAAAGATATGATCTATGCACGATTCAGATGTGGTTGATACTCTAGTACTTCCATTTATATGAGATTTAAAGCCTTTGCTCATTAAAATATGCATGTATTCCTGAACCTGTATACTAGTTGATTGAATATTTATATTTATATCACCAACCATACAAACACTCATTGAATTGGGTATATTGTCAAGGAAATGGTTTGGGCTGTTGACAAAATTCTCGGTGTTATGATTACTAAGTGATTACTAAATTCCTATAACTCTGAACATTTTATCATTTGGTGTTTTCAAGTCCAAGCACAACGAGTTTGCATCAACAATGTCACAAGCGATCACACTGACATCAATATTATCTCTAATATAAATGCACAGACTGTCGCATTTGTTAATTTTCGAATATTTATTTACTTCGGTGTAACCTGGGATCTTGTAAGTAAATGGAATGTTCTCGGTTAGCCAAGTTTCAGTAAGAACTATTACATGGATATCTGTTTTTAAGCTGTTTATACAACAGATTAACTGATTGAAATTTGCATGAAGGCTGCGGATATTGGTCGAGAAGATATTTAAGAATTCAATATTTTTTCCATTTATTGAAGGAACATAATTGATATACTCATCGATTTTAGGAGTGATGTTATCAATTTCCAGCAAAGTAAGAATTTCATCAATATCAGCCATGATCAAGTCTGTTATCAAGCATGCATAATCTATCCCTGTTCCACTTTTCAAGATCAGTTTCATTTGTTGTTCTTAATTTATCAATGAGTTTGTCTATTGCATCTTTTTCTACACTCGTAGTTAAATATCTGAAAGTATTGGTGTGGCGTGGAAGAGCAACTATTGCATGTTGGACACTGTTATAAATGTCTCTGTTCCGGTAATCTACTCTAATTAATACTACGTTTTTAGATGTTAGTTCTTGCGCTTCGTGAATAGTATGAAGTTTCCATCCTTTCCAAGTATTTTCTCCCAAATTTAGTGCTTCAGCTACTCTTTGTTTCTCCTCCTGTGTGAAGGTCAAAAAAAGGGTCTCCGATAATATAAAATGATGTTCACCTAATCTGTGTGTCGGAAGTATGGATGAGATTTTACTATTTAGCGTAGCGATGATGTTATAGTGGGGTGGTGGGGAAAGTGCATAGCGGGCATCTACGGTTTTTGAAAGGTATGCAACTGTGGCTCACACAAGCTGCCACACATTTCAGGCCATTTCGTTTCCAAGCAGCTTCTCTCAATTTAAGGTAACTGTTGTCAGTCACCAACTACAATTATGTCTTGTGCTTTACTCAATTCAGCTATGTAACCAATGTAACCAGCATGCATTAATAATACTTCATCAATGGAAACTCTTTCATACGTTTTTTCACCCGAGCTATTTATAATGTAAGATCCCACAGTTCTATAATCTAAGTTTATGCTCCTTTCATCATCGATATCATGCATCCTAACCACTTCTTCACGAATAGATTTTATGCCAGCTCGTGTTTGACTAAGGACAAGGTCTCTTCCAGGATTATGCTTAGAAACTATGAAGTAGGATTTCCCACAACCAGGTACTCCGTCATACCATTTAATATTGGGTAACTTACAATCCTTAAAGTTTAATTTATTTATATTCTCTAATAATTTGCCATTAAGCATAAGTATTGTATCTTTGGTCACCAGGAGGTATCTTTCCATAGTTTCAAATCTTGATTGGTGGGGCTGGAATTTTACGTACTTCCCTCCCTCTTCAAAGCAAAAACCCGTTGTGTAAACTAAGTTTGTTCTGAAAAGTTATCGCTTTATTGTATTATCGTAAATATTCATACTCCCTTTAAAAACATTCATAATTTCTCCGTTCGAGCTTGCAGTGTTGGATTGTGTTATTGTTGAGAGAAGTTGTTTTTATATCTTCGCATTTTCTGTATCAGTCTTTTGAATAATGTGACGAAGTTCTATCATAGAGTTTAAGTAAACTTCGAGTTTTGTATAGCCCGGGAAAAATCCTAATGGGGTCTCCTAAATGTATATATATAGTGTGACGTATGAAAAATTCAACTTTTAAAAAAAGGAAAATTCTTTCAATGAACCAAAAATTTAAGATTATATATAGAAGAACAAATAATTTCGATATCTCTTGAATCGATGTATTATGGTTTGATCAAAAGTCGATAGTATAGAAAAAGATATACATCGACAAAAATTGAAAATTGTTCAAATTATTTGAACGAGCGTCAGAGAGTTCTAATTTTTGACTAACTTACTGAAGGCCAAAGTCGTTGTCCGTCTGTTTGTATGTTCTTCAGTAAATTTATAAAAAATTGATCAATCAGCTTAAAATTTTGAACACTTATTCTTAGAACCTTTTCACAGGCCAAGGTGTTTGGACAACGAAATTAACTTAATGCTTCCTCCTTCATCAGGAGATAACAAATAACATTGAAAGTGTATAAGAAAAAAATTGTTTTGATTTATTATTAAGTCAGCTGAAGAATCCATTGCATACAACTACATACAACAACAGTTTATCCATTCATTCATAACCTCAGCTAAGTCTATTTGGAAGCTATCACACAGACAGACCTTCATGCGCTGACACATGATTTCAGCTGGTTAATATGCAACATAATTTACAACGTGTGTCTGTGTGTCTGTGTGTCTGTGTGTCTGTGTGTCTGTGTGTCTGTGTGTCTGTGTGTCTGTGTGTGTGTGTGTGTGTGTGTGTGTGTGTGTGTGTGTGTGTGTGTGTGTGTGTCTGTGTGTCTGTGTGTCTGTGTGTGGTTGTGTGTGTGTGTGTGTGTGTGTGTGTGTGTGTGTGTGTGTGTGTGTGTGTGTGTGTGTGTGTGTGTGTGTGTGTGTGTGTGGTTGTGTGTGTGTGTGTGAGTTTTTAGTTTCACTACTCTTCAGGCATTTTTTATTTTTGAGTATCTTAACATTGTGTGCATGTCCTGTTCACTTGTATGGAGTACTCCGAATAATGAAAAAGTGTTAAAATAACTAAATGTGAAGAGTATATTCAAAACCAATTCCAAAACAAGAGAGAATTTTATAGCCAAGCAGAGAAATAAATCTCATGTTGCGAAAACCTTCAACAATGAAGTATTATGGACTGTGGGAAGTTGAAAAATTGATTTACATCCAAGGGATCATGCAATAATACGATATTGGTATTGTATTCATGGTCCATGATGTAATTTGCAATACTTTTTTCTCTCGCTCAACTTTTTCCTAAAATTTCGCTCAATTTTGTTTCATTACAGGAATCCATAATTCAGCATCTAATGGATTTTGAATAGCACAATATTATTCTGACTTGCAGAGCAAGCGAGTAATATCATGAATGCCAATGAACAAAAAGCAGAATTGGTTGTGCGCCTGGCGATGTTCGCACAATAGCACGACCTAGGCGACAATTTCCTGTTTGAAAAAGGCGCGCGCGCTCTCCAAAAAAGTAGCCGAGCAGGAAAGAGGATAAATTCCTTCATTAATTTTCCATTAGCGCTTTCTTGCTTGCGACGTCTCAACGCTGCTGCCTTCTGCCGTCTGCCGTCTGTGATCTGCTTATGCGCCTCCTCGCTTGCGAGTCTAGTGTGAGGGTCGCCATAGTAACTAAAAAGGCTTCTAGTCTTTCGGCGCTTTCAATTAAGCCCAGAGCTCTTTCTACAATTTAAAACGGAAATAATTCACCCGCGTCCGGCCAAAAGTTGAAAACTCGTTCATAATTCATTTTTGCCCAAGGGCCTTTTGCATGTCCAAAAAGGTGAGAAGAGCTGAAATGAAAATGGAAGAAACGTTGAGTTTGTCACCGGAAAATGACTCAGGGAAAATTTCTGCTTATTCTTTTCTACACAGACTGCCATTGCTGGTTCTTTGTGATTTGATAGCAAATAAAAGACGTTGAATTTTTTGGACATGAAGGATGTGGAAGTTTATATTATGAAACGTTTATGTTTATGCATCTATGAATATACTTCTAATCTCAATGGGAAAATAATACCAGATAAATAGAATTGTTCATTTTGCCATTTTTTGAGACGTGAATATTGAAACAATTGAATTGTTGATTGAAAATAAACTTCAAGTCTTTAGCGCGGATTCAAGCCAGTGGGCGTATTGCCAACTACAATGACAAAATTCATTATTTGAAATTCTAAAATTAACAGTATTTTAATACTAGCATATTGTCATTTGAAAGCGAAACCCTAACCCCCAACCTTCCCATAATCTTACCTTAACAATTAAACTAATTTTACTCTTACCCTCACCATAATCCTCACCTCATCTAATATAATATCCTCATTTGCATTTTTAGTCATTCGTCAAAGCCCAACGAGATGCCAACACTGGAAACAAAGGTCTAGAATCAGGTGTAAGCTCCGGAATGCAGTGATGCATGCAACTCATTGCTTCAGTATCTTGGACTTCCCACTAGCTTTTTGCTGCTTTCAACTGGACTTTGCTGAATGAACAACTTGAATGAACCTACTTTATGTGATGTGGCCATTCCTTCTTGACCCCCTATTGGAGTTGGCTGTGTTTTGAGACACATCCTTGCATACTATTTTCTAATGGATATTAAATAATAAATGCAAGTTCTCGTTTCCAGGTTTAGATAACATAAGTAGATATTTTGTTTTATTAGGAGCTCTGATCTATATCTATGGAAGCGAAATGTTACTGATTCATTCACTCACTCATTCATTATCATCAGAACTAAAAGTCTACTGGAAAATCTATGTTCAAATTTAGCATGTACCGTATGTTCAGTTGGCCTTCTAGTGGCGTACTAAAACGGATTTAAGAAAAATTGCAAAGATACGACCAACATATGCGGTTTTACAGCGTTTTCCCCGCGTTTTCTTAGCTTTTTCAAGATTTAATTGAGAGAGAGTGTTCAAATTTGGTACATAGGCTCAGCTAAGGTGTACAATGTTGTATTAGGTGTTGTTGTTGAAGGACTTGAAAATTATGCCAAGGATACGCCCAAAATCGGTCTTCTCTCAGTTTTCTCTCACGAGCAAATAAACAGAAAATGTTCAAATTTGGTACGTATTTTCTGCTGGATTCTGGAAATTATATGTTAGAAGGGCTTCAAAATTTTTCCGAAAATACGACCGAAATCGACGTTTTTCATCATTTTCCTGCATGGTCTCAGTCACCTGATAATTGAATCGAGCTTGAAAAATTGTATTTGATGGGAGGAAGCAAGAATGCAGGCGAGCGAAGCAAGTTTGCTGTTCTCATCTCGGGATGATTCAGCCCAGGGTCCTGAGGGCGGATCCCCCTTGCTAGACGGATAAGGCGAGTGAAGCGAGCCTGCCGGCTAGTATTGTATATAATTTCTAACGCCATCACAACTTCTATCTGCACAAGAGGCTGAAACGAAATGTGATTTTTCAAAAATCACGAAAAATGTTAGTTCGTAAAAGTGGATAGTGATTAGATCACTATAATAATCTAATCTAATCACTATTAGATCACTATTAATAATTATAATTCTCCCACAGCTGAGAACTACATCATTTATCATGAAAAAAGGCTACTTCATCAAGTTCTAGAACAATATTCATCTATCTTGAGTAATATTGGCTTCTTCTAAGATCCTTCATACTTTTAGTCCAGTGCTATGGATAATTTCAATCCACTCTTCCCCTATTCTTCTAGGATCTGACTGAAGCTATCCGTACCTAAATGATTATTCATGGTATTAAATTTTGACAAAGCTGATTTATAAATCTACAGCTATCTCTCTCATAATATAAACCGAAAATACCTACACCTGCATTTAATGAAAACTTGGAGTACTCAACGCAGCAGATTCCTCTGTTAGCATCTTACAAAAATGCATTTCATTAAAAATGAAATGCGTTGGTCCTGAATCGTCCTGAATCCATCGCTTGTACAACAGAGAAATACTCAATGTGTGGGAGTTGACTCTGCAGAACGCAGTACAGTTGTGCTGTGCAGATTGCCTGTTCAAGGTTGACAGGCGCTCACACATGTTTTTGCAGGATAAAAAGTAATATTGAAGTGTATATCCATCAAATTTATTATGTGAATGCAATGAAAGGTTCAAAATCAATCTGTTACAATGGATTTGGAGTTTTGAATTGGAAGAGGAAAATGTGCCTTATGAATAAGTCCTTATCTTTATGTTTAGATACTTCTGAGCGCAGCTATTCTGCAATGAAAGCTTTCAAAGAAAATCACTCTTGATTCCTGACCTCCTATTATTGTTTTCTTCCATTCCTACACTCAAACAATGATAATTAAAACTTGCAGATTTCCAGTATTCACTATTTTTTATTAATTAATTTTCATAGTATGCTGCTTCTCAGAATTATAGTATTTTGATAGCAGTATTTATTGGAGGTATTGCAGCATTCCTCTTATCTATTAACAAACTAAATTCTCTTATAAAATATCATTATATTCTAAATATATTCTGCAGCATCTTTTTAACAAACTCAATTATTTTTATGAAAAACTCTTATATTCTCAGCATAGTTCATTGTTAACTCCTATATAATAAATTGATTTTAATTTCTATTGTTTTCAACTTGGGATTTTATTTACAGATCTTTATTGAGTATTATCTGTAAATTTAGTCAAAAAGTAGTTAAAATGGGCTAGCTTTCAATGTGAGGGAATAATAATAATAATAATAATAATTTATCTGGATGTTGGATGACACATCCAGAGGAGTTTATTCATAAACTTTAATTTGTTGTTCTCATCAGTCCGAGTATTTAATGTTTATACTAATTCACCATTATATGGTTAATATCAAAATGACATTTTGACATTCATCATGCCATCCATCGTTGTAATACTGATTTGAATATTTCCTTAATAGGCCAAATTGTAGGCCTATGAAAGCAGGCGTGAGTGGTTGGAGTAATCTGATAACTTCTACATCAGAATGAAAGCTGAGCTAAGTTGAAGCAATTTGTTGAAGATGAACCAGTGAACCTACGGAGTGAGTTCTATCTTCAGTGACTGCCAGTACTTATCTTGAAGACAATGTGGCATTCCATATAAATCAGAACAATTGCTGATGAAATGTTGCCATGACACAAGTGTCTCACTTTGTGGAAGAGGTTCAAGCCTACAGGCCATTTGTAGCTGTCGTCCGCACCTGCTTTAAAAGACATTTCTTGGCGGTTTACTTACAATGTTGTCACTTAAGTGGATGTGCCGTCATTTCAAAATATACTTCACTGGATAATCCAGTATAATTTAGATCTCATTTGACATAAAATCTACTGAAATCATAAGGAATTCATCCCAATCTGATTCATTCTCATATTTTTTGTAACTTATTCTTTATCCAATAAAATTCTATAATTCATCATTCTCATACTTGGTGCCGGCTCAAAAGCCGTCTCTTCAGAAACGCCTTCTCTGATTGGTTCTCGTGAAATTAATCACGGTTGAAATTCAACCGGCTATTGTGCAACCGGGCCTGAATAATTATAAAATATTACAATCGCAGTTATCCTACACAAGCATGTTAGCCACACTCTCAGAGATGCCTCAGTTGAAGGAATCGGACAGCATGTGCTGATGGCATCAAAATTTTGTTGTATTTTGAAACTATTCATTACTCATAGCATTACAATTTTATTTCCAGTAAATTATTATAAATAAAAACGTGACAGAACAGGTATTATGTAAATCATGGGGAAGGAAAATATCATATTAAAAAAAGTTTTGAGTGGAATATCTTCATTGATAATAGAGCCAGATTGGTAGAGTTGATAGCTTGTAAATTTGCCAGTTTTTTGATATTTCCAATCACGGATTTCATTCCATTTTCACTTTTATTATGAAATATTCCACCTTTTCAACTGATCTCAAGACACTGTCGTAGCCTCGATTGGTTTTATTTTTTTAGGAATCATTCTATATGAATAACAAGAGAAAGGACTGGATGTATTTTCATCCAGATAATAACATATTTATTAAAAACAATTAACAATAGTGTTATAATAATATATCACTTCTTGCTGTGCTAAAACAAAACAACCAATCATTGAACAATGCACAGTTCACAGATCATTCATGCTTTGAATGTAAATGATGACACATGCTGTTCAGTGACAGAGAGAGATTAATTGATTGATTATATGCCTTTATTAGGGCGGAGTTAGGACTCCAGGTCCTCTTCTATACAACCCTTTACATCAGATAAGAAGTATTAGATTACAGTTAATAGATAAAATAAAATCCCCACTGAAAAATACAATCACAATAAAAAGATATCCTTAATCTAAATTAACTAATACAATCAGAAAAATCTTCGAATCTCACTTGAACCATACAAAAATTGAATCCAAAGTTCAAACGTATAAAAAATTAAGTCCTTATTAAGTAACTACTACTTACTTGTCATTCACTCACACACGCATACGAACTCACCACCATAAAAATAAAGATTTTACAAAGTAAAATAATTATCATGGAACAATATAAGACAAATACCAGTTAATTCTGAACATTATGAACAGGAGCAGAATTCATGTAAACTGATTGATGAAACTCATTCAAGAGGGAGAGATAGAGTGTGAGAGAGAAAGAGATCGTCTCGCTTCATTGACAATTTTCTATTATCTTTTGTTTTCATGACACGTCTTGCTTGCCGTCAGGTGCTGAATTTTCGATAATTCAAGTTTATCTCGTTCTATTAGTATTCGAACAGTTATCTCGTTTCCGTGTCATTTCTCATTACACTCTTTAGACTCCAGAGATTTGGTTTGTTCGTATACTGAAAGTTGGTTCATTCCATCAGCACTGAGCAGCCAGCGCCAGGGAAACTAGATGATTTCCTTCCTTAGAATTACCTGAAATTCACGTTATCAACTCTTGGGAAAAGCTCATGAGGTTCATTGCTTTTCAATTCGATGAGGAGATCATGAATCAATCTGGTTTATTGTGTAGCAGAGCTGTTGTCATGTCTCCGCGCTTCTCCGGTTTGGAATATGAGAGAGTTATGAAGACTAATGTAGACTTGTTTGCTTGATTTAGCAGAGTGTAGGTAAACGGTTAGTTGAAAAGAAAGGAACCAGTTCCTTGTAGCTGGTTGTATCTCCTAGATGTCCAATGTGCTTCCTAGATCATTCTTTGCTAAGGAAGCTCAAGTATAGTAACGTCAAGTTATAATGTACCTCATTGACATTAATTGGAATATAACTTAGCCTGAATCAGATATAATGAGATTTTGAGAATTCAAATTTCTATTATGAATCATTGCAGAACACGGGTGGAACTGCCACTCACTCCGAACACGAATTTACAAGAAAAGCTCTTAAGTACTTGTTACTTGGAATGTACTTGATACTTTTATAGGGGAGTTTCAAATACTATTTGAGGAAACTTGTGATTCACATTGTATTCGGGTTTCCAAGTTGAAAGTTTTTCTACTGACAATAGCAAATGTATGTCAGCAGCACTACTGTAACCTAAGATAACATATCAACTGTCAGCGTTTATTGAAAATTGCTGCTAGTTTTATTCTGTAACAAAAAGAATTGTAGCAAGGCAAACGTTGAGCTATTTCCATCATAAACCTATGATAGAGCGTCATATATCTATTGAGATAAACTGACTTCATGTAACAGCTACACTGCAAAGGTCTCACCTCAAAAATAGAGAGGAGTCCGGCGAAAATTCATTTCAACTATGTCAAAAGATTGGGATAAATGAGAGGAAACAGTAACAATTTCTATGATCCTTTCATGAATCATTCAGCAATTTATTCAATGAAGCCTGCAATAACATCATATTACTAGGTGGTTTGTTTTTCTTTTTCGTTGGCCAAATAGCTCAATCAAAGCGTACCATTAGGTTGATGAGACTAGCCTTGAAAATTCCACCTGAGTCCACAATGGCAGTGGCTGCTCTTGGCCATTACTTCACTCGCTTATCGATCTCATGAAGGCTGAAGGCTGAAGGCTGTAGGCTGACTCCGGGCCTACCACCTACCTTTGCACGTAGGCCTGTGCGTGTCTGTTGCATCGCATTCCCCCAAAGCGGCACAACTTGGAATTCCTAGCTTGGCACGAGGGTGATGCCGGCAGGGTGAGGGGTGGGGGCAGGGTTCATTACGAGAGCCTCCCCCGCCTCAACTAGCTGCTTGGGTCCGGAAGCCCGCAAAGTTGTCGTTATCGATCTGCCTGCCGGTCGTGTGACAGAGTGTTCGTGCACAGTCGAGTTTCCTACCTTACGTTTTCGTTAGGATGGCTGTCATTACTGTCACGGTGCCCTTGCCAAGGGCCTACGACCTCTCGCCCTTCTCAGACGTCTGTTTCCCTCCTTCGTTCTACGGTCGTAATAATTTAGACACCTCCTTGGTTTCTTACCCCTACCTGGGGCCGCTTTGAATTATTGAACTGTCGAACGAGACAAATTCATTTCCGAAATTCGCCCAGGTGAAGGAGGGATAGGGTGCGTTGCCAGCCCGCATCATGGATGTAGCTGACCACTGTCGGCCACCCTCCACCCTTCCCACTTCACCATTTCGCCTCATAGAAGCCACAGGCCTTGCCACCGCTTCCCACCACCCAACACTACTCACCCAATAGTAATGTTGCTATTACTTGCCGAAAGCCTTTGAATTT
This sequence comes from Nilaparvata lugens, assembly GCF_014356525.2. NCBI lineage: Eukaryota > Metazoa > Arthropoda > Insecta > Hemiptera > Delphacidae > Nilaparvata > Nilaparvata lugens. The sequence continues at coordinate 69,063,254 of NC_052505.1, read as the reverse complement.
CCTCATCAAGAAAGGCACCATAGTACATTCTTGAAGAGTGTGGAGACTAATTATTAAATCATTAAATTATTGAATATACTGAGTGATATAATTATATATTATATGAAATTACTCATTATTCATCCAAACGTGAATTTAATTTTTCTATGTTTACATTAAATATATTACAAAGCTTTGAACTTGTCATTACAAATATAGAGTACATGAGAAATATAACATTTAGGACTAAAGCTAATGTTATTCGAACGACGAATTTTTCCTCAAAAGGATCTATGATGATGATGCATCGTAATGTGCATGCGGAGTTAACGTTTTCGTTTTCTGTGTTATAACCCGAAATTGTCAAAACAACCCATTAATATCAGCATATCACCATCCAATAACTTAACCCTATAAACATTTGAAAGATTATGTTATCTTATAATTGCTCATTGATTCTCGTCACTTTTTCCATCTTTACACTCTTATAAACCTTGTGAGTGATTGTCCAAACTTTTATTATGTATTTCATGAGGGACCGCTCACATTTCCTGTGCTATTAATGTAATAGCATGAATGCTTGATAGCTTCAAATGGGTATAGACTGGTCACAATTCTCACAGGTGTGTATCGAGGAAAACGGCTGCCATATAACACACTTTTTCATATCCTCATGTATCATTATTCGATAGATCACATTATATACGGAGAATTGTCAAATTGCTATCACGAAAGAAATACAGAAAAAGGAAGTACAATACTTACTATTTAAGGAATGATGAAATTATTAGAATTGTGGAAAAAATAAAAATCAACCTACCGAACCATATTGCTGACTGAAACCCTGACTGGGATGAAAAGAGGAGACTTGTACCGTATAAAATATTGAAATAAATAACCAAATTAAACTAATGATAATTCTTAATATTCCAATAATAATTAACAGCATGATTTTTATAGATAAAACTATAATCATACGATCAGGGAGTTTTGTGTATCTCTCATAATATGGTTTACAAAACAATATGTATTCCATAAATATTGGTGATGGGAATGATCATTCTATTTTGATTTCTGGTTCCAATGCTCAGACTTGCTCACTTGAAATAATTTCAGGGGTGCATATTATGTAATGTAAGTTGGTGTGTCGCGCATGCTATAGATATGGAACAGTCAGAGATTGCTGAGACAGTCCTAAACAAAGACTAAATCATTACAAACTTACTCTAGAACAAATGGTCCAAGCTCCGAAAGTTAACCAAATAAGTAGAATGGGAGGGAGAAAAGAAGGATGTAGAGACTTGAGATGAGGAGAACCGTAGCCAGAGGAGTTTCCCGGGTGAATACAAAAGACCGGCACGCACTTTGAGAGTGCTCACTGCTTGGGTACCCGGTTTTATTTAACAATCGAGAGAAAACCAAACTTGATGCTGGGTCGTTGCTAGACAGTATCCTTTGTCCTCCACTTTTTCCTTTTTACCAGCGTCTTCCTCCCGCTTATCCTTATCCTTATCAGCTATTCTGTACCATCAACGTTTCTCGGTCTTTCCGAACAAAAGTTGTTGTACGATTTGTAATCTCACTTCCCCCAACATAACACTCGTTCTAGGAAATTTACGGGTCAATGCTGCTTGCTATTCGTATACTGACAATATATCCTATCATTCTCATATTATCTATAATCAATTGTCAAGTTTTTACATCTCTAACTTTACTCAACCACCTGAATCCAATAAATGATAGAATCTTCCATAAGCTAGTTTTAAAATCTACTTGAACCTGATATGAGCTAGTTATTTTGAATATTGTTCATTCTTCATCCATCTACTTGAATAAGAAGGAAGCATCGGTCGCTCGGTTAAGATATCGATTTTCACATGCTATTTTACTAGTTATTGTGAATTCTAATTTGATTCGCATTCAATATATCCATATTAAATGCAAATGATTTGATATATTTAAACATACTCGACTGTTAGAATAATTTGCGGTGCTAGTTTCTGTTGTTACAGCATTCATTGGTGAAGAGCAGATGGCCAATTGCAGGGCTCCACTCTTACTACTGCCTATTCTACTGTTCAATGTTTAAGCTTCCAATTGAATAGAGATGACAATGGTGTAAAAACTGAAAGTAGTGTTTTAATCTCACATTATTTTAATAGATTCGAAAATAGGATTTGAAAATAGGCTTTATTATATTTTACAAAGTAAAATTTATTCTTTTTTTCCTCACTCTTATACAATTTATCCCAGCCCATCAAAGCTTCATCACTCTTATACAATTTATCCCAGCCCTGTCACCAATGTTACGAAATATCAAGCACTCTCCTTTGTGTCCATCATTGGAGTTTGTTACCACCTCATATACACCTTATCATAGAACATTCAACCCCACAAATGTTTACTTAGAAATATAATTCCAAATCACTTTATTTGGAGACTCATTCAAATTTTGTGTTCCACCCTGAACACAATTCAGCAATTCCAATATGAATGAATCAGCTGTTGGATTCAGGCTATGCTATAAGTATAAAATGCTATGTATAAGTCATAAAAATGGGAATAAATTATGGGATATTCAAAGAAATAGAAATATATATGAAATTAATTCACAGTAAAATTTTGAATGAATAATCCCTTAAAATAACTGCATGTAATCCGTTCTTCAAAAAAAATTTCGAAATACTTCTAGACATTTTATCGACATGAAAACTATGCCATTTTGAAGAGGGAGATTCAAACCAGTAGATGGAGCAATAAAATTAAATTTCATAATTAAAAAAAAAAAAATTGAAAAGTAGTGCCCTTAAGCTAAGTAGAGGATAATAATTGATGATAAGAAAATCTGAATTATCTTGAAATTTCTCCTACTAGCGTTTGATATTTCTAGGATGGCGTGTTACATAACTGGCATAAACATGCTCACTGACTACATTTTGATTCGAGCTCTAGTGAGAAGAACATAGAAGCATTGTCAAAAATAATATACAGTAATCGTAAATATCTTTGAGTAATATTTATTAGAAAAACACAATACACATACACAAGTGTATGTTTCCGAGTTCGGGATTGAGCTAAGTTCTAGACTTTAAACAGCTGGAGTCAGAAAATTGGCTTTCGGAAACGGGCCGTAGTCGTAGTCATAGTCATTGTCACGTTTAAATTAAATTTCGAAAAACTAGAAAATTGAACACAAAATAAAATAAAGAGAAAATAGTGTAAAGTTTCAACTATTTTGAATTATTTAGGAATGTTTAATTTCGTCAATGAAAAACGTTTCCAATTATAGAAATGAGAAAATAAATCACTTTTTTCTATTAAAAAGAACGACTTGCTATATCTTCAAATAGATGATATTAATCACTCACTGTGACAACAGTTCTTTCGGCAGGTCCGCCATCTTCCTGGTTGTACTCATAGAAGGATAGGATGGCAATTTTTAGTGTGCTGTTGGTGTCTATTGGGTTTGTTTTGTCTGAGAAGGTAATCAAAGAGGATGTGGGATTTGAAGTTGGTTTGTTCGTTCAATATACATTGTCTATTGCTCGAAAACATAAATGTAATTAAAAACAAACACTTCAAACAAATAATTTTGTACTTAATAACAATAAAATATTAATTTATATGCATTTAGCCTATGCAATATTTATGAACATGATCGATGAATGCTAGAAAAAATACCATAATATTTCAAGGTGAATTGAAAAATATTTCTATACTTCTATTACGTCCAAAAATCGGGGTTTTTTACATCTGAGATTGTTAACCTTGAAGCCCTTCATCAGGGCTTGCCAACTGAAAGGGAACTGATCTATAGTAATTTATTTCAATTGAGTTTTATCATAGAGGGTAGTGAATCTGAAGTATAGATAGATCAGTGAGTAATACTTGGCAAGATACATTAGTCTATTAATGTTCACATTACTAATCTTCATGTTATAGTGATATGTTTAATTCAAAATGTCTTCCTGTGTGGGGGAAAGTCGATCTGCTGGTGTGAACCCTATAAAAACAGAGATGATGAAACTCAGAAACGTCAGATGCAATCAGCTCTTCCCCACCATGGTAGTCTGCAATAAACTCGTTCAACTCATCCCCTTCTCAAATCTTCATCAGATCCTCGAAATCTCAGCCCCCTCAAATTCACGTCAAATCTAATGATTTTTCTTTGAATCTCACCCTTATTCCATAGCACTCGGCTTGTACTTTTGAAGAGGTACCGGTACCACTTCAATAATGAAGTAGGTCAATCTGCTAAGTCAAGGATTTCAAAAAAGTTCTGAAAGCATTTTTCAATTACAGACTATGCTTTTAATATTTGTGTCAAGAGTATAGGTGATTGGTTTTCTAAAGTGGAAAATGAACCATTACAAATAAATATGACAGGAATCAATTATAAAGTATTATCTACTTAAAATTATTATTGGATTGACGTTGCCCACTGGAAGATCATGTTTCAGTGTGAGTGATAACATGGCAGCGCATACAATATTGAATTTCCAATTTTAATATTATGATGATGACGTTGACAGCAATACAAAAACGATGCCATTCTATATTAAAATTCCTCTCTCAAATCGTAGTCGAATTCATATGTTCAAATCATTTCACAGTCAATTGTTTCTGCTATTTTGTTTATGTTTTTAATAGTTTATGGAAACCATCAGAACGAATTCATAGCAACATCAAATATTTGATTGATTCGAATCGGTTATTAGATACAGGACAATACAGTGTGCTCGAAATATATTTATTTCTCATTGAACAAACTCCAATAAAATTTGAATGAGCTCTGAGTTATATGATGAGGATAGGTCGGCATCACAATAATAAGAGCTTTGTTGTATTTTTTATCGGGAAGGTTGAAAAGTACGTCTGTGTATTATCATGTTATGTTTAATCGAATAAAATAAATTTTCATCACTACAGTTTGGGTATATGATGATGATGATTTATCAAACTACTCTTGTATTCTAAAAAAAAATTAACTCATTACATTCGAATCATCACATTGAAATACTCATTACATTGAACATCACATTCATTACATTAAGTTCATCTATTTGTTTCTTGGATTACTACTTCCCTAGTAAATGTGAGATGAAAACTCCCTCGGTTTGGAAAAGTTCTCACTTGAAGGTGCAGTATATTGTCGCCACATTGTTGCGAGAAGTTCTCGAAATATCTTCACAAGCCTAACTCAAGCAGCTTTTGTGTGGAACGTTATCAGCCGAGCTATAATGATTGAAAGGCGGTCGCCGTGTTGAGTTTGCCGACTGGAGTTGCCGTCTGTTTGAGTTGATCGAAGTCGTCGCTCTGTTGACTCAAGGTAGCCCCTTCCATTTCTCTCGAGGTCGTTTACTCAGGGTCTCTTGGGAGTTCGCTGAATAACTAGCTGCAGGAGTTTCGAGGCTCAAGCTCGGCTTCTCTCTAGCGAGCGTTGGTCATCGCCCACTGAGACTCAATGATAAAGCCATCGCTGGTCCAAGTTTCCGCCGCCAAGCTTGACGTTCCAAGACGTTGGATCTCAATTATTGAAAGACACTTTGTGTCCACTGATTGAATTGTGCCACATACGTAGTTGTTTCACCTATTGTTGCTATAGGGGTTGACATAATTGCTCACCAATCAAATAGGCCGATAGACACAATTTTTCTTGAATATAGTCGAATTCCAGGCTGTTGGAAAAGGTTCTAGAACACTGAAGTTTGTTGTACAACTACAACTAACAAACGTCTAGAATCTTGGTGCACAGACAATCGATACAAATATCTGAATATTATCATTTTGAAGCAAAAGAGCTACAATCCTTGAGAGGATTAAATTACTCTTTTCCGTTTCAATGTTTTACTAATATTTTAACAACATAATTTATAGTTATCAAAATTGAATAAAAACCTGAAAAGTATTCATCCCATTATTGGATCATTCTTCCTCCCTCTAAATTCATAGTAAAAATAAGAAAATAACTTCAATAGTAGCATATAAGGCTTTATCAAGAAATAGATTAACATTACAAATCATAAATAGAGGGTTTCATACTAAAAAAAGAGAATTTTTCAATGGACTAGACCAGTTGTGGTTGAGCGATGTATGGTAGAACCCGTTGTATCATAATCTTTATTGTTTCCATTTGTTTTTCTTATTCGAGAGAGATAGATCTAGAGTTAACGATATTGTTATAACTTCTTTATAGTTCCTAGCTTCAGAATGATATAAATGAAATTATTAACACATTAGGATGCAAATAACAAATTGAATCAAGTACTAGAAATGCCTTCCATACAGTTAAGACTAAACGACATCTTGGGGCGTGAACTTTGCTGAAAGCACTGTCTAGTTCAGGCGTTGCTGAAAGTTCTTTGAATGCCTTCCAAGTTTCAAAAGGCGTTGAATGAAATTTTTCACTACTCCGGGGCCCCTTATTGGTCTCAACTTTGTCCATCTTGAACTTCTTCCAAACTTCACCAGAAATTTCTCTATCTTTTCAACATCTGATGAGAAATTGAGATTTCGAAGAGGAGGTTCTGTGAAATAACCACATTAGATGAAAAATAAGAAATAATAATGTTTTTAAAAATATATTTCGGGAATATTTTTCAGTTTAAATTAGGTTGCTCAAGAATTATTGATAATGTTTATTTGTTCTTGAATGGTGAACAAAAGTAGAGGTCCTCGAAATTACGTGATTATAGAGATAGTCGAAACGAGATTAAGTTATAGAGATAGAGAGCCAAACAATATGTTTGCAAGACCAAAATATTGTTAATGATTAGACATTCTCCAGTCATATTTTAAAAATTATCTCGATCCTGTTTAGAAGTCAACATGAGACTGAGATTTTTGTTTTTATAATAGTTAACCATGGAGAGTTCACCATGGTGAACAACTTTTCGAATTCCAAAAAAATTTCGGTGATCTCATAAAATGGTTTTGTCCAAATTGCTAGTGAAATTTATGGCACAGGAGGAATTCAGATAAAAGAAGTAATAAAAGCATGTGTGTAGGAGGGACGATGGAAATGGAGAATTAGTGAACGTTATTGGCCGGACGTATAAACATTCTGGGGAATGTAATTTTGATAGCGTCGGAATTATTACGTGTTGGGGTTATCATCGGTCTCAACGATCGATCGAATAGGTTTGCCTGAGTTCCTCTCTCGCTCTATCTTTCCTACTATGCAATTCTTTCTTTCTCTCTCTCTCTCTCTCTCTCTCTCTCTCTCTCTCTCTCTCTCTCTTACTCAGTCTATTTCATTCTCTCCTGAATCTTTCGTACATGTCACATGATGTGCTTTCTCTTCCTCACCACTCACCTTTCTCACTTGCCTGTCTCTGTCCATCATCAAATCTAGTCCCCGGGGTCATGGTGTGCGTGTGCGCGTGTGAGCGAGGGGTCAGTCGGCTTGCGATTAGCGTCCAGCGTTCCATTTGGATCCACCAGGTCTATTGTTGCATTCTATAAATCATTGTGAGCCCAGCGGGATGTGACACCTCGTGGCTTTGCCGGCCTGTTTGCTATGGAGATGCAACCTGACCAAATAGGTAACCAGATACCTTGAATAGGTAACTAGTCGGTGGCGTCGCGTCGATGGATTGATGGCCTTATTCTCGAGAGCGGATATTAGTAGCTCCATGGATGATTCCATATATGCACATTCATGTGGATTAGTAGTTTCGATCTTATCCATATCAGTCAAACACTGATCTTGAGAATATTGATAATCTCAGTTAATGAATGAATCCTGAAGAAAACCTATACTCAAGATCTATAAAAAACCTAGGATTAAACATTGAAACTGGTGGTGTGGAAAATTCTCATTCAATGATGACTATCACAATCTGTATAAGATAAATTATTTTACATTTTACTATGGTACTGCTCATTTTCCAAAAATTATACTATAAACTCACACTGAAAAAATAATATTTTAATGTCTCTTTTGTGATAAAAATGTTGTTATGCATTGTCTACATGATAATACATCTCAAATGATTGATAAATACCTTCTTTTGATTCCAGGTGAGTTACAGAACAGAATTCAATCGATCTTCAATCGGTTGCAACATCTCATATCCATCATTCTGCTTGAGGTGGATATAAGGTGAGTAGAACATCTTAAAAACACAATGAGTTGATTTGATTGCATTCCATCAATGATCAATGCTGCTCCTGGATTTAAAGTTACCAGATCTTTCTATGATTATCTGTACTGTACTGTAAATATTCAAAGATAATTATAATTATGATGTTCTTCTACTATACAGAGTATCCCAAAAGTCACCACTCATTATAAATTACTTAAGCTCATGGTAGTCCGTCATGGGCAATGATTTTTGGGCCTTTGTGTACGCACAATCTGATCTCTTAACAGACTCACCCTCCGCTCCGCAGTCGAACGTCACTCGAGCAGACCGATTGATGATCGAAGGTGGAGCAAGAGTGGAACGCGAGAAGAGCGTGTAACAGTAACAGAGCTCGAGCTTGGTAAGTTCCTAGGGCGAACTAACCAAAAGTTGAGCATGCGCGGTTAATATTTTTGTTGGATCAGTTACGAAAATTACGATCTCTGTGTTAGCATATAAAATTATCAAAATTAATAAATAATTATCAAATCATTAAAATTAAATAATGTAAAATTATAAAAAAACATGTTTAATAATAGGTAGCCTACCATCATATTAGAATTTAGAAGAAAGAAGCCAAACACCCAACCACGCCTTTCATTTTTCAAAACATTGACACACATCACCTTTCTTGTAATAAAACATCAACATAGATAAATAATAATAATAATAATAATTCGTTTATTTCACTGCATTTTTACAATAATTCGTAATACAAATACATACATTAAACATAATGGTTGAACTTTACAATTGGTAATACAAATACATACCTTAAGCATAATAATTGAACATAGATAATAATATTAAGCATGTAACAGAAAAAACCACAGTGCATCCCTCTTTAGGCTAAACCTGTGTTGAGGGATGTCTCGCTCTCTAGTTGAGTCAACTTAATTATAATACAATAACAATTTTGAGGTATCAAACAATAAAGTAAATTTTATACAATAATCAGTGTGCTTTTCACAAGATGGGATTATCAATCTTTAACAATAAATTACATTTGAATGAAGACAGCAAAAAAATGTAAATAATATTACACCTCTATTAAACGTTTTTCTTCATAGAAGCGATAAAGTCTATTCTTAAACAAATTGTAACTGGGTGCATCTGAAATATCTGATTGCAGTTTATTGAAAAGTCGTGGTCCCTTAGCAAAAGCATGTAAGGAGGCCACTCTACTTCTTGTAAAGGGTTCTTTTAATTTATTAGCAAGATTTCGATGAGTGGAATATACATGTTCATCCATAACTGGAAACTCTGAACGTCTTAAATACACAAACTTCAAAAGATTTATTTCAAATAGGGTATCAACACTAAAAACGCCAAATTCTCTATACAATACTTCGGTTGGATATCTTATGGGTCTCTTTAAACATATTTTTATTATTCTTTTATAAAGAATTATGAGAGGTTGCAAAATTGAACTCCCACAACTTCCCCAGGATACAATACCATAGCAGATAATTGACTGTATCAGTGCCAAGAATACCATTCTTAATTGATAGATAGGAAGGACATTCCTTAATTGAACGAATTTATAAATTAATTTTCTAAGTTTTGAACAGATGTATGAAATGTGCGAGCTCCACCGTAAATGTACATCCAATACTACACCTAAATATTTTATTTCATTTTCTTTCTCTAATGAAGGACATCCACAGCTGTAGTATGGACTGGCACAATTTATATTATGTGATACTAGTTTACAGTCATTATTATCGGGAGGCAATCCAGAGGACGACAATGAAAAGGGAAGAAATCTAGTTTTTTGAATATTCAAATGTAGGAGACTATTCTTTAACCAGGACTTGATAACATCAAAGCATTTATTAGCTCTCTGGAAGGTGATTGGCCAAGTTTCCCCCCAAACTATAGCAACTGTGTCATCCGCAAAAGAGTACAAGGAGCAATTCCCTAGATTTATATTTAATAAATCATTTATGTATATTAAGAACAAAACTGGCCCAAGCACTGTTCCTTGTGGAACTCCAATATTCACATTTAATAGTCCACTTGTCTTTTTATCAAGCCTAACTTTTTGTCTTCTACAATTTAAATATGACTCAAAGAATGACAATGCAATACCTCTTATTCCTATTGCTTCCATTTTATCCATTAGAATTCTATGGTCAACTGTGTCAAATGCTTTTTGTAAATCCAGAAATATTCCTAAGCATTTGTCCCCATTATCTAATTTGCTCAAAATTTCTCTTGTTACTCTAAAAATTGCATCGGATGTACTCATACCTTTTCGAAAACCATATTGATTACTGAACAAAATGTTGTGTTTTTCCAAATAGGATACCAGCCTCGACTTTACACACTTTTCAATTACTTTGGATATACTTGAGAGTAGGGAGATAGGACGATAGTTACCAAGTTCAGTCCTACTACCATCCTTATAGAGAGGAATAACTGTAGCTATTTTCATTTCATCTGGAAAATACCCCTGTTGGAAGCAAAGATTTATAATATGCTTCAACGGGTCACATATTGCTGAAGAATTTTCTATCAGACATTTTGAATAGATTCCATCTACTCCCGGAGCAGTACCTTTTTTAAGCCCCAATATGTTATTTCTCACCTCACAGGCCGTAGCTGGATAAAAGAAAAACGACCTACAAAATGATCTATCGACCTTATACTGGATATGATTTAAATTTGAACCTGTCTCTTTGACCCTATTCGAAATTTTCTGTCCAACATCAATGAAAAATTTATTAAACTCTTCAGCCATTTGTTCACTTTCAGTGGATTTTACTACTCTACCATCAGGTATATTAATTTCTTGAATAACATTTTGGTCTCGAGATTTGGAATCAGTAGCGTCATTTATAGTTTTCCACACCTTTTTCAAGTCCTTACCGCAATTTACAAACTCATTTCTAAAGAAAATCTCCTTTGCAGAACGTATCAGTGCCTTCAAAATAGTGTTGTATTTCTTATAATAACGAACATTAATCGTGTTAAACGGCTGCTCCCTTATTTTAAGTGACATATTATTCCTTTTCCTGATACATTTCAATAACCCTTTAGTTATCCAAGGTTTCAATCGTTTCTTTCTATTACTACTTTTCTGCTTCGAAGATGAACACGAATTAAAAACATCTACTATTTTATCATAGAATCTGCTAAAAGCTACTTTAGCATCCTTTTCATAATAGACTCCATCCCATGACACTTCTTTAATTTTAATTTTAAACAGGTGGTCGTCAAAAAATAATGCATCATACTGTACAGGCTTCTTATTAGGCTCTAAACTACTATTTTTTATAAACTGAATTCGCCCCATAATAGCTTCATGATCTGTTATAGAACAATTGTATATAGCTGGGTTCAATGTACATATCTTAGATTTGAGAAACAGATGATCAATACATGATTCACGATATAATGAATGTCTAGTGCAACCGTGTAAATAATTAGTATAACCATATTCCAAAAGCATATTCAAGTATTTATGACCTATTTGGGTTAGATCATTACCCAAAATATCAATATTTGTATCTCCAATCAAGATTTTGTTTTCATAACAAGTTGTTTGACTAAGGAATATCTCCATATCATCTAAAAAAGCCAAAGCGTCGGTATCATTAGGTGATCTATACAATGCTGTACAGCAAAACTCTACGTCTCCATGTGTTATTTTAAAATTTAAAGAATTAGTATTACCAATATTTATATCCAGAATATCTAATTTTATTCCATGTTTAACATAAATTACTATTCCATCAGATTTATTAAATTTTGTTGGTTTCACAACCTTATTATAATTGTTCAACTCGAAACCAGAATCTTGTGATAGCCACGTCTCAGTGAGAACTATTAAATCATATTGCGCATCAACACTAGATAAAAATAAACACAATTCATCGAAGTTCTTATTAATACTTCTTATGTTCAAATGAAAAACTTTTAACGATATTGAATGAAAAACGTTGCTATCTCGTTTAAATTTTCTAAATTAATTGTTTCACATCTGTCTATAAGATCAAGATCCTCTACTAAATCGCAAATTTCCATTGAAAATTAAATAGAAATATTAGCTGAATAGAAAAAACCCGTTTTTGTTTTAAACCTAGATTTTCTTGAGGTCCATCTCATTTTTCACTTGTATAGGCTTCTCACAAGCCTACATACCAGATGCAACAAGCATAATAATTATCATCAATTTATTATATAAACATAATCAATAAACATAATAATTAAACATGATTAATAAACATAATGTATTATTATGTTACCCAGAAATCCCCTGGTCAGAATATTGTTTTTTAGTTTTAGCACCCGATCAGCTGGATTGAACGTTTCACATTATTTTGTGAGGTTAGTTTGTAGCAAAGTCAACAATACGACAAGCGCGCGATCATACTTCGAACCTATTTCGAACCTCTAGCGATCCCTTGCGTAGCATCTCGCGTAAAGGTGCGTACAGATATACGCGCCGCGAACATGAGCAATTCACTTTTAATCAGCTGACTATATCTGTATTTTTACAGAAACGGTAAGATACAGATATAAAAAACTTGGCATCAGCTGATTAAAAGTGAATTGCACATGTTCGCGGCGCGTGTATCTGTACGCACCTTGAAAACACAATTATATTTATAGATGTATAGATGTATTCCTGCTACACTTGGATATTCTATGCGATTATCTTGGTTCTAGTGCTACCTGTTATTCTCACTGGCACAGAGGAATGACCAACGAGAATAAATCCTATAGAACTCAATTCTCGAGCTCAGGGATGTTTAAGGGAAAATAGGAATTATAATAACTCATTTTTATCACCATTTTGTATGAACGATACTTGGAAATGGTCTGTGCATCTATCTCATTTTCCGGGAAACGTTTTTAGGGTCGCAATAAAAAATCACAATTCACCCTGCGAAATTCCATTAACACCCCGCGGTGACCTAATAGATTTTCATCTGGGACTTCCCCTTCTGACCACCCCTGAAATTAGACCCTTGGGTGCGGCGATGAAGGGTTCGAGTGCATTAGAGTTGGAGGAGGAATCGTCAAAACAGATGAGGATGAAATGCTGGAATATATTGCTTCACCAGCTACTGTACTGTAGTATATCGCCCATTGCTGTAGCAGAAGAGCAGTGGCGTGAAAAGTGTGTGGCGTGTATCCAATAAGACCGCACAAGTGATCGATGCTTTCTCGGCGTGGCACATTTGTTATTCTTACTCGACCCTTTTTCAAAAAATATTTTCAAGCATCTCATCTCTTATTATTCTTCTTGTTTTGAACCGCATGCATCATCCAAGCTGCTATGTAAATTCACTAGCACAAACATAAATATTGATCAATCCTTTTGAAAATCTTCATGGATTTCACAGAAGAGTTTCTCTATGATAATGTAGATGAAAAATAATACATAACAGAATCATTGGTTTTTGTATGGGATGAAAGCTTACCTACTCCTAAAACCTCGAATGGCCTGCCCTTGTTCACAGGGAGAGCGGAATATACTATTATCTTTTCCTACTCTCTGACATTCCTGGAACTCTCATGTTCAACAAGGAACAAAAGGAAATAAAAACTCGTATGATGGAATGTTGTTCTAAACAGCTCTTAGGTAATATTAATTTTCGAGAACATGAATCCATCACGTGAAATTTGATAATGAAATTTAGACTTGAAATCTGTCAAAAGTATAATATTAAGAATTCACATTCCTTCAGCATCTCATTTATTCTCATTGCGTCAGTTATCTACAAGCTCGAATGGTAAAATTTGTTAGTTGAACTGAATTCTCTGAACCGATTTGAAAACTCCAAATTTCTGATCAGAAATAATAGTTTACTACTGAATCTCAATCCTTATCAGGTGCAGATCCCAGGTTCATAAGTTGTTTAGCTCTCGGTGGGAAAAGTACCTATGAGTTTGAATTTATCCACCGATAGAAAGTCTAGAACAAATTAAAATTCACTAATAATGCAAGGAATTATTCTGAAGCACTTGAAAAGAGAATCCGCTTTTTAGCAGAACACTCATTATTGTCATATTTTTCTTCTCAGGTCTATTAATAGATAACATTTAATCCACGCGTATAGTGATTGTCATATTTCTTTCTTGAGTGTAGTATTTTTTCATCATAAACAACATGTTAGTGTGAATATGACTGGTGTTCTTTTCTCAGTACGGTTGCGTGTAAATACCAAATCATTATCACAGTATTTATTATAATAGAATAATTAACGTATAAAGTCAGCTCCAAACTTGCATAAAAATCGCTTGCGATACTTGTATTAGCATTCAACCATCCAACAAGCATTAGATGTTCTCACAATAGTGAAGAAAAAAACAAGAGAATGAAGAAAATCCTACAATTATTTTTGCATTAGAATTGACAGAATCCTATCTTTTGACCAATGAAAATTCAGTTCTAACTGGATTTGATAGAGGATTTTACACTAAGAAAGATTTTCAAAGTCGTTCCTCTCTTGTAAATCTGGCTTCTCTTATAACACTTTAGTGTTACTTAGTGTTACACTTTAGAAGTCAGAATCTTTCACACAATTGACAGTGAATTATGCTGATAGATTATTATTCGGAAGTGTGATTCGCACAAAACACAACCTTGCTAAACCAGGATTGATGTTGTCGGGATTCAATGAAATTGGAGAAAATTGGCGGTGGATGGGGGCAATTAGTGGGTTGGTTGTCTACTACCCTTTACCATCTCTTCCTATCGCTTCGTCTCCTTTCATTGCCGATCTCTATTGAATCAGCCCTCCTGCTTCCTCTCTGCTATGCATCTCAGCGTGCTTTACGGCTATAAAACATTGTCCCCAGCGAGTAAATGTCTGGCTGTACAACAAAAATAACAGCCGATATTATTCGGGTCCAGTGTCGATTACTGCACCCCTGACAATTCGCTTGTAGGCATGGGGCGTATCCCAACACTACCCCTGTCTCCTTCCCCCCCATCACACCATCATCAATATCCCTTCCATCGCAACCGCACCTGCAGGGAGCTTTTCCACTAAAATTCAATAAGAGCCATGTTCGGCACCAGACTTGAATACAGCAGGCACGCTTCATTGTGTCGTCGGCCACTGATAAAACTAATCAAGAGTATTTGGATAAAAGCTGAACAAAACAGCTCGTTACCTCTTTTGTCATTTGAAATATCTGTTACGAGTTTATTGAATGTTTCTGCTCTCTTGTAACACAACTATGTGGTCTCACAGGTCTCCGAATACAAACAGCTTTGACATTGATGAATTATTATTAAGCTAGCAAAGCAGCATATCATTTAGACAATATATATTTTTTTCTTTTTATGTACTATTGTTATCTAGTCATGAGACTAATGAGCAATTTTAATCGAACCTAACCTACTAAATAAAAATAAAATACTGTGAAACTCTCACTAGAATCTCCTACTGCTAATAATAATAATAATAATAATATGTACTTAAATTAAATAACTGTACTATAAAGCATGATTTTATTGTTGATATGATAAACCATATGTTTTCGTTGTCATGGATTCATTCATAAATACCAAATGTTGTTGATCCGTTACTAGTAGAAAGTCATGTTCAATTTTATTTGATTAAAGCTCTACAAATGAAGAGTTTACTTATTTCAATTTAATAAGGTTATTTATTTATTAATTTATTTCAAAATCGACAGGCAATTGTAGAGAAATCCGTTCAATGCCAACGTTGCGGATATAAAAAACACTCAAATTCTCAAGAATGTCCTGCAATAGGAAAGACTTGTCATAGATGTTCCCGAATTGGACACTTTTCCCATGTGTGTAAAAGTAAAATCGACAAAAATCGACAGGCAATTGTAGAGAAATCCGTTCAATGCCAACGTTGCGGATATAAAAAACACTCAAATTCTCAAGAATGTCCTGCAATAGGAAAGACTTGTCATAAATGTTCCCGAATTGGACACTTTTCCCATGTGTGTAAAAGTAAAACGCTCAAAGAAAAACTAACTACGTCAACTATTACTGCAGCTGGTATAGCCAGTAATCTTTCTAAAGCTACAATTATTGTTTCGGTGAATGGAATAAATACACCAGCTCTTATTGATACCGGAAGTGTTGCCAGTTTTATTGATGAAAAATTTGCAAAAACAAATAAATTTAAAACTGCATCAGATTCTTGTTTTATAAGATTTGCATCTGTTCAACATAACACCGCTACAAAAGCATGTGTTTATAGCAATATTGTGTACAAAGGAAATGAATACAACAATATTAAACTCTTGGTATTAAAAGAATGCTGTTGCAATGTGATACTTGGTCACGATTTTTTGATGAATCACTCTACAATAAGTTTAGCATTCAATGGTAATAAACAGCCTCTTGTAATAGATAATAATTCTACAACCACACCACCCTTGAAAGATTGCCTCTTGGTGGAGGCCATGATAAAACCATGCTCCCTTTTCAATGACTTGACTCCCGATTGCCACCCAATAACTACCCGATCCAGAAGACACCCACAAGATGACTATGAATTCATGAAGAATGAGGTCAATCGCCTCCTTACAGAAGGAATAATTGAGGAAAGCCAGTCCAGTTGGCGTGCCCAGCCTTTCATTGTAACCAATGGACAGAAGAAACGAATGGTCATAGACTATTCACAGACTATAATAAATTCACAAATTTAGACGCATACCCTCTCCCATTGATCGAAGATCTTGTAAACACAATTGCCAAGTACAACATTTTTAGTACTGTAGATTTCAAGTCAGCTTACCATCAAATACCGATTCTTGAGAATGAACGACATTACACTGCCTTTGAAGTAGGCCGAAAACTTTATCAATTCAAACGAATACCATTCGGAGTAACCAATGGAGTAGCTGCCTTCCAACGTACAATAAACGGACTTATAGAAAGAGAGAATTTGAACGACTGCTTTGCCTATTTGGATGATGTTGTCATTTGCGGTTCAGATCAAGAAGAACATGACAGAAATCTTAAGAAATTTCAACAAGTAATTGAATTGTATGGCTTGACTATAAATGAAGAAAAATGTAAATTTTCAAAAAAATCATTGAAGTTCCTTGGGTATGAGATAAAACATGGAGAAATTAAACCTGACCCAGAACGCCTTGCACCACTCATGAACTTTCCACCCCCAAGAAATGCTAAAGAAATGAAACGACTCATGGGATTACTGGCTCATTACTCCCGATGGATTAAAAACTTTTCTCAAAAGATTCACCCCCTTGTCCACATACAGAAATTCCCTCTATCTCAAGATCAGATGGAAACTTTGGAATTGTTGAAAAATGAAATTGCTTCCGCGGTACTGCTCTTTGTTGATGAAAATGTACCATTCATAATTGAGACAGATGCATCAGACTTTGCAATTGGTGCAACATTAACACAAAATTCTCGACCAGTAGCCTTTTTCTCACGAACTTTGTCCCAAAGTGAAACCAGGCATTCAGCTGTTGAGAAAGAAGCTATGCCATTGTGGAGTCTATAAGAAAATGGAGACACTATTTACTACGAAAACAATTCACTTTGATCACTGACCAAAAATCAGTCACATTCATGTTTGGCACTCAACACAATAGAAAAATAAAAAATGAAAAGATACAAAGGTGGCGCCTAGAATTATCTGAATACAAATTCAACATAGTCTACAGACCTGGAAAAGAAAATGCACCAGCTGATGCACTCTCTCGTATATGTATTACAGCTGGTTGTTCAACATTGAACTCAGCTTTGGCAAAATACCATGATGAACTTTGTCACCCTGGTGTAACTCGTTTCTACCACTGGCTCAGAATGAAAAATCTCCCCTATACTGTAGATGATGTAAGGAAAATTTGCTCCAATTGTGCAATTTGCTCTGAAATAAAACCACAGTATATGAAGACAAAAGGAAATCTCATAAAGGCAACAAAACCTTTTGAACGAATTAATATGGACTTCAAAGGACCCGTACAATCAAAAACAAGAAATAAATACCTACTGGTGATGGTTGATGAGTACTCAAGATTCCCTTTTGTATTTCCTTGTCCAGACATGACTGCGAGAACAGTCATAAATTGCCTGGTCTCATTAATATCAATGTTTGGCCTTCCAAGCTATATTCACACAGACAGAGGAACATCCTTCATGTCAACTGAGTTGAAGAGCTTTCTTAGCTCAAAAGGGATAGCAACTAGTAGATCAACGCCTTACAATCCGAGAGGGAATGGTCAAGTAGAGCGATATAATGGAATTATATGGAAAGCAATAACACTAGCTCTAAGATCACGAGGACTTGATTCAAATCGATGGGAGGAAGTGTTGCCTGATGCACTTCACTCTATTCGATCTCTTTTGTGTACTACAACAAATTGCACCCCTCATGAACGAATGTTCCTACACATGAGATCCTCAACAAATGGACAGTCACTACCATCTTGGCTAATGAGCCCAGGACCAGTTTGGCTGAAGAAAATGAACCGAAATTCAAAGCAAGATTCATCAGTAGAAGAAGTTGAATTGATTGAGGCAAACCCAGAGTATGCTCACATTCGTCGCCCTGATGGACAAGAGTCCACTGTGTCGCTCCGTCATCTTGCCCCTAAGATAACACGAAAATCTAGCCGGGTAGAATGATATGATAAACCATATGTTTTCGTTGTCATGGATTCATTCATAAATACCAAATGTTGTTGATCCGTTACTAGTAGAAAGTCATGTTCAATTTTATTTGATTAAAGCTCTACAAATGAAGAGTTTACTTATTTCAATTGTTTCACTCAATCACTGCTCTGCTTTTTCACTTGAAACCACTTGCACTACACTAATTTCAAATGGCTTCCTCCTTTTGAGCCTCCTCATCAATCCTCCGTTGTCTAGCAGCTGGATTGCCTCGACGTTGTTGTGTTGGTGGAACCGTGCTTCATGACTCTCTGCATACCGCTGAATCTCACAGGATACCAGGTTGACTCCCAGATACACATACCAAGGAGCATCAACGATGTTTCTGAGCACCTTGTTTTGGAATCGTTGAATGATGGCGATGTTACTTGGTTTGGTGCAGCCCCATAGTTGGATACTGTAGGTCCAGAAAGGTTTGAAGATCTTTTTGTACAGGAGAACTTTGTTTGGTATTGAAAGTGATGTGTTCCTTTCAAAAAGCCAGTAGAATTTCTTGTATTTTATGGTGAGCTCTTCGTTTTTCTTTGTGACATGCTCTTTCCATCGAAGCTTAGCATCAAGAGGACATATTTCGCAGAATTTGCATGTGGCATGTTGATATTATTTAAGCTGATTGGATGGTACTCATCAGCTCTCCTGTTGGTGAAGTTGACAAGAATTGACTTGCCCTCTTTAAGTTTCATCCTTCACTTTCTGGCTCAGTCCTGTATCTTGTTGACAGATCTGTGGAGCTATTCTGTTGCAGTATGAACATCGCAGTCGTCTGCTAGTCGGGCGGTGTCGTCTGCAATCGTAGCTGCGGTATTCTCCTCCTCCACATTTGGAATATCACTGGTGAAGAGAAGCACTGGCGCCAACACACTTCCCTGTCCAACTCCTGCTTTTATCTCTCTCACATCAGAATATGAATCCTCATACTTGACTCTGAAGTCACAGAAGTATTTCTGTGAATTGTTTGAAGCATTTTATTCAACTTGTAAAGAAGTCCTTCATGCCATATATATTATTATTGATATAACTTTTATTCTCGCCCTATTATTCTAGTAATAAACGTTGAAAAAGTAAAGGTCCAGAAGAAAGGACTTTTTTGGATTGTATTGCCTTGGTATAATCATTGAATGGATATTCTAAAAGGGACTTGTAGAGAATTATCAGAATACAACTTAAATTAGAACTACCTTTGAATTGAGTTTACTTTGTCGAGAAATAATCTTGTTGTTTGATTTCTCATCAATTGAGTCTTATCACCTCATTGTATTGTACTGGATTTGATATTGATCGGCTTTTCTTGATATTATCTACTAGAATATAAGGCTTCGTAGAACGGAGTTGAAAAGGGAAAAGAATAAAGTGGTGTGTGCGAGAGACAGAGAAACCAGTTGTTCCAAGAAAGCTTGATCATTTGTGATACTGTAGATTTCCTGCTATTTCTTGTTCTGGCTTGAGTTGATCTGTGATAGCTGCAATCGAAGTTATAATCGATTTCGCTACAATATTTGAAATTTATCGTGTTTCTCTGCCATCGCCACCACTTTATTGTTGTTTGAGGAGTGACCGTCTGACAGCTACTTCACTTCAGAGGCAGTCGATTCGCAACTCCATTCACAGTAACAAACTTATAAACGATTGAGAACAAAGCTACTTTGATATCTTGCTTCGAAGAAAGTCAACGCGATAATGGAAGCCTTACAGAAAGTTTCCACTTGGTGGGCCTCACAATAGCGAAGGCACAAAGATTTCCGAGGAGGTAATTTTGCCAGCACCCTTCCGAGAACTGGTAAGTGATTTATTTATTCATTCAAAAGCAACTTCACTCAATGAGAATTAACAACTCAGCTCAACGGGTTGCAAAATTGAATGAATCGTCAATAAACTCTTGGATTCATTTGGAGCTTTTCAGCTTTGGTGTTGAATACAATTAAACAGAGCTTCTGTAGAACTAGTGAAATTGAAGAACTGGATTGACAATGAAATCTTGTCATTTAATATTTGAGAAACCAAATGTTTATCCGTTTTTCTACGAAACAGCCCTGGTTCAATGGAGCTCAGGCAACATTCGTGTGGCAACTCATTATCTGATAGCTGTGACTGTTCACACATTTAACACGTCAAACATGTCAGTTCAAATATCATAAACTGCGTTGGGTGGCTCATGTGCAGTATCTTAGGAAGCGGCTGGACTATGCATTCGAGCAGCTGGGACATATCCTTCCTATTAGTAAGAGACTGAACTATGCATTTGAGCAGCTGGGACATATCCTGGGCACTGGTCACCGCAAAACCATCTATCATGCTCATGTGCAATCGCTAAGTGAGTATGGCATCTTGGCTTGGGGTGGTGCCTCGTCCAATACCCTGCAGTCCCTTGCTGTACCCCAGAGAATGTCAATCAAAACACTTCTGTTGAAAAATCAAAGACCCCTAATCCATTTACTCTCCCAAAAATTCCCAGTCCTTAATTTCAAACTAATGTACATTGGATAATTTCTAATCTGTATCTAAAAAATATTATCTTTACGGAAATTCAGCATATTTATCCCACCAGGAACAGGTACATAGCATACAAATGCCCTGGCTTGAAAATTCAATTCAATAATTTGATTCTTTCCATTTGACCCGCTGGCTTTATTGAAATGGCTCAGTTCTTGAGAGTGAAGAATGTAGTGTTGCCGTCTAAGCGAAGGGCGAGTAGGTGGCTGCTCCGTTTGAAGTCGCACGGCTCTGCTACTGTCACCATACCGTAAAACTAAAACGACTTCCTGTCATCTTGTTTTTGCTTCATTTTTTAAAAGTCCTTTAATCTGTTTCTGAAACGATGAGCCTTTTAAAAGATGTCAAATAATATGTTTCATCATAATTACTTTACTTCTACTTTACTATTTATCATTTTGTGAAAAATTATTCATAATTCCTATCATCAACATATTATATTATTCTATTTCAATATATAAAATACTTACACTTATTCAAAAATATTAATTTCTTTTCAAACTAATATCACATTCTCATTGTCCATTCTCACATTTGTTATTATGTTTATTATTTAATGTATTTTTATTTGAATATAATTGAGTTTATTTGAAAATATATTGCTAAATGCACTCAATTTCCAAAATGATACCTATTTATTTATTATGATGTTGTGAAGATGCAGAACGCATTTGTATTTACAATATAATCCTACAATTATTCATTCTGTATACGTAGATTCATTAAATTATTCATGCATACATGATCAAATTATTAGAGAAAAATAATGGGCCAAATCATTAAACAAATAATCCCAAATTCTGATGAATTAACCAGAGTGAGGTTGTATTCTCAATCGAATTCTACAGAATTCTTACAAAAAACACAAAAATTCATAAAAATGTCTTCTGATGATATTCATACAGCACCACAATCACGAAACAGTATAGTACTCTGAATGATGTTGCAGGGGATTTAACGACTACAATCTGGAGTTTCTATATTTTTTTCAGTTGCCAAGTTGCCTGTTGAAACTCACCCACACCTAGGAATAAGTGTTATGATCAGGAATTCTTTTCTAATAATAATTATTATTTTGCAGTTCCTTCAAGTTACTCTAAAAACTATGAGGCTCAAGATTTCTGCACAAACTACTGTTCTATATCTGTTGCTAGTGGACTCCCTAAATTTTTTATTTGTCTTTTCTCTCTCTTCCTCTCCATTCATTCTTTTTCAATTCCTCTTCATCCTTCATCCCTTACTTCCTACCCTCTACCTGCCTCTTACATGGGAAACTATTGTTGGCTAGTTATTTTCCCCCTTTCATTCTATTCAGCACACTCCACCATGAAGCCTGTTATTCTGTATCAACATTTGAAATAAGCATTTTAATTGTATTGTTTTTTTTTGTATTTTATGTTTTGATTAAATTTGATTTTGAAACTTGTGGTTGGTTAAGTAGTTATTAAACTATTATAGATAAATTGTGGAGAGTAGTATGTTTTGGTGGCGTGTTTCGAATGAGGTTCAGGTTAACCCGAGTCTGTTGTATTGTTAGGGTAGATTTAGATACTCCATTGTGCTCGTAGTGCTATTATGCACAAACTTTCTTGTTTGAGCACTTGAGACCAAACTTGCACAACTTCTCAAGTCAAAGTTCCCGTAAATCTGAAACTTGGTTGAATAATGATAAACCTATTTGATCATTTTATTCAAGGGTAAGGCAATATATAAGAAGTCTCTCGAAGTTTATTGGCCATGATCTGGACTCCAAAAAGTTATATCTTAATGGTAGATTACACGGATGGTTTTTTCTTGAATGGATCGATCCGAACATGAATATGGATGTATTCTATGAGCTTGTCATATTCCAAAAACAAAGATTTACTGCGAACCAATATCTATCAACGAACTAGACCTCCATCATCCTTCATTTTTCCATTCCTAGTCCAACTTTCTGCTATTTATATAGAACTGTGCTACATCCATATTGATTTAGAAAAACACTTCGATCAAAAACTTTATTCATGAAATACAACTTCAGATGGAAATAAATTGGAAGTTGCATCTGTTCAAATGCTAATAAATTAATAATTATTATTAAACGAAAATCTCAATCAAATTGAAGGAAATTGGGATTTTCGTTTAAAAATAATTATTAAATACAACTTCATTGATGTAATGATATAAACTAATGTTGAAAATATAAGTATATCATCATGATTTGAGATCAAAATGAACTGCTTGGAATCTCGTATAAAAAATGTTTCCTAGTTCCTTATAGAAGAGACACTAGAACTCGCAAGATGTTCTTAGGAGATAAATTTCATCAACTCCTTAATTCTGTTCATTATCAATCTTCAAGTGCCATGTTTTAGGGACGTCTTTCTCTTATGACCCAATATATCTCTCGAGATTTGGGAGATTAATGGTGTTAACTTCTCTTGCACCGGAGCAAAAGTCTCAACATCATTGTTTTATCGAGGTGAATTTTGTTCTTAGAGCTCCTCGAAATTGTACTTCTCAAAGTTGTAGCTCACAACAACGCAATAAATCTTGAAATCTTATCATTCAAGCCAGGTGGAATGAAGATGGATATCATTTCACACAACATGCTCCATTGTTATCTTATTGTCAATAATTCATTACTTATGTTAATAATTCATACTAATAATAATTCAAATAATAATAATTCATTACTATTGTTAATAATTCATTATAAGCAAAAGAATCTAATATTTTACTTTATCATCAAAAAATTTTCATGGTAATTTTAGTTCATTCTTAGCTCTTGAAAAAATAACTCACATTTCTCTTCTTTAAATGTAGTCGTTATAAAGTGTTGTAATTAATCTTTTCAATGGCTTTCAATGGTGGGGAGACCTAAGGGTAGTTTCACCTCGCCGTATATAGTCCAAAGTTCCTTAATGGGGAACATTGGGAAACCGGACACTAAGTTTAAGTGAGCAGAATACTTCAAATTTACACTCTTCACTTGAACATGAAGTTCTATTTGATGTTAAAAAATACAAACATATCGCAGCACTATACCTATCGTATAAGAGTATTTAATACTGTATATCCAAATATATTTTAATGCCCACAGTTTGGAACCAGAATAGGTTCATTACTATTATTATCATTATCGAATTATTAGAATGATCAAGAATTGCATCTCAATTTCTCCACTGTTCTCCCCTCTACATCCTTGACTAAACTGTTTTTCTACATCATTAGGCTACTCTAGGTATTTCTTTGTAATCTGGTCAAACATGCTTTTTAATTGTCTGAACTTTTTTCCTTTAGAATTACATTATCCTCACGTATTTCTGACGCGATGTATATGCTTATATTGACGTTGTAGAGTCAGTGGGAAAAAATATATTCACATGATTGGCAAATAAATTTAAAATTTAAAATTTCAAATTTAATAATAGATTACCATGATTGGGAATGAATATTGTAGTTGATCATTGTATTTCTACTCAGCTTGGAAACAATTTGGCAACGGTGCGGAAGTTCCATCCATCAGCTTCGTTCCGAGATAAACTTATCTACAGACTGAATCAACTTGTTCTTGTTGTCAATATTCTATAACCATCGTAAAGCAATCTATTTTTCTTACCTAAGTATCTATTAAACAAACGAAGAGAACCTGCATTCGCACGTAACAGAAATTTTTGTGTTTACCTTCTCATATTCCTCATTATTTAAATATTTTTAAAGGTGTATTGTAATGGAGAATGCATAGCAAAGAAAGCAAACATGCTGTGTCTAGTTAGTTGGGCGCAGTAACGCAACCCGCTGAACAGTGATGTATGTGACATGGCTGACGCACCCTAATACCAAAAATCTGAACAAAGGCTGAGGCAGATAGGTAGCGTCAAAGAGCACGTGGAAGCGAGATGATCCGCAGCCAGGGGCATCTGTCATCTCAGAAGCTCAGCAACAGACAGCAGAGCATCCTCTCTCTTTTCACCAAATCCTCTTTAAGTTTATTCATTCTTACATGCTGTGTTCCACCTCATTGGAAGATTCAGAGATCTACAGAGTATATACTCCATTATTGAAAGTACTCAGGAGGTATCTGAAGGAATCCAATCCAAGTGTTGATACAAACACAATTATATTCAAAAGTTGATGCAAAATACTGGAAATTCCTTCTAACCTAACATGCCTTTTCTCCGGCATTGCCACTAGCACATTGCACATGAATTTATTCCCATTAAATCTACGCCAGGCCTACATGTTTTTGAATTCTATTGTAATTAATATAATATATTGTCACTTTTATAATGTCACAAATGGCCGGCCTTATCACCCACAGGTTCGTCTCATTTTCTATTAAAATTTTGATATTTTTGATGCAATATTGAAAACAGTCTGTAATCAACAGTAAATAATAACGACTCATGATAGTAAATAAATAAGCATTGATAAAGCTGGCACTGATGCATACGATATATGGATCTATTGCTCCATATTGAATATTATTTTTGTCGAATGAAATAATTATTCTATCTTATATTACATTATTAATCATTCTGCATTAGATCTGACACGATCAAGTTCTAAAGTAGATTTAATAGAAGCGTTCTATTAACAATTTAATGACAAAATTGATACTGTTCCGTTTCTATGCTAATCGCTGAGGATAATTCTACGTGATGATTGCGTGGGATTGTAGAATCAGATTGTTATCAGGATTGAGAGAGGGTGGAGTGGTGGTGGTAGGAGTAGTAGTACCGATGCAAATATGTTTAGATGTTCTCAGTGGACGCCATAACGTCCATCACTCCGACTTTCTGGCGTCTAATTACTATTTGCATGAATAATTAATCTCTCATAGCACGATAAATGCAAATTGTAAGTTGTTGCAGACGCACAGCGTGAGTCGTCTGCGTGCGTTCTATGTTGACAATCTGACACGAACACCGTTAAAAGAGCGTTATAATTTCTACTTCATGGAAAACAACTGAAAAGGGGGGCGATTACACCGCATTACACGTCACTTTCATGCTGCAGCACACGATTAATGGTGCATTGCATTATTGGCACAGAAAAAACTCTATACAACATTTTTTGTGACTCACGGTTCATTGAGAAACGGTTTCACGAGACTAATAGTCTATACAAATAATTTTTTAAACTGTATGTATTCCAACTTGAATTTTGAATGTGTAGTAGTGCATGCAAATGAAACACCATCGACAATGTACCCAATAAATTTATTAGTGGAAACTAACATTTTTACGAATGAAATTTTATACTTGGAAATTAGTATTCGAATGATGTTTTGTTTTGGAAATTGTATAGTATTATTGCGAATAAAACAATTCAAAGATTTTTTATTGGAATTGAAATAAAATAATCATTCCCATGTAGAGCGGATTATAATGGAGGTACCTAGAGCAGTACAAAATTTATCTCACCACTGACTGAGTTCAGCGAGAAAAGTTTTGGAAAAAGTAGTAATACTAATCGTTTCCAAGTTATACGCTCTTTTGGGTAGTTGAAAAAAATGTAACATCGAAATATCCTGAGTAATGTTGTATAGATTGAGTAGTAGCTAGAGGATATACAGTTGTCACATCCTTTCGCCCCATAGAGAATTTTGCACCTTTGAGATAGATATGCAGAGTATGATGAATAATGGGCTATAAAATAAAACATGGAACAATAAGCCGGGAACTGAAAAAAGATAAAGGTAGACTATATCTATTTAGTTGTGCTGAAAACTTGTTACCGGGGCAATAAGCAATCGGAAGTGCTATGAACAGGATTTTTATGACAGCTCTATGGTTGTTGAGCTGGTATACGTCTTCCATTTACGATGCGACGAATTTATGAGCTGTGATAATGCCTGCCTGCTATTGCTATTCCCTTGTCCGCTTCTGAACCTAACGAATTCACTCGCTCCATGAAATCCGCGTCTCCACCAACTGCGCCTACAAGTGCATGACGGTATCATATTTATCACCAGCATCTTCCATCATTAACTTAGTTGCACTTTTAATAAATGAATCCGAGAAACAATCATAATAAGTGAAAGAAGCTGATAATAGACCAGAAAATAAAGTCTACATAAGCTTTTGTAAGAAAACGCACCTATCATGTTTCATCGACAGTAAAACTACTGATCAAATTTACAAAAACCTATACTTTGAGCTCCAGTGGAACAAAGTGCCATAGAAATTGAATCTAGAATTAACAAGACTGAAGGAGATCAAAGATGTCTAACATAGCTGTTAAGATCTATGATGCCCATGATAGGATTCTTCTATTAAGTATGAAAACATGAATTTGATAGAAGAATGAAGTCTAACTCATCATTAGTTTCCACCTCTATTCATTGAAAACAGATTCTACGGTATGATCGGTTTCAATTTATAAGGTTGAACAATTCATCAACATTGGATCAATCATTCCGTTTCTATGCTAATCGCTGAGGATAATTCTACGTGATGATTGCGTGGGATTGTAGAATCAGATTGTTATCAGGATTGAGAGAGGGTGGAGTGGTGGTGGTAGGAGTAGTAGTACCGATGCAAATATGTTAGATGTTCTCAGTGGACGCCATAACGTCCATCACTCCGACTTTCTGGCGTCTAATTACTATTTGCATGAATAATTAATCTCTCATAGCACGATAAATGCAAATTGTAAGTTGTTGCAGACGCACAGCGTGAGTCGTCTGCGTGCGTTCTATGTTGACAATCTGACACGAACACCGTTAAAAGAGCGTTATAATTTCTACTTCATGGAAAACAACTGAAAAGGGGGGCGATTACACCGCATTACACGTCACTTTCATGCTGCAGCACACGATTAATGGTGCATTGCATTATTGGCACAGAAAAAACTCTATACAACATTTTTTGTGACTCACGGTTCATTGAGAAACGGTTTCACGAGACTAATAGTCTATACAAATAATTTTTTAAACTGTATGTATTCCAACTTGAATTTTGAATGTGTAGTAGTGCATGCAAATGAAACACCATCGACAATGTACCCAATAAATTTATTAGTGGAAACTAACATTTTTACGAATGAAATTTTATACTTGGAAATTAGTATTCGAATGATGTTTTGTTTTGGAAATTGTATAGTATTATTGCGAATAAAACAATTCAAAGATTTTTTATTGGAATTGAAATAAAATAATCATTCCCATGTAGAGCGGATTATAATGGAGGTACCTAGAGCAGTACAAAATTATCTCACCACTGACTGAGTTCAGCGAGAAAAGTTTTGGAAAAAGTAGTAATACTAATCGTTTCCAAGTTATACGCTCTTTTGGGTAGTTGAAAAAAATGTAACATCGAAATATCCTGAGTAATGTTGTATAGATTGAGTAGTAGCTAGAGGATATACAGTTGTCACATCCTTTCGCCCCATAGAGAATTTTGCACCTTTGAGATAGATATGCAGAGTATGATGAATAATGGGCTATAAAATAAAACATGGAACAATAAGCCGGGAACTGAAAAAAGATAAAGGTAGACTATATCTATTTAGTTGTGCTGAAAACTTGTTACCGGGGCAATAAGCAATCGGAAGTGCTATGAACAGGATTTTTATGACAGCTCTATGGTTGTTGAGCTGGTATACGTCTTCCATTTACGATGCGACGAATTTATGAGCTGTGATAATGCCTGCCTGCTATTGCTATTCCTTGTCCGCTTCTGAACCTAACGAATTCACTCGCTCCATGAAATCCGCGTCTCCACCAACTGCGCCTACAAGTGCATGACGGTATCATATTTATCACCAGCATCTTCCATCATTAACTTAGTTGCACTTTTAATAAATGAATCCGAGAAACAATCATAATAAGTGAAAGAAGCTGATAATAGACCAGAAAATAAAGTCTACATAAGCTTTTGTAAGAAAACGCACCTATCATGTTTCATCGACAGTAAAACTACTGATCAAATTTACAAAAACCTATACTTTGAGCTCCAGTGGAACAAAGTGCCATAGAAATTGAATCTAGAATTAACAAGACTGAAGGAGATCAAAGATGTCTAACATAGCTGTTAAGATCTATGATGCCCATGATAGGATTCTTCTATTAAGTATGAAAACATGAATTTGATAGAAGAATGAAGTCTAACTCATCATTAGTTTCCACCTCTATTCATTGAAAACAGATTCTACGGTATGATCGGTTTCAATTTATAAGGTTGAACAATTCATCAACATTGGATCAATCATTCCGTGTATTGAATCTTAGTAAACCTTCTCAAATGAGTGCCATCGATGCCTCTCCGCCGAAGTAGTTTTTTGGTGTTTGGAAAACTTGAAGCCTATGAAGCAGAGGAGAGGTGAAGCACTTTGAAAGCGTCATGAAGTCCGGAAGGTGGTTCTTTTGGTGTGGAGAAGGGTGGCGGGATGGTGCAAACATTTAACAGCTTGTTTCTTCGCGTCTCTAACTAAAGACGCCTCCTGGAAACGGGTGCAGCCTATAGAGAATGGTGATGCGGAAAGTGTGAAAAGGAGGAGAAAAAGACGAGCAAAAGAAGACAAGGAATGGTAAAAGCATCCTTTCAACGTCCCTACCTCGAAACTTGCGTTGTGTTAGTTACACACCATTATCTCGGTGCCAGGCGTTCACCCTCAATCGTCGCTCTATGCTACGTTAGGCCACATGAATGACTGCGACGAGCTTCTCACCTCCATGCTGATCATTTGCCCGCCTCTTACGACATCACGTCCTGGTCACTTTATCAGCGAGTTGATACAACAGTCAAGAAACTCAGCAATCTCCTCATCTTCCCGTAACCCCAGCCGTAATCGTAAAGTCCTAGAACCGACATCGCTGTCCAAAATTATAGTTAATGGGTGGATGAGTCATTCGATTCTTTACGGTTTTTGTCAATTCAATTAGTAATCTATTTTAGTTTGGGAGAGAAGTAGCACAAGGTTACCTTATTCTTTCTCTCCCTATTATTTTGATTATGTACTTATTGTATCAATCAATGAAGAGTTATGATTTTATAAATGTGTATAATTGTGCTCCAATCACTTTTATTCTAGAAGACTGAGGCTAGAGACACACAAGGCGTTTTTTGAGACGACTCGACAGTCAATTCGTATGCTGTCATGACTACTAGCATGTGCACGGCTTCATTAAATTACATTGCTCAAACCACCGACTCATCAGACGAATTTTCCACCGCCGGAGCGAAAAAAACGTCTTTACTCAACTTTTCCTTTTTTTTTATATTCGTCTTATGGAACTGCAACAAAGAAGCAGCGCTCCTGGAGTATATGACACGTAAAGGTGTAATCTAATACTACTAATATACTTCATCTACCAAAAACCAAACACAACAGATTTAACAAATTTTGCCACGTGTGCTTCTAGCCTAATTAATCAATATTAATATCTACGAGAATCATTGTCCTCTACAAATTTCACCTGATCGATTCTCAATGATATCTCGTTCAATGATAAGTTAACTCAATTTCATTGTAAATGTCCTCCAAATATCAGTTTCTGAAATATCAGACAAATTTGATCATCAAGTATGAGAGATCGAAATACAGTAGAACATAATAGAAGTTTCTATGGGCTTCGACAAAGGTTCTAGTCGGACAAATAATATTTGGAAAATTAAATATTTTAACCTTACAGTTTTGTTGTGAGCGATGTTGTGGTACTTTTTCGTAATGAAAACACACATTTTAAAGTGGTTGACAATTTAAATTTGTGTTTTCATTAAATATTTTAGTTTAGTTTAGTATAATGAGGAATAGTCTAGGAGGTGTGGAACTCAGAACCTGCAAGATTATCATTAGAATTAGTGAAGAATTATTATAGTAGCCAAAGTTATGGTGATTTTATATTGGCTTTTGAACATTTTAATTCTCATCGTACAAGCACTAATATATGCTAGGAATTTTTTTGGGATTTGAACAAAATTTTCGATGTGTTCTTATTCATGGAACTTTCCCGAATGCACAATTTAAAACATTCCAATTCCAGCGTGAATTGCTGCTAAAAATAATTTATGACCTATTTCTACGTTATAGGTTGAATAAGCACAATAATGAACTTATTTGTATAGCACTGTGGATAAAAAATGGGATTTCAATAGAAAAATTCGACCGTTCTTTTAAACCTTTGTATAAATTTTCATTCACTATTAGTACGAATGAACTTCCATTACATCTGGATTATTAGTTCATGGATTTAACCACAAACAGAGTTCATTGATTTATTAGTAAATCAAATTATAATTATTGAATTTGAACTCAGCATTACTGACTCAAAAACAACTATTAAAATGCATCACATCAAGTTCAATCAGATACGGTATGCAACAAACTTGTTTAATGAAGCTCAGAATACATCATGTAGTTGATGCGCCCAATTAACTCATGTAATTGAATCGATATTTATCAGGCCTGATCTGTTACGATACAAAACGCTCTGCACCACAGTGATACTCTCCAACTAGTAGATGTTCTGTTTTGATTGCATTCAGCTTGAGCCTTTATCATCATCCCTTCCATACAGCATTTGCAACACGACTGACTGTTCCTGTGTTTTGTGAATTGTTAATGCTCAGCTGCAATAACCTCCCCCCACTAATTAGCTTGGAAAATTATGATCAAATGTGTTTGCATTGTTGTACTTATTCCATGACAGTACAGTTCATGATAGTCTATTAGTTTCCGAAATTTACGCCTATGATTTGAAATATTGATAAGTATAAAAAAGTTTTCATCCGTGTTCGTTCAAGATTAATCTTATTCAATTTGTTCATGAGCTAGATGTCGATTAGTATCAATTATCTCAAATATGATTATACAACAAATACTCCATAATAATTTGACGACTAATAAAATCAGATATCCTCTCACATTGCTTTGTAGACTTATTTTAACGTTTATTTGATCAACAAAATATAATGGTCATTTCGTTGAGAACAAAATTGAATCACTGTAGAAATACGAGATAATACACTGAGACATCAGGATTATGCTTCGGTCTCATAGAACAAGAGAAATGATATTCTTATAACAATTCTTATTCTTTTTTTTCATTAGTTTTTTTCATTTTTCAGTGGACACTCTTACCTTTATTTTGAGTACCTATTCCTCTGTTTTCTTCCTTCCCCCCCATTTCTCCCTTCCTTTTTTCCTCATTACTTCTCTTCTCTTTTTTGCCTGCCTATTACATAGGAAACCATAGTTGGCTAGGTATCTCCCTCCCTTTTTTTTTCTCTTCTCCAACACACCCAAACACTAAGCCCATGGTTTTTTATATTTGTAACATTTTATTGTGTTTTATTTGTTTCGTAAATCTTTGTAATTTTGTTTTGTCTTGTTTTGTGTGTTTTTAATAAATTGAATTGAATTGAATTGAACGGTGTGAGAAATAAACTGAATAATATGATTTATTCTATCCAACATTTCAAACTGGATTCTTTCTCCTATGAATTATAATACTCATTGTTCTGTTTCAGGTCTGTGGAAAACATGAGTTGGATCTTGTTTGAGCCAAATGATCGGTATCTTGTGAGTCTCTATTCCTCTCTTGTAAATAATTTTTAGAAATCAATTAAATCAATTATTTTCAGAGAAGGAAGGAAATTTCCAAGTTTTAATTTCTAGAGTGACTTAATCAATCATACAACTTCGTCTGTGAACAAATTTGACATTTTGGATTTTTAGTTGTAGGAAAACATAAATTTATCTCTCTCTTTTTTTTGGGAAACATAAACTGTAACTTATGGTAATTTCAAAGTTTTTTTATCAAACTTAGCATCATCTATATTCCCTCCTAATATGACGAGTAATTTAAATGTTGTTTTAATCATCTCTCTGCAACCTATAAAATGAGAAGCTGTGAATAAGACAAGAAGCTCTTACTGCAAGACTAGAATCTCACACTGAAACAAGAAGTATGTTCTCACCTATAGAATAATTATTGTGGTTTTTGAGGAATAATGCTTCAATATGACTTGAACTTATAACTCCATGGTTGTAGAAGGATAAATAAAACAAGAAACATGAATTTGTTTATAAACTAGCAATGAATAAAAGCACCTTAATGAAGCAAGTTAGTTGGTAGCTTGTGGAAGTTTATTGAATCAACCGATGAATTCGGGCCCTAATGACACTTTCAAGTTGAATTATAGTGCGAGGGTTAATGATAGGAAAGGCAGAAGGGGTGCAGCCGAGATTTAAATAGCAGAGCCGAACACATTTCACGGCAATTGAACGTGGCAACGGTGGCTGGGTGTCGAGTCGCGGACTGTTAAATCTCATCGAGGATTGGAGGAGGATGCAGACTTCCGCTTTTTGTCAAGCAGACGCCCGCCTGCGTAGAGGTGCCCGGCAGGGGTTCTACCACCACGAGGGTGAGACTACATTCATTTTCAGACCCCGACTAAGTTATTCCGGAAAAATTGCTTGTTGCTCAGTACATCCAAGTAATATATCACCGTGCTGCACTCTAATCTGGAAATATTAAAAA
The DNA here is from genome assembly GCF_014356525.2 of Nilaparvata lugens. Taxonomy (NCBI): domain Eukaryota; kingdom Metazoa; phylum Arthropoda; class Insecta; order Hemiptera; family Delphacidae; genus Nilaparvata; species Nilaparvata lugens. The sequence goes on along the minus strand of NC_052505.1, from coordinate 69,029,536 downwards.
AACTTTGCATTGTTTGCATTACTTCATAAGTTTCTTCTAGTCTTTAATCAGAACCATACTGACTAGGGAGACAGCATTATGATGGAATTTTTGACTTATTCAGTTCTGTTGGGTTAGCAATTATTGAATAAATATGAGTGAGCAATGATCATCACAAACCTAGTGCAGGGATGATAATACATGTTGAAGTTGGGGGGGTTTTCATCTATAATAATATTATAAAGTGGCTTTTACACGTTCGGGAGAGGAAATTAACGAATTGACGCATCGTCTAAACTATGCAACTGCTTAACTTGAAATTTCACATATTGATTTTAAATTTACCGAGGATGGTAATAGGCCTATTTTTAATTCTTGAAGATCTCAGTATGTCAAGTTTTTAATTAGACCCTTACATAGCACGGGTTACCTGCTAGTCTTGTATAAAGTATTTGAATTACTATAGTATCCAACCATACTGAATTTTCAAGTTGATTCAAATTCATTGTTCATACTTCCGAATACATTTTAAGAATATCTTTGGTAGCCTTTTTACTTAAAACACGATGTGAAAATTTACAAATTAGCCAATTAAAGATAGCATAAATATTATTGAAGTGAATTTAGAAGTTTTACTCCACTTGGCTAACTTATGGCATTCAATCCAAATTGTTTTATTCCCTTCTCACAAATTCAAGTATTATTGGATCCAGTTATTATATGATCTATATGATCAGTTAGAAGCGCTTATCTATTTCTTAATATGGAATATGTGCAGTTGAAATGTGCTATCTATATAATAAGAGAGAGTAGGGTTGTGTTTGTTCGTGTGTTCATTTGTTCGCATCAAAACATGTCAACTTGTGGATTGCATACCGGAAAAACGGGAATGATTTAGAACTCCAAATTTTGAACATAGATTCTAAAAATATCAATCTCGTGCACCTGGAAGCCCAAATTTCAATTTTCCTCCTAGATTTTTCAGAATTAATGTTCAAATTCATCTATGCTACCGTACATGAAGATCCATAGGCATGAAGTTCCATTTGTTGCAGCCCAAAGTGTGTTTTTTATGAGGAGGTTATAATGCTGTTACAAGACAATCATTTTCCAATGGCCGTCTAGCACAACGGTAAAACTCTAGCTTATGGAGCGATGGTTCCTCGGTTCGAATCCCGATGCTTCTCAATTTTTTTGTTCTTAATTTTTTCCCTGGAAACGTATTATTATCAATTATTTTTTGAAGGAATTTGTTTTCATTACAATTGAACTTGTATTTTATCAAATAATTATTTTTAATGTAAAATTTTACCACCAGTACAAATGAATTGGACATAGCCTTCATGCTGTAGGCCTATCAATGAATTTTATAAGAAAAACATGAATAGATCACAATAAAATAAGTAATAATCTATATTCTTCAATTATAATGTATTATCAGACACGAATTCCCAGTGAAACGAGTATGTAAGGTATTTTTTTTGGAATTGGGAAAACAAAAGGCTGCCTGATTCAAATTGAGGAGGATCCTGATCGAACTAAAATTCATTGATGTATTGGAAAAATCAATATGATTCTGTGAGGTTTTCAAGTATCATGTATTCTTCAGTTTTCTATACTATAATAAAGGAAAGAACTGGCTTATACACGTAAGGAATAGGGAATTATGTTTGACGCATCATCACGTCTGAAATATACTCAACTGATTAATTTAAAATTTTACATATAGATACTCAATTAACCGAGGATGGTTATTTATGCCTATTTTCAGTTCATCAAGTTCTCATTACGTCAAGTTTTCAATTTGTCATGCTTCCAGTTGTTGTATGAAGCAGCTGAACATTTCTTTTAAAAGGGACACTAGATGATAGGTATGATTGGGGATCCTATTCGAATAAAAATAACTGATTTTCTGTCGCATCAAAACCGCACCGATTTCTCAAACCGTTCAATAGTTATTCTCATTCAAAGATACTGATAAATCATCCATCATAATAATGGAAAGAGCTGGCTCATACACGTACGTGATGTAGGAAAATTATGTTTGACACATCATCACGTCTGAACTACTGGACTGATTGATTTGAAATTTTGCATAAATATTCTTCATTAACCGAGGATGGTTATAGGCCTATTTTCAAATTTTGAATTTTTTATTACGTCAAGTTTTCATTTTGCAGTTTTAAAATAGACCCTTGCGAAGCACGGGTTACCTACTAGTTCGGAATAACACAGAATATCATCATATAACAATGCAAAACAAAGCAATATTATCTTAGTGAGAAATTAGGCACTATGAAGGACAACCTATGTGGAATTTATCATCAAGGAAGTTTCACAAATATGTAATACTAGCAGAAACCCGTGCTCCGCAAGGATCAATTTTAAAAGTTGACAAACTGAAAACTTGACGCAATGAAATTTTGAAGAATTGAAAATAGGCCTATAACCATCCTTGGTTGATTAAGAATCTATATGCAAAATTTCAAGTTAATTAGTCCAGTAGTTCAGAAGTGATGATGCGTCAAACATAATTTTCCTATCCCGTACGTGTATAAGCCAACTCTTTACTTTATTATAGATATAGTTAACGACTGCAAGAGATATGACTGTGGAACAGAATAGTGGTGAAACTATGATAGCGCCAGAAGTGTCTCAAACGCAATAGTAGGTACTACATGAACTCTTTGAAAGTGATTTGAAAACAAAAATGTTAAAACAACAGAACTGAAAGTTGTCAACCGTATCATTCTACCTCCATTTAGAGAGGCTTTTGTTTGAGCCGAATGTAAATCTATATAATTATATAAGAATGAATGTCTGTTTGTGTGTTTGTTTGTTCCCTATAGACTTGAAAACTATTTGACATAACGGCATTGAACTTTGGGAATATGTTGTGTGAATATTGGGGGGCTATTTTTTAATTTTAAATTTTAAAAGGGGGCTAATAATAATTATTTATTAATCCATTTCACAGACTTTGGTTTTCGAAATTGTCGGCCGAGCGGCTACCGAAGAACGGAAAGATGATCATGATTCAAGATCATATTGTGATAATATGATTTAGCATCTAAAGTTACCAGCTGTAATGAACACGTCACCCTGTGATAAATTGTATACTGGTATTAAAACGGTAGTTTGGAGTTGAAGTGTAATTGATTGGCACCAGCTGTAGATAATGGTTCCTTAGAAGACCTATACAGATAATTATCACTCCCCTATCATTGAGAAACTAGAAAATGTTGAAAGAAAAATTATTCTCCTGCGAAAGAGAGTTGTTCATAATCCACCTCACGAAAGAGAGTTGTTCATATTGAATTTATTAATTACTGAAGAATGACAGAATAATTCACTTTTATTGAGTTTAGCTTAGCTTATATCCATCCTAAAATGGAAGATGTAAAGATAGAAATAAAAATAAAAATCACAGTACCCTTTTCGAATTATTTATTCACAACATGTTTCGGACATTGATGCCATTTTCAAGCATCAATGTCCGAAACATGTTGTGATTAAATAATTCAAAAAGAGTACTGTGATTTTTATTTTTCTTTATATTTTTATTACAAGTAGCCCTATACAGAAAAGAGATAAAAAAGATGGAAATAATATGGAATTCTGTGTGATTCATCGTACATCGCATATTTCCTGGACCATCTATTGACAGTCAACACCTATGAAAACATTGAACTAATTGTTGAAACACTGATTTAACCTATCTACTTTTTTCAATTCAACACTACTGATATATATTACTACCAATTGATTGAGAAGAATATGTTTTCGGAATAATGAATGCTGCATGACTAAGCACATAGGAAGTCCGTTTTGAGATGTAAATGAAAATATTGATTGTCAGATAAATTTCATGATTCACCAAATAAAGTCAAGTGTGACATGAGATACATTAACTTTTTGGCAGTACCAAGTTCGCCAGGTAAGCTAGTTGTAAAATGAAGCTTCAATAGTCAACGCTGAAAAAAGACAGGCTCAATTACCAAGAATACTATAAATTCTATGAGGGACCAGTAAGCCATTAATTTTGAATAGTTCACTGGATACATTATGGACAATCAATACGTATGAAATATATTAGCAACAGAATAAAAACTTTTGATTGCAGTGACCCCGACTACTACAATATGAATAACCATTTGGATCAAATTTAAGGAATTACTCACATCTCTCATCAACTCGTACTTTTTATTCACAAAATATTAACAAAAAATATAAATAAGTTATATTGAATGAACGCACGGCTAGTACTCAAGTTTGTCTTTTTCTGACCGTGCTACAAATAAATGTAGGTATATGTTTGACATTTTGTTTTGTAATCTTGTTGTCTATTAAGAAAGTTTTCAATGTGATTTTTTAAGGCAATAGAATTTGAATTTGAAAAAAGAATTATCAACAAACTCCTAACCAAAGAAGATCTCTGTGCTCTGTTCTAATCGAAATGTACGAGACTCCATATACAGCTGATAGAAGGCGCAACTCGAACTGGACAAGCATACTACAATGGTACAAACACGTGGCAAGCTAGCGCTCTCGATAAACGCAAAATTAATTCGATCAGCTGATTGATGAGACCATTTCAAGCTTTTCAATGATTACAACATATGTTAGAATATCATGTGTCAATTATCTCAGTTCCATATGGCCTTACCATGTTCATAACCTTACTTAATAGGATCCTTTTTCATCCTTCGAAACCCTTAGAGGCAAAATATCTCAAAATCCGTTCTTAGTGCGCGTCTAGCATGCTTGAAGAATATTTGTGCAAAGTTTCAAGTCTGTAGGCCAATTAATTTAAGCTGTAGTGTGATTTTACATCAAAATTTTCGAAAAATGCCCTCTTCCCAACCCCCCTGTGCTCCTGATTGGAATTTTTCTGCATAGATCTATTTTTTTTCGTAGCTGAACAAAAACGTTCCTCATGACTTTGCTGTGCAATGAGCGGTTAAAAATTACAACATTTTTGGGGGGCCCCAACTCCCTCAGGGGTGCTAATTTCTGAAAATCCTTTCGTAGTGGATGTTTTGAGGCTACCATATACAATTGTGCAAAATTTCAAGTTTTCAGGCTCAGTAGTTTGGGCTGTGGTGTGATTTCAGTCTGTCGGGGTTTAGCCTTTTTTAGATATAGAGATAAAGAAGATATACTCATATTCGATCAATAGTGTAGTATAAACAGTATAGAACCATTTCGTGTTCGTAATTCAGTTTTATCCATGTGAGACTACAAGTAGGAGAATCCAATTTTTGTAGACTTGCTGTCGCCCTATTAGGTTGGAAGCCTGTCTAGCAATATGAGAGCCTGGCTAGTCTCTGATGCTTGTGGTTTTATCTGATGCGACAAAGAGCGTGTGGTGTGGTGAGTAAACTTGTGCAGTTGGTTATAGATACGTCACCCTGATGAAAATAGCGCCCAAATAATAATCGGCTGAAGCTAACGAAGCTGGATTCGTGGAGGCGACACATAATCGTGTGCGACGAGGCTCAGCTCTTAGTTTGCCTAAAACAAAACAGCTATCAGCCGCCGCTTGGGGCAATAACGCCCACAAACCACATAATTTATTGTCCCGGCCCCGATTTAATGGCGCCCGGCAAATTCTCGCGGGAAGAAGCCAAACCTCAGCATCCGCCGCTGCCTCTTAGTGTTTCGCCCTGTTTTGTTTCATGTTGCACAACACGTCCATTGTGTTCCCCAGCCCCAAAATGACAGCACATAGCACAACCAATAATTGGCATGATCGCGACTGAAAAGCGGTGTATTGTTACGGTGTCCTACCCAATTTTAATTGGGCTTTAATAATTAAATAATAAACTAATAATAACAATCTCCATATTTAAAGATAATGCTTCAAATGAGTTGTAAAATGATTCGGTTCGATTGTCATACATAACAGAAATAGCTGTGCTTAGTCAGAAGTTGTATGTATTTTGGCCTCAACATTATCTGAAATAACTTTATTTTTTCAATGTGCGGTGATAATTAAGTGTAATATTCGACTATAATTTGGTGTTTTATACTTACGAAGTTCAAAATTTCTTGGTAATATATATTTTTCAGACAAAAATTGAATTTGAACTTTCAAGCATGACCTAATTTTTGGACTTGTTATTCATTACAAAAATTTGGGAATACAATAGTTTTGGACCAAGCCTGTTATTCGTTCCCGATCATATTTATATAATTTGTAATAATATTCTATCCAAAAATAAATAAATAACCAGTTGACCACATCATTTGGTAGAGACTGGGTTTTGATACACCCCTCAATCATTGAACGAGCTCGGCGAGCTCCTAATTATGACTCAAGGCTCGAGTTGTCCGGTGTTAGGTTCATGTGTGTTTTCGACGATAGCTTTCGAAAGCATCCATCAATCAACTTGATTTTTTTCAACATATTAGCCCAGTCAACGAAGTGTTATAGAGGGAAAAGTTTGGAAGACATTTTTGAGCCCGCAGTTCTGTTTAGGGTAGTAAGGAGGTGAACATATCAAAAGTCCCCACACCTACCCACTGTGCTAAGGGGGTGGGGGTGGTTCAAAGGTACCATTTTTTGGTTTCTCGCTTATAACTCGAAAATTATGCATTTTACAGACATGACTATTCTATAAGAAATTGAAGCTTACATAATTTCCTATAATATTGATTCCACAACTTTTTCTATATCTCTTTCACTTTTCGAGATATCCGCTCTAAAAGATGTGAAATTTTTGAAAAAACACATTTTCCTTCAATTTTTTGCTATTTTTGCTCGTATATCTTCCTGAATATCGATGGGAAGAATCCATGCTGATCATGAGCTTATAGAGCATCAAATTCTCTTCAATTTGATGTATAATTTCACAAGTGTAAGCACATCCCCACGACTGTTGCAGCAGCTTCAGTGTTGAGTGTGAGATCTTCACTTATGCAAAAATAGACCAATTGATAGAGGAGTTTAGAAAGAATGTTTTAAACACACTTTTTGACTTCGCAGCTTTGTTGGGACCAGTTGGGGGGTTGAGTATATCGAAAGTCCCCATCCCTACCCCTTGTGCTAAAGGGATTAGGGTGGTTTAAAAGTTGTATTTTTCAATGTTTTGCTTACACGCTCATATCTTGAGAAAAATGCGTTCAACCGAAGACTAGCTATTCAGAAATGAAGCTTGATAAAGTTTCTACAATATTTGTTTCGTGGTGATTTGTGATATCATCAACAGCTTTCGAGATATACGCTCTTAAAGTGTGAAATTGTTGAAATAACAGCTTTTAATCCTATTTTTTGATGATTCAGGGTCTACAACTCTCCAACAATGCATCATAAAAATGAATGCTTACCGTAGATTTGTAGAGCTTCGTTTTCTCTTCAATTGGATGTATTATTTCACTACTAAATGTTTTCCTTCTATTTATATAGCGGATTCAATGTGGGGGGTGAAATTTTAATTTTGTAGCAAATGATCACTTGACAATGAAATTTGAGTCTGGAACATCTGGAACACAATTTTTGAGTTTGTAGCTTAGTGAAGACTAGTTTGGAGGTAAACATAACAAAAATACGCATCTCTAGGCCGACTATTGAAGGTGTGGAACTAATGTTTTCATTGGCCAGTGAGCCTAATATAGTATTTGAACAAAGTGCTACTTAAGATGTTTTGGTGGAAAATCCACATTATAAAATTTCTGACTATGGACAGATTGCATTTATACTGGAAAATAACTTTGTTAATGATAAATATTTGAGAAATTATAATAACTACTCAACTTACATAATTTATTATAACAGTTATGTGAGTAGTAATGTTTCAAAAAAAGTTAATTATCAAATGTTAATAATTAAATTAACAACATTAATTAAATTTGTTTAATAAAAAACATAAAACATTATGAACGTACATTTTCTGAATATTTCCAATAACGCTCTATTGAGGAAAGCTTAATCTAAACCGTTCATTATATTCTTAAGTTTCCTGCATCATATTGTAAGAAATTCTGTCCTTGAAAATTCTTGGCCTACGAAGGTTGGTCATAACATAGTCATCTTTACCAGAACTAGAACTACTACCTTCATCCATTTTAACACGTTGCCTTTTCAACAAAATGTTGCTTTTCAAGATTCTACCTACACTTGTAAAAGTTTTAGGATGGTCTAAACAATGATAAAATATTCAATATTTTACAGGTCCAGTAATACAGGAAGTTTCTTTTTATGAAACACAACTATGATAAAGTCCTGTATTATTTACTTGTAATACAGGCGAATGTCTTGTAAATTGTTTTACAGGGAAAATTTTTATGAAACACAAACCTCTAAATTTCACCTGTAATACAGGAACTTTTCCTGTATTACAGGACTTGTAACTTTTATGAAACAGGCACCTAGTTATGGATTTTATAAACCTGGGCATCATTTAATCCAAGAACCATGATCCATAAGATTGGATAACCATACAATGATTGGATAATGTGAGCATGTCGAGATGGTCATTCACCCAATATTTACCTTTTTACGCAAGATCCCCAGGCGTTTTTGCAGGTAATATTCGGAATCATGGGGGAAGAACAGGACTACTGTTTTAGGTGGACTCGAATTAGAGTTACCAAATCAACAGAATGTGATTTGAATCTCATAGATATATTTTTTACAGCATTTTTTGAAATCTGTGTAGAAGAATGTGTTAACTCACAGTTACTGTAACTATGAGTGACGACTGTTTAGCCATGTTATACTGGTATCCTCAGAGCCTCAGACGCCATACAATAGTTTAGACTATATTGTATATACTACAGAGAGATGGACCATCAGCACTCAATCCTCAACTGATATTTGTTAGTGGAGCTGGCCCAATGGAGGGACAAAGATTGAATCCCTAATCCAATCTCTGCGATTGAAGATGATCCTAAGAGTTGAGAATATTGAGTATGCAATAGATTCATGCTGTGTATTTTCAATAATTTTCAAAAGTATGACGCAGAATTGATTTTATTGTATAATCTAACTGGTCACCTAATATATCACATTGAGAACTGCACCGATGAATAAATTATTTCCAATCTATATTCTTAGTAGTTCAACTATAGGTTTAATACAAAGACACTTTGATAACTTTTATCATCGTTGCTAAACGATGTAGAGGAAAATATCAAGTAATTTGAATGAATGTGGCTCTCGATTTTTTCAATCTTGTACGTTATTGAAAGACGGTATATTGGCCATTTCTTGGCCGAAATTAAACTATCGGAGAAGCTATTACCATCAATCACCCGAAGGCGCGTGTGAAAGTAGACGGGTTTTTCCATTTCCGAAATCTAATGTTGCATGAATCGTCCAATATTGGTAGGAGCTCTACAAAATTGTAAGCCACTTCTATCTAGAAACTGGATATGACGTCAAGTGACATGGCGTGTCTTGTCAGCCATTTTATTTCTTCGTTTTTGGTAGACGTCTGTCCGACTGTCTACTTTTCTGCATTATGAGTGCGCGTGTGTGCCTGTGTGAGAGTGTATTGAACGATCTGATTTTGTTAGGAAGTCAAGCTTTGTGAAGAAGGGAATTCGTGATAGTGGCTGGTGGAAGGGTGGGGAGGGAATCAGTTCGTGACTGGAGGCACTCTTCTTGTTTTTTACGCTACACTGTTCCTCGATTCCCCCACCACAAGACTTTCCTTCTCTCCAATTCACTTCTTATTCCTTTTTCCTTTATCCCTTTGCTCCCATTTCTTGTCTCTTTTTGTTGTTTCCGCTCGACGGCATTCCACCCTCAACAGCCAGCAGTCTCAGCTCCAATTGGTCGTTCTCACTACAGAAATAACATTTGCCTTCATTGGAATTTCCAACCCCTTGCAACATTAATGAGCAAATTACGTCTGGTTCCGATGTCTAATCTTGTTTTTCTTAATGATGATTAAGGTTTTCAGACTGAAATAAAATTATTCATCAGTAATAGATCAAATGTAATTTGATGTGACACTTATTCCCTATCCTGGTAACTTTTCACTTTTATAAATAGATTCTTACTATGGAACGGGAATTTTTGATAATATCAGTATAAAAGACATTACTGTTTTATTCTATTTTGAAGGAAATAAATCAGCATTGATATACCAACTTTTATGTCAGTTATGTATGTGTCGAGGTATACTCTAAACACCAGAGTGTTCTGTCGAGGTATACTCATTTACAGCAACATATAAATTGAGTTTAGTCTGAGAGCAAAAACAAAAGGATAGATGTGAATAGAGGCTTGAGACAGGAATTCATCATACGCAAAGATATCCAATGACGTCTTGGGGAAAATCACTTACACAGTTGCAATGGCAACAAGAGCCTAAATATCAATGGTGTGAAACTGAACACTTTCAAATTTGCTGATGAAATAGTTATCATAGGAAGTACTGTAGAAGAGATCAGTTGTGTGATGGAAGAGATGATTCTTAAAAAGTCAATTTTGATGAAGATTATGGTTTTATAGTGGAGGGGTCGAGAGAGAAATTGAAAAAGGAAGAATAGAGAAAGTTACTTATTTACAAGGGACAGAATATTAGGAAGGAACGGACAATGGGGCGAAATTGAATTGAAATGTTTTTATTGGCAGAAATAAAAAATTACAACATCTTAGAAATACATAATAAAAGCAATACAAATTTTACAACATGGGAAAATACTGTTACAAAATACAATGAAATGCCAATTGATTATTTGCATCTCGAGGTTCTAGACCTGTTTGAGGTGGTGATATGAAAATTACAAGGAGAGTTGCGATAGGTTGATCTATGTTTGAAACGTAAAACGATCTACTAAGATCTAGAATTGATATGGACAGAAAGAGGAAGTTGGTACAATATTCCACCAGCAATGCTATATGGTTGCGAAATGTGTACTCTCAACGAAAAATCAGTAGAAAACTTAGAACCACTGTGAGAGCTGTGGATAGAATTATGTTAGGCATGAAGCGTTCAGACAGGAACAAAATCGTGGATAAGAAGTCAAACAAGAATGGAAGATGTGGGAAGATAATAAAAGAGTGAAAATATAATTGGGCTAGCTACATAGCGAGGAACCGACGGTAGATGGGCAAAAAGGATCTTGGACTGGCAACCACTCACCTCCAAAAGAAGCAGAGGACGGCCTCCATATATGAGTTGGGACCAAGAATCCAGAAGAGTGTGCGGCGAAGCAACGTGGCAACGTGTTGCAGGAGAACGGAAGGAGTGGGAGTGAATGAAGAATGTCTACAAGGAAATATTTATTTAATATGCGTTGATGACGATGTATTATGTCACCCTCATATTCATCATTGGATCTCCATTTTTAAACAAAAAAAGCACTGCTGTATTGAATTATCCCTCAAAGAAGAGTGAAATCACTAATAACTCACTTTGCCTTTCCAAAGAGACAGTGCCTACACTTCAGTATGTATACTCACTCACACTCGTACAAGTGGAAATGAGGAAATATGACATTTTCTTTTGATTTTCAGCCTTTGATGCTTCATATTTCATCAGGTGGCTCACATTATGCCCTGATCTGTAATTATTGAGGGGTGTGTGCTCCAAACTGAATTCGGCGCATTCATTTGCTTTTTCACAAGTTCGGAGCATGGAGTGTCCAATTTCGCTATTATTAGTGTGTTCAGCTGTTTGCAGGCTCTGTAGCTTTCGCTTTTCGAATAATTACAGCACAATGTATCCTTCTCGTATTTCTTCCAGTTAAAAGGTATCCCAAATAATAGTTAAGATACTTACTGATTCATTCATACTAATTAATGTATTAAAGTACTCATAGAACAAATCTCTATATCATCACAAAGAAAATTAAATAACTAATCAATTCAAGAAGCTTCAGAAATTGAAATTCAGTTTTTTTTTTTTGAAATTATTATTTATTATATATGATTAGTGAGATTCATTAGTGCGAAATGAATCCTTAAGTTTATGTCAGATTGATTTTTTCTAGAATAATATCTTCATCTATCTAATAAGTTCCTCAGCTTCCTCAGACATCTTATGATATATCTCACAGTAACTAAACTTCAGACTGGAAGTGTGCCTTGTCTCATCACAGTCGCAATGAAACTGACCAATTCTTCCCAATCATTAATTTAGCAAATCTCCAATTTCAAAAAACAAGATGCAATCGATCATATCAAGTCAAATGCTATAAACAGTTCAGTATAAACTTTTATTAAATTACAAATATGGAGAATTTATAAGAGAAGGTTTGAAATATTTTTCAAAAATATTAAAATATATTATTCTGTGAAGGCTCAGGAGAACTGTTAGGCCAAGGGAAAGCTTGAGTTAAGAAAGTAGTTTTTGTCTCAATCATTTACATAATATGTGACTTATTTGAAGAATGGAAAAGAGAATCTTCTTGTTCAGATTGGAGTTCAGTATATGGACGTGATTCTCTGGCCGCCGTAAATAACCCAAAACTAATTACGTTGGCGAGGAATAAGGTTATGACGTAATGTGTTACGCATGTCATTCCAAGTGATGATAAGGGTGAATGTGCGGGGTAAACGCAAGTGCCCTCAACCCCCCACCAAGACCAACCAGCCTCGTTCAGTTCAGAAGCTCTTTACACAAAAGAAGGGACTCTGTAAGATGTCGGCCCTAATCCTGGGATGTGCTGCTGTGGCCTCCTCCCCTTAAAGGGGCAACTCGCTCCCTTACATGTCCTTTCACAAGTAATCCCGAAATTGCGTTCTTCATATTGCAACCGTGATTCCTTGTAAGACCCTCGCCGAAGGAAGATCCTCCTCGGACCGAAATCATCCCCGGGAAAGTCCTTCGACAACTCCTTTCGTCTTTTGACGGCTCGCTTCAATGGCCCAGGTAATGACTTTCTCAGCCTGCTCATCTCTTTCAGGCGCAAAATGACTGCCACTCTAGTCAGCCAATCATTGCACGATTCATGAGACTCGGTAAACGGTGTGCAAAATGGCAATCAACAAAGATTACCATCTACGCCTATTGAAAAATGAATCTTAAGTTGAGGTTGTTTCGGCTCTTCTGCTCCAAATAATTTATATCTCTCAACATTAGCTTTTTCTCTCCTTCTAGTCTATTTTAGTTCATGACAATGGAAGGAATTATGAAAGTAATGATGATCACATGCTAATTCAATTGAGATTAATTCTTGTTCATGGGTTTCAAAGTTCGGAAACGTGGTTTTGTAAAAACCATTTAGTGGTTAGTGGTATTGACTATTCATGCACGTAAGTGCTTGTCTTTTCATAGAGATTGCTGAATGTTCAATGAGATCAATAATCATTATTGTTCCTCCTCGTTATTCTATCAACGAAGATTTCCTATAAATTGCTTAAATTAAAGTAATGCTTGATAGTGAATCGTTCTAATAATAAAAATCAATTCAAAATAATGTTTACTTTCCATGTCACGACATCATTTGAGTATTGTAATGGAAAAGAGAATCTTCTTGTTCAGATTGGAGTTCAGTATATGGACGTGATTCTCTGGCCGCCGTAAATAACCCAAAACTAATTACGTTGGCGAGGAATAAGGTTATGACGTAATGTGTTACGCATGTCATTCCAAGTGATGATAAGGGTGAATGTGCGGGGTAAACGCAAGTGCCCTCAACCCCCCACCAAGACCAACCAGCCTCGTTCAGTTCAGAAGCTCTTTACACAAAAGAAGGGACTCTGTAAGATGTCGGCCCTAATCCTGGGATGTGCTGCTGTGGCCTCCTCCCCTTAAAGGGGCAACTCGCTCCCTTACATGTCCTTTCACAAGTAATCCCGAAATTGCGTTCTTCATATTGCAACCGTGATTCCTTGTAAGACCCTCGCCGAAGGAAGATCCTCCTCGGACCGAAATCATCCCGGGAAAGTCCTTCGACAACTCCTTTCGTCTTTTGACGGCTCGCTTCAATGGCCCAGGTAATGACTTTCTCAGCCTGCTCATCTCTTTCAGGCGCAAAATGACTGCCACTCTAGTCAGCCAATCATTGCACGATTCATGAGACTCGGTAAACGGTGTGCAAAATGGCAATCAACAAAGATTACCATCTACGCCTATTGAAAAATGAATCTTAAGTTGAGGTTGTTTCGGCTCTTCTGCTCCAAATAATTTATATCTCTCAACATTAGCTTTTTCTCTCCTTCTAGTCTATTTTAGTTCATGACAATGGAAGGAATTATGAAAGTAATGATGATCACATGCTAATTCAATTGAGATTAATTCTTGTTCATGGGTTTCAAAGTTCGGAAACGTGGTTTTGTAAAAACCATTTAGTGGTTAGTGGTATTGACTATTCATGCACGTAAGTGCTTGTCTTTTCATAGAGATTGCTGAATGTTCAATGAGATCAATAATCATTATTGTTCCTCCTCGTTATTCTATCAACGAAGATTTCCTATAAATTGCTTAAATTAAAGTAATGCTTGATAGTGAATCGTTCTAATAATAAAAATCAATTCAAAATAATGTTTACTTTCCATGTCACGACATCATTTGAGTATTGTAATGGAAGAGAGAAACTTCATTGTGAGCATTTATAAAGCTGAGAGGATTTTAGGGAACTTCATTTCATTTAATAAGCTTATAGTATTTGTACCTGCTCCGAATGATACGTTCATTTCACAATACGTCAGAAGGAGGTTGAAACAGTAGCTCACCACAACATAACAGACCTCAGTAAACTGTCATTCAGTTGCAACTGTGGTTACTTCTACTACAACCACCACCACCACCACCTCCATGGTGCATTGTCCCGTTTATCATATAAATTATGGTACTGGCAACAGCCAACGGATAACAGCTGTCTTGGAGTTGGCCTTGTTTCCATAGCAACGCCACGAATCGGATCCGACGTTTATTGCTCCCGCCAACAATGCCCTCACTGTCTCTCTCACTCACTCCCTCTCTCTTTATCCTCTCAAACCATTATTACTCTACTACCTCACATCGACGGTGACTGATGTCGAAATGATGACGTCACATTTGATGTCTGTGTAGCAATCAGATTCATCCCTTATGCAACAATGAGCTAGTCAAAACTTTATTGATGGATTTATGTTTCCATCGAATAATTCAGCAAGTTTTGATGGTATTCAGGAAGGAGTTTAATAGAGTTTGCTTCGAAATAAGACTATCATAAAGACTTTAGCAGATAAAAGTTTATATTTAAGTTCAGTTTACTTCTAGTTGCCCTCTAGTTACACTAATGATGTCTTGCAGCTTAAACAATAGAATTCATTCACTATTTATAATTATTGTTTTGATATACGAAGTGAATTTGATATTTTACTGGCTATTCAAATCGTCAAGATGGAGTAAATATGAGTCGAAGCCTATTCTACTTCTTGTGTATTGTATTTGAATTTCCAATTTATCCAGGAGTATCTTCTTACTTTTCTCTTTTTGAAAAAGTGAACAAATACAATAGGAATATTAATAAAAAAATACAATATAAAGCATGAAGTACCCTTTTATCTAAAACTTTAAAACAATAGGGTACTTTATGTTTTCATCAATTTTAATAAAGTAGCCCATACAAGTGATGTAATTTTACTAGGAATATTATATTTCATAAATTGCTTTTTGGGTTGTCTTGCTAGTACAGTTTCTATATTCATAATATGACAATTATTAATACAGAATAATTCTATTATTGTTGCTGGCTTCCTTTAATAGCTCTGTTACAAGATTAATCACGCGCTATAGCCCAGTAATTATCATCTTTACAATTTTAATAACATCTTATTTCCTCGATCTCCTTTCCATATTGTTTCATGTATGTGTATCATTAACGTTCCCAAAGACATTAAACATTTCTGTTGTGAGAACAGATATGTTCCATGTTATCTACAGCGGATGACAAGGTCGGTTGCAGTGGAACGTAATGAGAATTCAGATGAGATAGGTCACAAATGAAATCTACGAACTGGAATTGCAAGTTGGAGCCGAATGCCCGAATCTGTTGGAGTAATGTGAAGATTGCAGCCTCGACCGACCGAATTCTTGACATTTCACTCAGATGACCAAGAGCCCATAGCGGTGGTCGGATACGCCAGTTCAAGCACTTCCAATTATTTCCGCTTCCCTATGTCTCCACCACAAATCTCATACAATCCTGAAACGATTCTCCAGTACATATGCATGTGAAGCCATGAGAATACTGTTCCATGAGTTTCGATATCTGTATGCGTACAGTTGAGTATAGAATGGATTCAACTCACATCATTACCTCCATATTTCTTCTTCTCCTTTATTATCGAATTTATCTCGTACTGTATGTCCACTTTCCTTGGGTTGAAGAATCAAGCGTACTCGAGAAAATTTGAGAAGCAATAAATAGATGAATTTAAGAGATTCAAAAAGTGCCCTAGATTTCATTCAATGGAGTGAAAGAGTCTTTTTTGTTTCAAAACATTAAACCATTTGGATCTAGTGATGTGGATCGGGAATATTCCCAGTGGGAAGGAACTTATGATTTGGCAATATTTCCGAGGCCAAGAAATTTTGGGAATTTATGGGAACTTAAGGGAATTTATAAAATTGATCTAAAAATTATTGATATTGATCAATCCCACTCATATTTTACATCAATATAATCAATAAATCATCATTCTATTTGATATTGATCAAGCTCAGCCACATTTTACATTGATATAATCAATAAATCATCATTCTTTGAGCCTGTTTTTGCTCACTCACTCACTGTCTTTTAAATACTCGTATAGTCCAGTCAATGAAAGATTATAGAGAGGAAATTTTGGAACACAATTATTGACCCCGTAGCTCTTTTAAGGGTAGTAAGGAGGTAAACATATCAAATGTCCTCACTCCTATGCCCTGTGCTAAGGTGGTGTGGGTGGTTTGAAAGTGCCATATTTTGTTTTCTGCAAATATCTCGAACAATATGCGCATTTCGGAATTTTTTTTTCGAACACAATCATGATATTAAAGCTCACTAATTATCCTACAAGTTCAAATTCCAACATTTTTTCATATGAAGAAAAACCCTTCCGGCTCTGATTTTTTCATCTTTTTGGCCTTATAACTTTTTAACGATTCATTGAAAAAATCCCTGCTAATCATGAGCTCATAGAGCATAATATTCTCTCCAAGTTCATCTATGGTCTCATTATTTTACGCATCTCCCAACAATTGTTGCAGCCGTTATAGTGTTGAGTGTGAAATCTTCAGTTTAACAACAATAGATCAATTGTCAGGGAAATTTGGAGGGAATGTTTGGAACACAATATTTGACTCCGCAGCTTTGTTTGAACTAGTTAGAAGGTGAACATATCAAATTTCCTCATCACTACTTCTTGAGCTTAAGGGATGAGGGTAGTTTAAAAGTTGCATTTTTTCATTTCTGGCTGACACGCATGGGAGAAAATGCATTTCAGCGACATGGCTAAAAAATGGAGCTAGATAAATTTCCTACAAGTTTAGTTCAGTAGAGTATTGTGATATCTTCTTTAGTTTTTGAGATATTAACTTTTAAAAGTGTAAAATCTTTGAAAAGACAGTTATTATTCCAACTTTTTGCACTTTCAGGGCTTATTACTCAACAGCAATGCATCTAAAAAATATAATTTTTTACACATGGGGTAGGAGTGAGGACTTTTGATATGATTACTCCTTTACTATCCTTAAAAGAAGAGCTACGGGGTCATAAATTGGGTTCCAAACTTTTCCATCTATATCTTTTTGAGCTTTCGTTGCCTGGACTAGTATCTTATTACAAGTTAAGTGAGCCTCAATGACTCTTGAAAGGTTGTGAGCTCATTGGTTGTGAGAATTATTTTCTTTTCAATATTGAATTAAACTCGAGTATGCTCCTTGTTTTAGTTTAGCCTATTTTGCTGTAATTTATAATTTTTGGATTTATATTCTACTCTAATCTTTATTTAGGGGGTCAATTATTTTTGTGCGGAGAAATTGAATAAAATCATGCAATGAAAGTTAAATTACACTCAATACTTTGTTGACTTTGTTTACCTGATTTACAGGCATTTATTATGAGAAAAAATCTTATTCAATTTTTTGATTTTTGGGAATATTTCCCTTAAATAAACAACAACTGTAGTTTTCTGTAAAGTGTGAAGTTTTTAGCTCAAAAATTTCTAGTTTCATTCAAAATTTAGACTTTTTAAATAATTATTACGTTACTGTTCTAGATTTTTTAATTTCAGACTCTAATAGTATCTAGTTAGTATCTATTTGATTCAAAATTTGCTCGTTTATCTGAGTATTGAAGAGTGTAAATTGTATTTTTGAAAAGTGAAAGTGACATAAACAACATTTTGATTTGGACAGTATAGTATAAATTGGAAATGGGACAGTTTTGGGCATGAGTCTGTTGTGCCTTTCCTCATATTAAATATTTGTACACAATGTGAATAAATAAATAAATAAATAAATTCCCTGGGAATATTTCCTCGATCTTAAATTCCCGGGGAATTTCACATCACTAATTGGATCAGTTCATTGAAGTATTCAAAGTCTCATTCAGGGCTCTTCATAATGATTTTGGTATTGAAATACGTTTCTATCTTGAGTAATATTATTATGTTCCTTATTCCTAAAGAAGTTAAAAATTTATCTGAGAAACTTTTAAACGTCTCTGGTTTTAATTTATGAACGTGAAAAATAACCTAATTTTAGACGTTTTACAAGTATCTTAAATTCGGGAGAGGAGTAGCTTTGTTTTTTCTCTCCCAATCAAATGAAAAAAAAATTGTAAATTCTAGGCTATAGTTCTAGTTTAAGTAGTCTTTGATTTCATCCTTCATATTTTGGAACGTCAGAACTCATTTTGTAGACCTACTCTGGTTTCTCCTTCCTCGCCTTCATTTTTCTATTCTCATATAATGTTTTTAAGGTATACATAAAAAAGAAATCTGTATAAATAATTTTATTATTTATGATAATAAATCATTTTATTAATTCTCCAATCACTTGATAATGGCATCATATAGCCGAAACACGTGAGTGAACAATTTATTTCAAAAAGGTTACTTAGTAGATTTATATTTTTATTTATATTCAAGAGTAGCCCTAAAGAAAAAAATGTTTTTAAGGCCTTCATTTCTCTTTCACATACTAGAACCGGAGAAAGTACTATAAGGATACCCAATCATCGAACTACTATTTTCACAAAATCCTCCTTAGTCAGTGCCTGTCGTGCATGGAATACACTTCCTGTCTCTATCAGGTCTATCGAGAGCCGAGCGAGCTTCATCCTGACTTTAAAAAACATATTTTGGAACAAATGACTGAAACTGTCCAGCCCTAGAACGATCACATGACAACCATCCCTCACCCATTCCACCAATATAAACCTTTAAACCTGTTATAGAACGAATTATATATATATATATATATATATATATATATATATATATATATATATATATATAAATTATAAATTATTATATATATTATATAAACTCATGTTATTTTAATTATCCACTGCATACTGCTGTATATTACTGAAAGCTGATAACCCTTATCTACTTCCAGCCTACTTCATTTCATTAATCAATTATTTGATCTTATCTACCTATATAATTATTTTACTTTATCAATTTTCTGTTTTTTTTCACTTAAATATTCATATTGATTAAAACTTTCACAATATTTCCATCAATAAATAAATCCTTAGTTTAAATAATGAAATTAACGTTTTGGTAGAGAGTTAGTGGGGAGGATATTTTCAATATTCTTTGCGAAGAATGGACATTGATATGTCCAAAGCTCCGCCAATTTATGTAGATGCATATCAATATAATTATTATCTATAGTTATTATATTACAAATTTCTTTTTCATATCATATACAGTTCAATAATTATTTTCTTAATCTATATTATGTAAATTCATCTATAATTTTGCTGTATTGTAAGCTATTGTTAATAAGTGTATAAGCCAGTATATATTGTAATCTACATAAATAAAGTACTCAATCAATCAAATCAATCAATCAACCCTTGGTTTGAATTTTTTTATTGCGGATGATGCCCACATGAGGTTTTTGCTTGTGCGTGGGTAAGTGGGTAAGTGGTAAGTGGGAGTGCGAGGGTGATTCGATGAGATGATCAAATAACAATCCCTATTCGATGGGATTCGGCGGGATTCAACCTGCGACCAGCAAGTCTGCAATAGCAGACTGAAGGGTGTAACGCCTTAGTCGTCTCGGCTATTCGAATATTTTCGAATTTGTTAACAATTTTTTCTAACGTGTAGATTTCACACGTGGATCTGTTTTCTAAGTTTTTATTGTGTTCAATAATTGAACAAAATTATAAGTTAATTAAACAACTCAATTATTAAGGTATTTTTTCATATATGAGTATGCTGTGCATCAACAGCTTCTTTCCATCCATTGAACCTTGTGAATTATTGATTATTGGATCAATAACCTAAATTATTTTCATACTTGATCAATCAACATAGAACAAGATTGGTTTCATGCAATATGATTCTTGACTATTACAGCAGCCTGAAGATTCTTATCAGATTTTTCGTCTACCAATGAATATTTTCAGCAACTACTTGTGTTATCAAAACCTATGATGTGTTAAACTTTACTTACCGCTGCAGCCGAGTGCTGGATGGGGAATTGAAAGACGATCGGATAAAAATGATAATATTTATCCAAGTGTTCCGCTCACAAAAGCCGAATTCCTTGCATTCGGAAAAGGAATAAGCCTACTCGCGTCTGCGACTTATTGCATGAGGCAAAGACGAAAATGAACTCAGAACCGGAGAAAGTCGCTATGAAAAGAAATACGGTATTATGGAAATATTATGGAAATTCCATTTTGAGCAGCGTCCCTCCTCGCCTCCTGTCCAATTTTGCATTACCTTTTTGCCAGTAATGATCGAGAAGAGTATTCCAAGGGAAAACTTTTCGGGGCACCCATTTACGCGGTTACAGCCGAACTGGGAAATTACATTTTGTGGTTTACTACAATAATAACTTCCTATTATTGCGACCCACTTGATTCGTTTCGACCAATGACATTTCTTCCAACACAGTTATTAATAGTTTTGCACTGGAAATATGAGCTATTTTCAACTTCTGCTCACAAAAATTGTTGCTGTGCAATTCATAGTTATTAATACTGTTGAATCGATATCACCCGTGCTTATCAAGTGTTATTACTTCCTTCATGCTTCGACCATTGATATAGCTCATGAGTAATAATGTGCCTCACATAGTCACCTTCATCAATCTGATACATTTATTTTTGCTGATCCGCATGTTACCCATATAAAGGGATCTTATTACGTTCGTTACAATATTCTTTTCCTGTTGCTGATTCCGGGGAGTAACTGAACATCCATGTCTAAGTTTTTAAAACTCAAGTGAAACTGTGGATAAAATAAATTCTAAAACTTTGAAATACAGCATGACAGTTGATGTTTCACTGGGTCATCTAATAGTAATATAATTCGGAATTCGCCAATAACGTGAACTGAAAAACAATTATAATCTCATGATGCTAGCCTAACCGTGATCATAATGAAGTGGAATGAAATTTAATGGTTTCGAATGAAATTAATTATTCTGAGTCTATGTAGGGATGTGATTAGATATTATCCATTATTACTTTTGTTTCTTTTATAGCTTTCAATAACTTGTGCACTCATTTTATTTGACGAGTAAAACTTTTACGAGCTTAATTTCAAATTACAAGGGATAAAAGTCTTCAGCTTGTTCCCTAGAGTATAAGGCTGACTGTGGGCAATGCATCAATCCAAGAAAGAAGATGAAGCTCCTTGCTCTGGGTTTTCATAGCTTTTCGTCCATAATATCTGTTCGAAGAGAAGGTATTCAAAGTCCATTCGTTCAATTTCACGAGCCATTTGATTCTTTGTTGAAGTATCAGCGGATCAACGCCGTCGATGTAGACGGAATGCTGTTTTCGCCTGACTTTTAACTCTCATGAATTATGCAGCCTGCAGCCAACGGTTGTCGAACATTTCCTGTCGACTCCTCCCCACCACCCCCCGCCCACCCATCATCTCACATGATTACACAGCGCTCATCTCAACTGCAATTTAATGTCTCCAAACTTACTACCCACCTTCTCATAATAAACGAAAGGTCTAATGAGCAGTTCAAAGTCAATGTCAAACGTAATGCTAAATTGAATGAGTATTCGAAAAATAATCGTATCTGTATTTCCAATCAAAAGACAAAAGGTGTACCATTGATTGTGATGATGTACAAGAGTTATTTGAAAATAAGAGAATGGCTTTTGGAATTGAAATTACATAGAGGAAGAACATTCCAGAGATTCATTCAATTTGTGTATGGATCAATTTTTCAACAAAAAATTTGATATAATGATAGAAAATAAAAATATCATGTGTGGTATATTGAATTATCAAAATATGAGTCGCTAAGATGTGCAAAAAATATAAAGAATATGTTCTAACAACGTATTTCATTAGGGCTACTTGATTTGTTTGTTAAAAAATCGCATAGTACCTTTTTAAAAAAAAAAAAAATTTATAAAATACTAAAACAACTAGTTTCAGGTGTTCAATCCATTTTCAAGTTCTAAAACTATGGAATTATTTTCTAACTAATAAAGAATTTGATATGAAGAGTCTCATCGTAGTCAATCACATTCCAGAGATCGAATCTCGAATCAAATGGATTTCATGTATTTTGTTAAACTGAAGAATACTTTAAAGATCATAGTCTTTGAATTGTTATGATCATAAGATGCGGAGGCGTTTGCCATAGAATGTTTATTGCAAAAAGTGGATGAGTGAATTCCAGGAATGCACAGAAGATTCCTGGAAGGAACTAGAAGAATGCTACCAAAGGGACTGACAGAAAATGAACGACATCGTAAAATTGAATCTATGACGCTATTAAAAAGCTTTCGGACTTGAAGAGGAAGAACAATATTATTCTGGGAACCTGCCTTTGTTACTTATATCCAAGAGTATATAAGAGGATTAGCCTGGGAGCCTTGAACGGTTGTAAATCATACTTTTGAATTGATGACATATTCGTGAATTGTTGAAATTTTCAAATTATTAAGGCATCGTAAGTTTGGAGTTATCCAGTGCAGAATTTGGTAATCTCAAGTGTACAAAATCAACAGTTGAGAATCTCTTCAAAAGCCAAATCTAAAAGGGGTAGGCTAAAAGAAGTATTGGCACGAAGTACGTCATGCTCTCATTTAGAAAACATTGTTATCCAACAAAAACTTGTCGGGCTCTTTCATAAGTTGTCGCTACCTACCGATGTAATCACGGTTAGTGAGCTCGTCTACTTTGCAAATTGGCTCGAAAACAATATTCTTTTGAAAAAGGGCGCATTAAAAATCGTCTTACAGCGTTATCGCATTTCTTAGGAGACCTTTGGCGTGGGATTCTGCTGCTCGACGGCTGAAAAGAGTTGGAGACGGAGAAAGCGAAAAGATTGAAACGAAGAGAAGAAGATGCGGAGTCCAGAGCCCAGTAATTACTTGTCAGTCCTGAAGACGGTCGCTAGGCAACGTTGTGGCCCAAGATTGATTATTTTTATTGTAGCTTCCACCTTCACCTACTTTACGTTATCCTCTCTCAACAACAGTGGAAAAAGTAAACGGCGAGCTTCTTTATGCAGCCTAAGCGACGGCCATCAATCACCGACTGGCCGCATTGTTTACGCCGGTCTCTTCAAGCCGTCGCAGATAAGGTTGGACTCGGTGAAAAATCATCCTCCCACCTGCAGCTCATTATTATCCCGCACAATCGCATCTATTCTGATTCAAGATTAGTTATTAAACACACAATTGCATGCAACGAATGAACTCTATAAATAGAAAACTTTTCAAGAGATGTTTCAAGATTGAAGATGGATATCAACAATAAGCAGTTATTTTTTGGAGGGCACAGTGGCCACCATGGAAATTTGTCTTATGCACTAATTCGTTTTCAATTCTCTACGATCATATTCATTATTAACCCAGAATCATCTCAATTATTCTGATAATAATTCTCACCAGATATAAGGGTCGATTTAATGTTACGGATATGTGATATAATCTGTATGAAGTACTCAACTCTAGTTATAGTAACTGAAATCATAGTAACATTTCCCAATCTTTCACAGGGTACATCTGAATAGACTAGATAAGTTGAATTTTCATGCGATATGGAGAGGGAAGATGGGAAGATGTAATTGAACACAATAACGAATAATAGTAGGAATAGATTTTTCGTGGAATTCTGAATATCAAAAACTTCCCCTTAACAGACATGAAAAGCATTGTGCAATATGTGTCATTGACCAGCATTGAAGTTGGTGATAAAAAAGGGTAGCAATGGCGATTGGCCGACGCGAAGCCAGGTTCAACTGCCGCCTCCACCGCCTCCGCCACTCAAGAGGCGATAAATCTTGGCTGGCCGAAAAGCTGTCGACCGCTGAACGGGGCGGGACCGTGCCGCGTTCATCTTTTATCGTCGGCCGAGTGCTTTTAACGGTCTCCTCCTCATCACCACCTCTTCCTTCTCACTCATTACACCTGTTGATATCAGCGCCTTGCCCTTCACACATTCCTCCTTGCCTCTTCCAAACTAGTAACCATGTCGCGGCCACTCACCCAACAACGTCTCCAAGCGAACATTTGCCGCGCTCGATCCGATTCTAATCGACAGTCAACAGCCCCACACAAATATCACTTTCAAATACAACTCACAGAGGAATACCAAACATCTTCAGCTTGGCTGAGTTGTGACGTTTTCCTCTCCAATCTGCAATGATCATGTAATGCATGAAGGTTGTTATGACAACTACGACCTTATATAATAGAATATCACTACAACAGAGTGACAAACCATTTTATCCAACGTTTATTCTGCTATTATAAGCATGCCCAACTAAATATTGTTTAATCGAACAATTTCTAGTTATAGTCATGTATAGAGATATAAGATAATAAGCTCACTTATGATTGGAGCATTATCTATTATTGAATTTATTTTGATATTATATTATCACTCTTTTTGTAGTTGTGAAGTTGATGTTGAGGAAATCATTCATATTTAATGAAAAGACTAGACTATTGTCAAAGCCAAAAATTTTATTGAAAGTAGAAAGACCAGTTCTAGTTGTTATACCATTATCAATCTCTGGTAAACTCCTTTTACCAGTAAAAGGATAATAGTGTAACAACCGAAACCGGCCTTTCTCCTTTTATGAAATCTGTGGTTTTGACAATCTTCCAGTCTTTTTATTTGATCATCTTATCAGGTTGGTCTCTTATCATGAATGAGAAGTTCCAGAAGCAGAGACCAGCTGGGGAAAGAGAGATGTAGGATGGCCGAGAAATGAATAGGTATACCGGAACAAGTTAATTAATAAGCCTGATCCTTTTTGAGAGGTTGATGATGAGGTTGGTAAAGCTACGTATATCTGAAATTGATGGAAGTGACATCACTTTAGTGGTTTCTTGAAATATTTTAAAGAGAATTCACAAACTCCGCAAAATACATTTCATGATCAAAATAATTTGAAGGAATTTGCATTCTAATAGAAAATCTATCAAAATTTGATGATTGAAATATGGAATCAGATGTATATGAAGATATAGCCGCCCGTTAAAGTTGTGCCACGCATTTGGAAAATCCATTTTGATTTTACAGTTGAATTCAAGTAATTATTGGACATAAGAGACATTCTAGGCTGATGCACGTAGCAACAAATTTCCTGTGGCTTTCAACCTCGTTTGACTTTCACTTTTTTACTTTCCTTGCCCTATTACTATAGGTAAGGAAAGTATTGCTTTCCGAAAAAAATTAAGGTACCCCAATTTCTAAATTTCTATACGTTTCAAGGTCCCCTGAGTCCAAAAAAGTGTTTTTTCGGTATTGGTCTGTATGTGTGGGTGTTTGTGTGTATGAGTGTATGTGCGTCTGTGTACACGATATATCATCTCCCAATAGACGAAATGACTTGAAATTTGGAACTTAAGGTCCTTACACTATAAGGATCCGACACGAACAATTTCGATCAAATGCAATCCAAGATGGCGGCTGAAATGGCGAAAATGTTGTCAAAAACAGGGTT
Organism: Nilaparvata lugens; assembly: GCF_014356525.2. Lineage (NCBI taxonomy): Eukaryota > Metazoa > Arthropoda > Insecta > Hemiptera > Delphacidae > Nilaparvata > Nilaparvata lugens. The sequence continues at coordinate 69,003,512 of NC_052505.1, read as the reverse complement.
TTTCTCGAAAACGGCTCCAACGATTTTGATCAAATTCATACCTAGAAAAGTCATTGATAAGCTCTATCAACTGCCACAAGTCTCATATCTGTAAAAAATTCAGGAGCACTGCACCATCTATGCAAAGTTTGATTCCCAATTATGAGGCTTCAGATACAATTTGAACAAAAAATTTCAAGTGGAAAAGATTGAGCTTAAAAATCTCTACAATTGATCTTCAGTAGCATTTCCACCTAAAGTTGAAAATAAGCTCGAAAATAAGATTATTCAATTGCAAAGTGTTGGCAACTGTTGATTCTATTAAATCATTCATTATGAAGAGATACTTCGTGTGTCTAGAGAGAAGACACACACTTCGTGTGATTTATTTATTGTACTACTATTTATTGAATATAAGTCTGAAGTAATTGATAATATTTTGTTATTAAGGTTTCCAAGAACTGATAACTCATGAAGTAAAATTCCCAGTGTGAGTGATGAAGAACAGAAGCCAGCTGACAGTAGGAACAGCTTTTTCCAGGAAGAACCTGACAGGGATGAAAGAGAGGGAATGCGATGCGTCCGCAGGCGAAGCAAGGAGTGTTATCGACATGCCATTTGCTGGCGATAGGCGATGCGATGCGTTGCTGCCAGTCCTTAATTTTCATAAACTTTTCATCCATCAATGTCTCAGGCAGCACATCTTTCCGATGAATATCACTCACCTGCCTCTCTTCCTTCAAACTGTGCACAAGTCAATAACCTACAAGCTATCCAATGTACTGGAATCTTGAAAATAATACGGTTACAGAATCAATATATTGTTGAATATCTCAATGTTAACATAGTAGGTACAATACAGTTAATATACAGTTCAATATTTACTTATTCATTCAATGATAAACGATACACAAATAATTAAAATTAAATGATTGGGGAGGACCAACAGGCACATAAACTTATAAATATTGTAACATGTACGATCAAGACATGGATTCAAGACAAAATTCAATAGTGAATTTTCATGTCAATGAAATAGGAAGAGGAACTACAGGAGATGAAAATTGGAATTCAGATGAAAATCTTTAAATTTCTAAATTGTAGATCTAAAATACAATATAACAATTTAGAAGTGCTACTTTATCAATTGAGCAAGTTGGCTCAAACTACGGTTTTCATTACAAACTAACATTTTTCACTTTTAGAAGCATCAATAATCTATTCCATATTGTTCAACTGGGCGTTTTCATTCTTGAAGCTCATGAATTCAGTAAAAAAATTGTAGTTCGATGAATGATCACATAACGCTAATGAATTTCTCAACATTCATCATTCAATAGGAGTAACAGGACAACTATTTTCTCAGTTCGTGGATTTCTACTAGTCCAACTTGGCTTCTCAATTATTTGCACTTAAATGAAATTCCTATCGAAGCAAATTCATGAATTGATTCATTGGAGTTTTGTTGTACTTCTATTGGCAAATTGATCTCAAAACTGGATAATTAAGGTGATATGTGCTTTAATGGGATGTAAATAATCCTCATAACTGAAATACTTGGATTACTAATCACTAATAGTTCGGTGCCATCGCTATGAAATGTTTCATTGATTAGAGCTCCCAATTCCAATCGAATGCACATTCAGATGCACGGAAGATAGGAGAGAACACGAACACGGAAGGAAATAATAAACACGAGGATAATGAAAATCGCATGTGTAATCAAATATTGATTTTCCATTAGCGTTCCTCTTCATATGGACAGAGCCAATGCCAGATATTGAACTGGATTTTCAAAGGGTACGCTCGTCTCTCCTCTTCATATTCATAGCATTCAGGAGCCCAATGTACACTGTATGATTGGCAAAACTGTTCCAAAACACATCCTTTGATCAACTTTATTTCGGATTTACTGAACTAAATAATTGTCGATCTATTTCATTTGTAATGTAAATGTACAATTTATAGATTGAATTGAGGCAGTTCGGTTAATTTAGTAAGGGTTTGAAATTAGTCAAACAGTAGATGAGGGGTTGTCTCATTGAGAATATTCAGTGATAAAAAGGCTTGAATGAGATGGGCGCAAAATCGCATAATTTGGCAATGTAGATATTTCGTCAAAGTGCCACTGAAGTTTTATTCAGATTACAGATTAGATCGATGAAAGAAATTTAATCGTTTGAAATATTAGCCGTTTATTGAATTCGGTGGAATTCAATAAGATAAAGTTGAGCCGTTCATTCCAGCCTTGCAAATTGCTATTTGTACAACTTGTGTGCAAAACCGGTCATTGCATTGCCAAACGAATTTGGAGCAACGAAGCGTAGCGAGGAGCAAAGTCATCTCATTGATATCACTTGAAACCGTTTTAAAGTTACTAATGAATCATACAAAAAAGACATCATGAATATTTTTGATGAGGATAAATTCTTCATGGTATAGTTGAACATAAATTTTCTGAAAATATCAATATTTGTGAAAGTTATCCACTATACTATACTATGACTCTTAGTTGAGTTATTTTTGGTAAATTGAATAACTTTCTCAAAAATTGATATTTTAAAAAAAAAAAAAATTTTTTTCGATCGACAATACCAAGAAGAATTTATCCTCTGAATCTCATGGATTTATCTCTTACCAAATTTGAAATGTTCTGTCGTAAAAATTGAAACTTCAGGCTCTCATTATCTCAAAAAGTAATGATCGGAAAAAAATTATTTCCTGAGAAATATTTTTCATTTTGAGAGCTTGATGATATACAAATCGAAAAACTTTGGAAAATATCACCAGTAGAAAGTTTATTTTTAGCCTTTTTACAACCTTAAAGCTGCGTTTACACCGGATTTAATAAGACGAGTTATTAACAAAAAGTTATTAACTTGACTGAATCGTCAAAAATTTCTCTTGACAAAAGACTCGTGTTTTTAACAGAAAATTCCTTGTTATTAACAAGATCTTGTTATCAATATAATAATTGACTTCCATAATTATGATTTCATTTAACGAGAGTATTCATATGATATAACAGCCGGAATAAAAAGCAAAAAATTGTCTTCAAAATACTTTAAATTGAAACAGGTGTGATCATTAACATAATGATCTTCATTTATGATCCAATGTGTATTATATTATAGTGCGTATTATAGCATATTATAGCATATTATAGTGCGTTGTTTACACCAGAGTTGATAACAAAAGTTTTTAACATAAATAATGTTAATAACATTTTCTTTTGGCTGCTAGTTTTGTTATCAACAAAAGTTAATAACTTTGTCACGTGTTTCGTCTGCAGCTGTAGTTATCAGTTGTGGGGTATGGATGCTGGGTGAGGGGGTAGCGAGGAAGATAGGAACCTGTTATTAACAAAAGTTCATGTGATAAAAGAGGCTTTTGTTATTAACATAACACATTTCCTTTGATCTTAGCCGACTTTCGATGGATAACATAAATCTTGTTAATAAAAAGGAATTTTCTGTTAAAAACACATGTTATTTACTTTTGTTAAGAGATATTTTTGACGATTCAGTCAAATTGATAACTTTTTTTACTCCGATTAACTCCGGTGTAAACGCAGCTTTAATACACACACACACTCACACACACACACACACACACACCACACACACACACACACACCACACACACACACAACACACACACACACACACACAACACACACACACACACCACACACCACACACACACACACACACACACAACACACACACACACCACACACACACACCACACACCACACACCACACACACACACACACACACACACACACACACACACACACACACACCACACACACACACACCACACACCACACACACACACACACCACACACACACACACACACACACACACACACACACACACACACACACACACACACCACACACACACACACACACACACACACACACACATACAGACCAATACCCAAAAACCACTTTTTCGGACTCAGGGGACCTTGAAACGTATAGAAATATAGAAATTGGGGTACCTTAATTTTTTTCGGAAAACAATACTTTCCTTACCTATGGTAATAGGGCAAGGAAAGTAAAAATGTAAACTATCGAATTCCACTATTTCAGATGTTAGTTTATAAGTAGCATGAACTCACATATCAAACACTTTCAACAGATAAGTTTAATCTATCAGATTTGTTTAATGTTCCCATTGATTCAATTTCTGTATGATTTATCAGTATGTTTTGATTATTTATTAATACTATAATATTTACCTTAGAGCCTGTAAATACAAAGTCTCAATCCAGTATGTAGGAGCCGAAGAATATACACAGTGAGGCAGCTCGGATCTGAGTCTAAAGAGACAGAATGCAGAGATATTGGGATCGAGAAAGAGAAGGAGACACTAGACCAGAGAAACCGCTGATCAAGCTTATTATAATGCGGCTTTCAATCTCTCGCATCATTGAGCTCGTAAATCATCTCTGCGGAATGTAGTCTGGAAACATCCCAGCCTCACTCCTCTTCATTTCCTTACTGAAAACTAGTCTTGATTCTCAAATAATTCTTCATTTGTGATTATACATTAGAATTTGCAAAAAAATCATTCAAATACATATTTTTAACATATACATAAGTATGTATTTTTATTTTCTTTATTCATTTATAATTTTTACACGAAAGGAGTGATCGGAAGAGAAGAACTAAGGATACTCCATGTACTATTCCTCTCCCAAATTTAGATAACATTTTAAAAGTCCGAAATAGGGTTATGATTTAACTTTTTTTAATTTAGTCCATTTTCACTCAAAATTGCTATCATTACAAATATTGCAAGTATACATGTGTGCCCCTAATTCAATATAGTAAATGGATTACTAAAAATAACATTCAATTTGGTTTTGATGAGAATAATGTTGAAATGTGTTTAAAGTTACCCGCTCCTACGGTACTATATTAGAGTTATTCTAGTGGAAATGACAGTGCCTTATTTGATAACGTAAAGATAAACCGAATTTTGTACTCAGTGACTATCATACAAACTCCAGCATTAGTGATTCTTTATGATTCATACAATAAGTACATCTTCGAAATGATAGGGAGAGAAAAAATTAAAATGACAATGACAATGGTGCTGCAGTTTTGAATGAAGATGTTGAGCAGTAAGATAACATTCCCTATCACCTGAAGGACAACAAACTTATACAAATTCTTGTTATGGCCGAGGATGAAGCAATTTTTTTTTTTTTTGCTTCAAAATTCATAAAATAACTTAATTAATACAATGTGCAGTGATAATTAAGTGTAATATTTAACTATAATTTGATGTTTTAATTTTTCTAAATTTAAAATTTGTATCTCATATTTATTTTTAGACGAAAGTTGAGCTTGAACTTCTTACAGAAGAAACATAACCTATTTTTTGGACATGTAATCAAAATTTGGCAATGGAATAGTTTTGGGCCAAGCCTGTTGTTACTTCCCAATCATATTTATATGACTTGTTATTGTATCCACGTATAAATAAATAAATAAAAGCAACAAAAACAAAGAATTTAAATTTTGACGGTTGGATAGTAGCTGGATAATTTAGAAAGTTGGATAATTTATTGTAATATGTATTTCATATACTTTTATTAAAATTGCCTCACAGGCGTTGGCAGCAAAATCAAAGGTTTTTGTTTTCTCCATTCTTCCATTGTTTTCCATCATTAGAGCTTCAGTTTAATTTGTCTCTATCTTCGGTCATGCTAAGGATTCCAGTGATGGTTATAATAAAATGAGAACTCTCCCACTTGAGGTTAGTTTGTTAGTTTTCTAAATCCGTGACACAACACACGTCATACTCAGTCAATGTTCGCTTTTTTCAGCCAGTACTCAGGTTTCAGGCGAAATTGTAATCGTTAGACGTGTGCTACCGGAGAGGCCGAAACAACCAAAGAATGAAGGAAGGCAAACTCCACTCCTCCCACCACTCATTGCATCCCCCACGACATCATTGATTTTTCCACCCTCTCGCTCACTCACCGAGCACTTCATGATACTCACTTCACCATCCAAATCGAAAGCCCCTTCAATCATCCTGTTGTTCTCTCCAGCGCCAAGAATTTACTCTCTTCACAGAACGTGGAATTATGTATTGGATGAATCTTTTTTCTCTCCAGTGGTCACAAATCCGCTCGAATAATATTCTTTTGGATTAGAAATCATGTCTTGATATACACCATAAACTCCTGCAACTTGATTTGAATTCATGAATTCAATTTGTAATAAGGATAATTCTTATTTTCAATGAGAAGCTATAATTATGAGCGGGAGCAGGTTCCTATTGGGTTTTCTCGATCAAAGAAAAATATGATTATCTCTGAATACATTATTCATTGAAGAACCCTCACCTAAACAATATTGAATTGATTTAATCCGAGGAATGTCTTTGACGGAATAACATTCCTGTTTATTATTAAAACAAGTGGTTTTTAATATGAGGTTATCAATCATTTCCTGTTTTCCTGCAACTACTTTAAAAGCTGGTGGTTATTATCTGTGGATATTCATGATACATTCACAAGTTATTCGTTCTACCTTCAACTTGATAATCATCAGTTTTTTCAACCATATCGATAGTTGATACAATGCAATATAATGGAAATTAAGTGGAATGAAGTAGGTTTCATGTATTCCTGAAGCCTGAAATGTATTGTTTCACATAAGGAAGAGCAGCCTAGTTCCTTTTGAAGATAGTGTGATTGAATTCAGCTGTTCCAGCTTTCTCGTGATGTGCTGTATATTCGGAATATAAATTTTCGTTGTCGTGACTTATGCGAAATCCATATTCCTTGTGAAACGAGTTGTTACAAATGACGAGCGAGTGAAGAAGAAGCACACGTAGGCGAAATGGCAGAGAAAGTGTCACGAATGCGTCATTTGTAAGTCACAAAAGACCGTTGCTGCTGCGACTTCTTTCCGAGCCGGTGTTTCTTTCTCCTCACTAGTGGCAACATAGCACACACCATTTCAACCGTCTTGATTTTTTTACAATTCACACAACGAAAAAAGGAAGTTTTCATGTTTGTTTCACTCATTATGACTTGTCTTATGTCTGCCAGCGTATTCATGGAGAACACTGGAATGAAAAGAGAAGACTATCAGAATGACTTGATCCCAAAATGTCGAAAGACTTATTCCAAACCATGTGGAAACCAAAGAAGGCTTTTGTGATCACGGATTTATTTTTCTAAACAAAAACTATCGTCGGCGTCTCCAAAGTTGTCATCACAATTTTTCACCAATCCCTGACATCAGGTACGCTCTGTAACCAAATTTACATATTTTCTGTTATGCCTCATACTAAGCTCTATCATCGTTTCACCTCCAATGGTTTGTAAAAAATGAAGATGCTCTTAATTTAACTGATATGATTGATTTGCAGATTTAGCTCTGAAGCTGTGACAGACAAATTTGCGTTTAAGAAAACTAATCAGCCTAATGCATGGAATAAATGATAGCTCATCATCAACTCTGGGAATATACTTTAGTACTTGGAAAGAAAACAGTCATAGATTGTATATGATCTGGAGGAGAGAGATCTCTGATATCTGTAAAATAGTATTGAAAATAGTTTATCTCTTCATCTTCAACCTGGTCATATATGGATTTGTCTGTTATATGTAGATGCAACACAATGCTACATAACAATCGTGTTATATCATATTTTTACATTTATTTTGTTACTCAAGGAATTTTAGTTGTAGGCTCATTGTTCATATTAGTTTATATTATACTCTAGAGATTGATGAACATGGGTGACCAAAATATTTCGTTTATAATTTGTGAAAACTCCAGAACATATTTTAATATTGTTAGCTATCATGAAAAACTAGGATTCAAGGTAGTATAAAATTTTAATTGATAGAGTATTCTTATCGGATCTAATCTATCCAATAATCTATCGGGTCTTTATCGGATAGAGATGCATTGAATCGGATTTAATCCCAACAACAACTTTTTTATGGAAGTACTCTGCAGTGTTAGAAGAAAAAGGATTCTTCGTGAAAGGAATAGGAAGGTAATTCTTCTCTTAAGAAAATTGGGAAGAATGACTCGTTGTGCCTCAAGTTGACTCGGAGCACAGTATTAGTTTTCCACCCAGAGAAAATGAAAAGCACACAGGCCAGAAATGAATAGCTCTCGTTCCACAGGAAGTTATTTGAGCGTTACGGTATTCAAAAAAGTTAACGATCGAGCTGTTCGTTTGTGAGAGGAAAAATGAACACAAGACGACGGAAATGAGAAAAATGATGATAGAGGTGTGAATAATAGAGAAACGGAGAGAATGGCTTTCTATGGAGACGAACCCGAAGTTAACTGAAGATAAGAGAAAAGGATGACTTTTGATAAGGATACTCTGTTATGTATTGTGATTGCGTAGCGTTATCTGCGGAGTCCCTGCTGGCGGGCTTCGAAATAAAATGGGCCGAGACAGCAGCTGTCTTGTTAGGCAACAGAAATTACAGCCCAGCGTGGCTGTCAGTGGAGTTGTGAGTCTGTGTTTATTCCACAACGCGGGCTCTGAACGATGTCTGCGAAAAACACATGTGCCTCCTGTTAGTTTCTCTTCTTATAGTCTATATCTCCGTTAGCGGGTTGACAGCTTGCTGCTGCAATAGTTGAAAGCTTCCCGTAACAGATTCTCCAACAGCTTTCATCCGTAGCTTTGTCCGGGTACAATATTCCTTGTTCATTGGACTCACATGAGGAATCTATCAGGAAGCAGTAGGGCTACCAGGAAAATTCAGATAGATTGGAGTGAGTGAAAACCCGAAATAGGTAATCACAAAGCGAAACAAATTTCCTTATTTATTCTTCTAAATAAGGAGATTTGTTTCTCTTTGTGATTATCTCTCTTGGGTTTTCACTCACAATGGAGCTCCTTTTAGAATATTGAATTTCTACAATAGACTACAGTATAAGAAGAGAAAAATGTTATTAAGGAGAAGCATTAATATTAACATAGTCAGCCAATAATATTTCTATGGAAATTTTTCAATAGAGAATAATTAAAATGAAGGACTTATTTTAAAAAGATCGAAATGAACAATCTTTATGCAGTTGAACTTGGTTATAACGTCATTTAATGGCGCTATATCAATGTGACGCTATAAAAGAGGTTTCAAAATCTTAATTTCAAACCGATAAAAGATTTAAAACATAAATTATAATAGGGCCGGTTTCCGACCTCGGGATTTAGCTAAGTTCTAAGGATTTAGACATTCTGACTCCAGCTGTTTAAAGTCTAGGTCTAGAACTTAGTTGAATCCCGAGCCCGGAAACCGGTCCGTAGTTTTTTTCATGGAAAACACACGTTCAAATGAGGTACCTAATTTAATAAATTCACACAGTATAAATAAACAAAAATAGTACAAAATTAGAAATTACAATCCCCAACTTATAAGCACGATCGTCCTACTACACAAAGAAGTCTGTCATTTTCTTCCAAACAGTCCTCTCAGAAAAATACATTTTCTTCGTCCGGCCTAAGTTGTCTTCTCAGCTCTTGGTCCATTTCTCTGACGATAGATCCGAGGTTTTCACAATGTAAATTACTGATAGTTTGGAGGGACCTATAAATTAATTATTTTATTTCTGTGTTGACGCTTCGGCCGAGGCCGTAATAACTAAATTATACTGTACTTTTAAGGAAATTCTAATGTTTTTTACTATAATTACTTTAGACTCATTATTAGAGTAAGCAACCAGGACACGTAAACAGTCAAGCAGGCAGGTCACATAGTAAGCCAGATGGGTTTTTCCGTTGTTTTCAGACTTGGGAATTTTCGGCTGCCCTATTGGTTACCCCAGTCTATCAACAGTGCCTGGGACGGAGTAAGCGATTGTCTGCCTTGCTGGTCGCACGTTCAGGTTGTCCAGTATGGAAGAGGCTTAAGGTGATTACTGAAAAACAACTTTAGAATGTTCTCTTTCCATTGGTATAAAGATTGTTCATTGCAAATTTGTGGTTTGGTAAAATTGCCTTATCATTTAAAATAAACCTGTATTGTGGTGTCGAGTATTTCTACATAGGGGAATTAAAGTAGTATTTCTCTTGCACAACAGAATGGACGCGAATCACCATCCGAATACCTCATAAAGTGTTGTGACTTCCTTATTGCTATACGCAGTACAGGATGAAGGAGAGATTGCCACTCTCTGCAGCGTGTGTTGCCTACCCAGCTCCTTCAAATAGGATGTTACAGAGCTGAACTACTTCAACTATCTACACTGTTTTGTGAACTAAACTATGGTCCAGTATTGTTGAATCGACTCTTTTATCATCTCAATTATCATCAATCTACTCTCAGTTAGATTAGTTGAATTTACCTCATTATTTTAATTAATAGGAGCGTGAGAGTATAATGCTATAAAATCATCATCATATTATGCAGCAGGCTTGGTAGCTCCATGGTAAAAAATGGGAATGAAAACACTTATCATCTGAATATTGTTTGATATCACGTATTTATTACAAGAAATTACATACATGTTTCAACCAATATGGTCATATTCAGAGTCGCCATTGGTGACAACCTCCATACTGAAGATGCCAGATGAATGTATTTAAAAAAATACGCAATATCAGATAATTTTCTAGTGTTTTCATCTAGTATCACTATAACTCTCCTACTACAGTACAACTAAGATAACATATCATTGATAATAGATTTAATATCTTATAAAAAGATAACATAAGCTAAGCTTATTACAATGATAACATATTACATTTACAATGAGAATACATTCAAATCTAGCATAAAAATGTAGTGCAATTAATTTGTGTTTTTACAGACACTTGCGGAGCACGGGTCACACCAGCTCTTACTACATATGAGCTAACACTCATTAAATCAAATACAGCAATACACATTTTGTATTTCTTTATTTAATTACTGAGAACTCCAACAGTGTCCCAGAAATAAGCTTTGTTGCTTTGTAACATGTGTATTAAGGATCAAATCAAAAATATTTATCTCATGATAAACAAGCTTCAACAAGCTTCATATCAACAATAAAACGTCATTCCTTTCCAGTAAGCATGACATCAACATTAGAACAGTATTGATACATAGCAAAACAGTGCTATGGCAATCAAGAGTTCTAATTTTAATTATGATAGCTCTAATTCGTGTTGTCTGACAAGAGGCCTGTTTACCCGTATCAAAACATGGGAATTAGGTTTCCACAATCGATTCAGAGTTCATTCACTTTTCGATTAATGGAAGAGGGGAAGCTTGATCTACTAGGCGATTGCACCTTTTTGAATTAACATTCAATCTATTTTATCGGGTGATTCGAATACTAAGGATAGAATAGCAGGTAAAGTAAATACTATTTACCAAAATAAAATGTAGCTTTTCATTTGTAGAGACCTTGATGAACATGATATTCCATTGAACATCACATTTTATAGAAGACTGTAAATAGAGGTAGGATAAAACAACGACTGAAAAGCATGTAAATGAGAATTATTCAACATTTTCCATTCCATATTTGTTTCGAAGCTTGAATGAAAGCTGGAGTAGAAATTATACATGATATATCTCAAATATTATGAGCGACCAGCATCATACGCCAGTTCATGAAATAGAAATTGATTGGCTGTCAATATTGGTGTGCTCAGTACTGCAGAATGATGAGCTTACCTGACCTGTGGTGAGAGGGCATTATTTGTGTTTGTAGGTTCAGCTGTGTTAACAGTAGCTAGTTACAGACGTCTCGACGCCACGTGCTAGTGTGGTCGCCGGTGTGGCCGACTCCTGTCTCAGTCCAATGACAAAGAGCTATGAACGGTGCATGTGCGTGCGTGTGACCACGTCGCCACAACTGAGAGACCGGAACTATCACCATTCATCTCCGGTTGCACAGTACTAGTGTGGGTGAATGGTTGCTATATTAATATTGAGCTCATCATACCGTATCTGATTTTGGTTGAGAGTAGCACGCATTTCAAAGGATCGGTTCTGCTTGGGAAGATATAGGGAATTGATTAATATCACAACTTGGAGATTGGAACAAAAATTTAGAAAACTTTGAATGGAGCTCTGTCCATCATTCATAATATCTTCGAATAAAAGTTTTTGAAATAATACCCAATCACTAATCAAATTATATGAACCAGGAAAGGAAAATTATTAAAGTGAGTATCGTTATATTATTTTTTTACAATGTGCGAACACTGATCCTAGGCAGGATCTGCTTAGAAAACTTGAAGTCATATTTTATGTAGAATGTGTGTGAGTAAGTATTCTGCATACAAAAAATTACTAGTTATTCATTTGCAGAACGATAGGTGACAGATAAGTTGAGAACAATGTTCAACATACTGTAGAGGAGCATCGTGTGTGATGTATAAAGTGGAACACATAATATGCTCAGAATAATATTATTTTTCATAAGTTATTAGATTCTAAGATTCCAATTAATAAATTTTGAAATATAGTACTTCATCCAATAAATATCTCAGTATTAAAAATATTACAGCATTTATCAATGTACCTAGAATACATATGGTGTATTTCTAGGTACCTTGGCATTTATCTTTAAATATATGCATCAGCAATAATTCTCTATTTCTTTGAAAATATTGGAGAAAAGCTAATGGACCGGTCCGGATAGGCAACGTATATGAAATAGAAAAGGAAAGCGCCATTACTTTCTTCTTACGACAAGTCTTTGGGGATATCAAGTGAACTGTACGCTGCGCTATGAATAGGACACGAGAGAGTGCACACTTAAAATAGCGTATTTCATTTTCTAGCTCATGTGCTGAACGCTTGGATGGAGATATAACAGTTTAGTGTTTTGTGTGCTTGAAGTGAGCGAGTGTGCGCTCGGCTTATAGCACCTCTGGGCTGAGGCCAACTACGACGGTTTCGCTCTTATTCAGAGAACAATCGTCCGTCGCATGCAGCGTTGCAGCGATCACTGGCAGAGAGACAATAAATTGTTACGACCACCTCAAGTGGTATCGACAGGTCTGTCAGCAATGGAAATGCATTGCCTTTGACCTGCCTGACGTTGCTTTGCAGTTTGCGAGCTCACTGAGCTTATGCTACTTAGAACACTGTACGCCTCATGCCATTGTCATCTGACACTCTACTCGTCTTGATACCAAGATGGCAATCAAACTGATAAGCTTCGTCTCTCTATCCAACATTCATCTTCTCGATACAATATTCCATATAAGGAGAATTTGATTCACTTCCCGTTTCTTGTCCATTCAAATGATTGATGTACTCAGCACCCACTAGATTTCCCTTCAATTTCCACTTGTTGGTTTCATACAAAGAATTTCATAGAAAATTCTGTGGTAGAGAATGTATATTGTGAAGAACAGATAAAAGTTGATTGATCTATTTATTGCCTTATTAAGTGTATTGTGTGTTCACGTTAATTGTTCCAATAACATAATTTTCAGAATATAATAATAATAATAATTAAAAAATCTTTATTTCACTTTCTTACATAATTCATCGTTGAAAAGAATACATTTTTTACAGCAATGGCCACACGGCCGTCTGCCAGGAGTTGGCTTTTAAGTAATACAATTTTTCTTTATTTTATAAATCATACATACATTTCATCTGCAAACCTGAAAAAGAAATTACAAAATAATAGATATATATAATTAATCAATCATTGTGTCCTTCTTATTTCTAAATTCCTATCTTATCTCTATTTCATGTGTTAAATTCCTCAATGAGTTGCGAGCGATATCAGAATGTATTTCACAGTTATTTATCAGGTTCACTCACTATGTATATCAAAATGCTATGACAGGCTTTGACATCCCCAAATGAAACTAGTCTTTTCTGTAGAATGGAGAAATTTTTCCAAATAGGCCTACTTTCTTGTATTAGTTTTTTTTTACTTGTAACTCCACTTTTAATACTAACGCTCTGAATATTCAGAGCTTTCTTCAATTCATACATTTATTGAATGGATTGTCATTTTTTGACTTCATATTGATTTGTTACTCCATTGAATATTGTAATTTGTTGGTGAAGGTATCCATGCTTATCACATGAATGTGGTAGATAAAATAAAATGGACATTTCATAGATAAATGCAAATGTAGGGTTAAGTGTAGAGAGGGCCGGCTGCGCCCTAATTTCGTCCACCTAGGTTTTAAATAAAGGCAGCTAATAAATCAATCAATCAAATTCCTGAATCGAAGTTGTAAAAACTAATGTTAAAGCAAAAGTAATTTAATTTGCAGCTGTAAAATTGAAATGGGTGAAGTATAACGTGAGTATTGACAGTGACTGTTTGTGATCTTGTATGTGGAGTCCACCACCACTACACATACGTGCTTCTAGCGCATTCTTGTCTTGTTCTGGAAAAATTATTGCGGATCACAGTATACCAGCAACATACATTACTTTCTTGTTTGATCTAACATAAAGGTGCTTTTTGCGCACCACAGATCCCCCGTCATCTTCTGCTGCTCTACACGCAATCTTTGTTCTTTCGCCAACAAATCTCGGGGTTGCAACGGCACTCGCGAGACAACGAGTGTGCCAGGGGGGTCAGGGGGCTCAGGGGGGTGTCTAGGGCACGTGGGCTTGTGCAAAATAAATAAGACAGTCCGCGTTCGCACAATGCGTGCCTGCTTCTCGCAACGCTGGCGCAACGCAACGCTTTGTTGGTCTTGCCAGAGGTACGCCGGAGAGATTTCTGTAAGAGGGCACTCTGCAAATTGAAAATTAATGAAGCAAATACTCGTAGTACTACTCAACGGAAGGCAATGGCACATCAAACAAATTATGCAAATTTCAACAAGGCTGTACAGCTTTTCTGGTGCTGAATGAAATATTCAAATTAGAGAAGTTTTGTACCCATTTATCAGTTCAGTTTTTGCAGTACTGAATTTACTTCTATTGCTGTTATTAAGGTTCTTAATGAACAAGTTATCACAATTTTGAAATTTCTCCCCTTCCAGATATTATGTTATCGAGTATTTTAATTTTCATTTTGAGAGCCATGACAATTATGACAGTTATTATAATTACATCATTTTTGTAATATCTCAATTAGAATCAATGATGGTACTGTTACAAACAATGATCCAGAGTTATAGAATTAGTTGTTACTCTTATAGAACAGTAGGCAATTATATATTTTTCATTATAGATGGAAAATTATTATTCAACGTTCATTCATTTTAAACATTATTCATAAACATTTTAAGCAATATTTATAAACATTTAGTTTATAATTTAGGACATTATTATTAACATTATTATTCCAACCAGATTACTTGAAGGACACATGCAAATGTTTACCATTTCCCATTTAGTGGGCATGATATTATGATTCTATGATGTCACATCATAGAGTTGTGACATATACTCATATTGTAGCTTATAATCACGGGATGGTATACTGCAAATTTGTTAATCATAAACCATCAGGAATTAAAATTGATAACTTTGTAAGTGAATTTGATGACAACTCATGATGAAGTTGATTAACGATATATTCCAGGTACTCAAGCTGATTCTCTCATGAAACCATACAGGATACACTTTATCCGACATTAAACGTCATCCTTTCCAAAAAGCTGGCATATGTGCTTAGTAAATCCGTAGTAAGGTACTTAACCTATAAGGCTCTGCTATTCAATCTGTCATTTCAGCTTTCATTACTCAACGTTTCTCTGTGTTTCCTCGCTCTTTGAACGTTTGAACATGTAATCAAACGTTGGTCACAGTCGTCTGCTGTGACACGTTGTCCATTCTGTACTCTGACTGGGAATCTCTCAACGTTGTCCCAGTTCCAAGTAATAGAAATGAATAGAATTTGCGGATGAATGTGAGTGTTCTCCATCTTTTTCCCAGCTACATCCAATATATAAAGTACTCTAGTAGATATAGATATATTTGGTTAGGTGGCAGCGGACGTTAGTGACAAGCGGAATGTTTAATAACGTCACAGCGTTGCAGACCTATACTAGCTCAACTTGTGATTTGTTCTAGTGAGTCCTAAATCACTCTCAGCCGTCAACGGTCTTCTCTCTCTTGTTTCAATTGATTCTCAACGCACACAATCCATTTCAAGTCTGGCTATTGTTTGTTTTTGGACCATAGCTTACCTTCACATAGGGCTTTTCACATAGCTCTGTTCAAAAACGGTGAAACCTTTAATAATAACCATTTCAGATGTGTAAAATTCTGGAAAGTCCTTTTTTCTTTATAGTTGGACAATTCAAGCCAATTTACCGAGTCGGTGTAGCTATTTGAGACTGAAGAAAAGTCTGAGAGACTGAAACAATTTCAGTCAAGGGACTGAAATTCAACTGTCATCTATGAAAAGTAACTATGAAACTCACTAACAAAACTGTTAAAAATGAAAAGTAGTGGATTGTTCCTCATAGAGTAGGCTATAACATTTTTGAAGCACTTCTATATATCAGAGAATGATTTATACAATAAATTCAATTTCAATTGAGTATAATATGAACTAGATTTGATTCCAATATTTTCGAAAAGAGATGAATGAGTTTTGAAAACCATTACTTGTGCTTGATCTGTTCTTCATCTGCAATGTAATGCACAAGGAGCATAATTTTATTCCAAGATAATTCTTTTTAGTTTTTCAAACATTCAATCACAATGTTTTTCAAACATTCAATCATAATATTCAATCACAATGTTTTTCAAACATTCAATCCATAATACAAACATGAAAATACTGGGATTTTCAATGACTGGAGTATGTTCTCTAACCAGAATCATCTAATCATAACGAATGTTGTTCACTTGAAATTTCATAATAGAGGATAGACATACTATTTAGGATAATCCTGGAAATATTCTCTCTCCCTGTTCCATCAAAGTCAACCATCAGACATAATATTATCATCTTCTCACCTGTTTTTCAGCTTTTCTCACCCAAAAAATAGTTTCCATTGTTCTTCAAGAAATTACTTCAACCTTGAAAACTATAATATGTTGTTGGGTCAACTAGCATGAAAAGCTCAGGGTTGCAAAACTTGAAAGAAACTCCCTATTCTGCTTTAACATAGGCTTTCATCAGAGACATTAACTTCAACTTTCTATGTTGAAACTGGTTTGGAATGATATATCTTCCAATCCTTTCTCATATTATCTACTTGACCTTGTTAGTTATCAAGTTGAACGGTTCTATTAACCATATTTGGAAGACACGCCTCATGTCTGGTCTCGACAAATGACAGAATAGCACTAGCTTCATTAGCCAACTGCTAATGACCAGACTATAATGACCATACTCTATCGCTCAATATTCAAGCATTCAGCTCAATAGAGTTTGATGATGGTTTAACAACCGAAACTAGTGTTTCAAATTGCTATCATAAATTGAAGGTTTTTAAAATATCAGGTCTTCTTTACTAAACATCATCTTCTTCTATCTTTCTATATAATAAGAGAGAGTAGGGTTGTGTTTGTTTGTTCGTGTGTTCGCATCAAAACATGTCAACTTGTGGATTGCATACCGGAAAAACGGGAATGATTTAGATCTCCAAATTTTGCACATAGATTCTAAAAATATCAATCTCTTGCACCTCGAAGCCCAAATTTCAATTTCCCTTCTAGATTTTTCAGAATTAATGTTTAAATTTCATTAATGGTACATACGATTTCATAAAAAATAACCAAATCATATGATTGAGATTAAAAAAAGGAACATCAGCTGTTGTATTGTTGCTTTCTACCTGATACCACTTAACCTCAATAATAATTTTTTG
Source organism: Nilaparvata lugens (assembly GCF_014356525.2). Taxonomy (NCBI): domain Eukaryota; kingdom Metazoa; phylum Arthropoda; class Insecta; order Hemiptera; family Delphacidae; genus Nilaparvata; species Nilaparvata lugens. The sequence goes on along the minus strand of NC_052505.1, from coordinate 68,985,774 downwards.
ATAAATATTTTTAACAATAATGATAGACTAATATTTTCATTATAAATATATTAATAGTAGTATTTTGATAATTAATAAATATTTTCATTTTCACAAACTCTGTATAATAATATGGTGAATGTGAAACAGCTGCATCAAAGAAATTATCACAAAAACATCTGTTTAGAAAAAACATATGTTTTTGTGATAATTTCTTTGATGCAGCTGTTGCTGTTGGCCAGTTGCACGTAGGTCAGTTAAATATGGACATTAACGCCGATTAACAAATCAGCGTTAGTTTTACGGATTCATTTCTGTTCCACAAAGATCGGTTAATTTTTAATTCTGATTCATTTTTCCGGTTAACTAACCAAGATTGTAACGGTTTCACAATCCTGCAACTCTGTAGTTTAACCGACAGATGTCATTATTCTGAACCTTAGACCAGTTATAGAATTATTATTATATTTTTTATATTATTATTCTATAACCAATTTTATATTATTATTCTATAACCAATTTTATATTATTATTCTACAACTGGTGCAAGTTCTGAACAAATGACACAAAAGTGAGGTTATGTTATTGAAGCGGTGACTATTCATTACACATGTGCCATAAAAATGTTCTATCTGTCGCCAGAGTCATGGTATCTGCACACGAACCACCTCAAAAATCAGAATCTAATTTTGAATGCTAATATTAGCTAAATACACTTTTCTATTTTCTCTATGTCTTTGAATAAAGGTTGTTGATATTGACATTAAGAAATTATTCCCTTCCATTTTTATTTAATTAATATTTCAAAATTATTCGAGACCTGATAGAATGACTGTACAATCAGTAGAAAATTTTAATATTGGAATGAGGGGTATTTTGGCAAGCTGAGCAAAAAAATAAGGTCCTATGCACCTTTTCGTTATATCTTCAAATGAAAAATGAGTTTTTTGAGTTGTCAAAACTCCCTCTGGAAGGGAACTATCCAACTTATTCTTTTAGTGAAATAACAATAATCATCCATCCATCTATCCTCTTCTATACTATAATAAAGGAAGGAACTGGACCCAATTTTTTTCCGCCAGTTTGGATCCGCAATAATTTTGAATCCAACTTTTTTTTAATTGAAAGGTGGGCATATGATACATGATTCCCATACAGGATTTCCAGAGAAAAGGTATGGTGAAAACTGCGCATCGATATCTTAAACCTTTCAAAATTTATTCTCATTAATTTCCTTTATTATAGTATAGAACTGGCTTAAACACGTATACAAGTGTAAAGGATAGGAAAATTATGTTTGACGCATCATCACATCTAAACTACTGGACTGATTTACTTGAAATGTTGCATATAAATTCTTAATCAACCGAGGATTCTTTAGGTTTCTTAGGATTCTTCTAGGTTTCATAACGTCAAGCTTTTAAATATACCCTTGCGAAGCACAGGTTACCTGCTAGTATGCAATAAAATGCAGTCCCGAAACAATAAATATCACTATTTTCTCTATTCCAAGGAGTTCAAAAATATTGATATCATCTTATAGAGTGTTGCCTTGAAAAGTACATGGGCTCTGTAGCATAAAAAGATTAATCCCAAAGCTTCGACATTGAAGAGAGAATCTTGCTTCGTCAATATCTTCATGTTAGCTGGGATTCTCTCATGTTATATCAGATTATGTTATACTCAAACAATAAATTCCACTATTCTTATCAGACTATATTGAAATCGACTTTTCTCAATAAAGTATCACATCAACCTTGAAAACTGCACAAAACAGATGAATACGATAACCTCTGACTGGTATAATGAATAAGCCTCAGGCTGTAACAGTATACGAACTGCACTCATGAAAGTTTGCAATGGTTTATAGCTTTCTGTTTATAGATTGGAGGGGTCAGTGGAGTGGCGGCTGTGTCCTGTGGCAACGCCCTCCTTGAATATTCAGAAGCCGTAAAGAGGCGGCAATCGGCTAGAGGCAGCAGGCAGCCGCCCCTGAGCTGCCGCCCCCACAGCAACCGCCCCCGAGTTCTCTGACCGGCTGCTGTCACAGACCGACTTTTAACTAGTTGGAGTTAGCAGTCACCTTGTTTCCAAACTAATTCCGTCAAGAGGCGTTTGTATCCCAATCCATTTGAATTACAAAGCGCCCCAACTAGATTCTGGGTGCTCACATTCTGAATTATTCCACCCAATATCAAATGTTCTATGATGTTTTGGTAACTTTCGCTCGTCAAAGTCGTGATGATGGCTTCGAATCGACTTATAGTGGTATAGGAATTAGCCCACTAGATCCACAAATTAAGAATCTTATTTGAAATTGAGAGGTTTTGCCTTTTTACTATTTTTGTCTAGAATGTATTAAACAATTCAGTTGAGCAATGATTTTATAAGGTTTTAGATTCGATTTTCGAGAAAAAATTCTATCTTTATCTCATACAAGTTTTCTCATTTTCAAGTATACAAGTACGGTACACTTTTTTTGCCTCTGATAATTAAAAACACAGAACAATATTAACAAGAATTATGAGATCTACACTTTAGATTTATTTATACTAGCGTTCATCAATACTCAGCCTCCTTGAATACTGAACTCCCAACTAGCCTGCTCCCTTCAGTCAACCACAACATACAAGTATTTAAATAAATCACAAGCTTTAATCATCAATATTCTTCAAATATCGATCGTCAATATAGGCTACTACTATTCATCAATAGTGAATCACATGCTCGTTTATTGTGTTCAATACTGAACGATACACCACATTAGGTCAAGTGTTGGAGAGGACGTGTCTTAACTTCACCGCTTCACGTAAATCATCTCTATTTTATGGTTTTATTTCATATTCTTGTGTTACTCATAATCTTGTGTTTAGTGGGCAACGCGCACTGTACTATAATGTACTACTATAATGATGCAAATTGATAGACATTATTTGACTATTGTTATTGTGTTTAGTGGGCAATGCGCATTGTATTATAATGTACTTTATTATTCTTTATTGATTGATATAATAAGTATACATCATATAAATGATAGGGAGAGGAAAAATAAGGTAACCTTGTGCTATTCCTCTCCCCAATTTAGATATGGTTACACATAGTCCGAAATAGGTTAAGTCTTGTAGCTCTTCACTTCGCAAAATTTTCAGACCACTAATATGTTCAGTCACAAAGTAAATTTTCAAATTTAGATGCTTCAAAACAAAAAATAGAACAGATATTTCACATTATTATCACTTGAATAGAGAAGATTCATATATTAAAGAAATAATTTTGAAAAAGAACTGAAAAAACAAACTTAATTCTAGAAGCACAGCTGTATAATTATAATTGTACTACTATAGTGATGCAAATTGATAGACATTATTTGACTATTGTTATTTCACATAAATAAATTTATGATATATTCTATCCATGGATACTCTTTGTAATAAATTCAAATCAAATTGTACTTTGCTATTGTTGCTAATAGCGGATATCTTTCCTCATTGCATCGACGATACATCGATTCACCCTACACGTGACCTATATCAATTCCAATCACGAGGGCCATCACAACATATTGAACATCCTTGAACCCAATATCAGTTCGGCTTTTGACTGATGAACTAGACCTGTTTGTTCGCTAGCTTAGTACTACAGCCAGCGTGGTGACTTGTCTGGCATGCTAAAATTGAAGATATGAAACTTGGCTAGATGCAATACAGTGGTAACTTTGCACGCGATAATATCGATTCTAGTGGCGGGTTTATACCGTGTAGTATGATGAGGGCTGCGGGCTCGGGTGCCTGCCTTTTGCCTAGTACCACCCTTTTGCTTTGCCGTCGGCGGCTCGTTGGGTGCTCGCCTGCTCGCTGTTCGCTGCTGGCAACCGCTTTCAATTCTGCGGCCAGTCGGTTCTTTGTCGACAACAGATGGGGAGGTTCTCTCGTCGGCGGTTGCTTTACCTCTCACTCCCAACCCTCAAACCCTATAACCTTCTATAACGTCTGTCTGGCACACAAGTAAAATCTGCTCCCTTAACATCCACCGTTATAAATCTGGAATATCGATCCCCTCAACTCTATACAAAGAATCCTAGATACTGAATACTAGTTGTAACACTGTATTCCTCAATTATATGACGATTATAATGTAATTCATTGTGAAATCGATTGGACATTTAATGGTTTTTCATAGCATAGGATGGATGAATCATTGCATTAATAATATTTATATGATTTGTCCCTTTATAATAGATAAATTTATAATGAAATGAAATATCATTATCAGTTTACCATTTTTGTAATTCCATTTTAAACTCCATAAAATTCCATTTTTCAATTTGAATTTATTTCATCGAAATTATAAGTTTTTATTATTATTTTTTGTTTTTTGTGGGCCCCAATAGCTAGGAGCGACCACTCCGTGCTATGTTCCCCAGTGTTTGGGGGAAATTAACCGTAAGGTTATTTCACTTTTTTTATTCCTCATTCATTGTGATTACAATTTCTAATCAAGTCTTTCATTCGATTATGTTAGTTGAAATGTTATCAATAGGATGACATAGTTTATGCTATCACTGCCTTAACGTTGTGTGATATTCTGAAAAATAGGAGTTCTTGGAGCTCTCAAAGTAGGTGGCGAACAAAAAACAAAAAGCTAGAGATTGTGATATATAAATCCTCAGGTAAATTCATATCATTATTGAAAATTTCAATAATTAAAAACATCAAGCATTTCTTTCTTGAGTGGTGAAAAGGAACTTAAATACTACAGTATCAGAAAATATTGGTTTTTATAGTGTATTTATAAAAAAGATCTTAGATATTTCAGATGATGACTCGGAATAACAAATGTACAATATAGGTCATGAAAAATTACTGGCTATATCATATTCTTTATGTTAGCTACAGGATTTGGTTTCGTTGAACTAGTTTTACAATTGTGTCATTAATTCATCCACATTCATATTCTGCTGAAGGAATTATGCTATGTAGCATTATTCCAGCATGGATGATGTATTTCTTACAAATACGGAAACTATTCTTGCTTCAAAAAATTGAGTAAATCTGCAATCAAGATTTCACGTTTGAAACAAGAATAAGCATACAAATGCAGGCCATAAGCTCTATTAGTGAGCGAGAGTAAGCAACTGTTTATTTTCTGTATGTTCAAACTTATTCATCAGTTGAGACCCACGTATTGTGTTAATTATTGTTGGATACACAGTCTATCAACAGTGTTTTTGTTCAATAAGGAGTGTCCTGTTCTCCTGTTGATTATAGTTTTTTGTTGACATATTCATCACTGTTATTCTCGCTAACTAGTTCAAATTGGACTTGTAAGAGAAAAACACGCTCCATCTAGTGAAGCTATGTTTGAAATTGTAGGTAGGATGGGACAGTACAATCACCGAATAAACTTTTGAATGAGTGAGTTCATTGTACGTGTCAGTGAACAGGATTCTCTCAACGTTCTGAGGTGTATTGAGATGATATTCTATTTGTATTGAGGTGTATCTTATTATCTTTCATGAAATCACTTCGCTTTTATGGGCTACTTGATTCAAATAAAAATAATATAGAAACTTTTAGTACCCTTTTATTAAAAACTAAAATAGTTTAACGACTATTTTCGACCTTAGGTCTTGAAAATGACCCATGGTCGAAACTAATCGTTAAAATATTTTAAAGTTTTTAATAAAAGGGTACTAAAAGTGTTTATATTGTTCTTATTATCTTTGTATGAGAGGTGTATTCAGGTCATATTTATTTTTATCGAGTTGTATCTTATTTACATACACCTCAGGATGTCTAAAGTTGATGAAACTCTTTTGTGAAAGTATTTTCACTGAGAGGAAAGAAGCGAAGCAGAAAGTGGGAGAATTACATGCTGATAAATTAGGTACAAATTCCTACTACATGCAACATGTGAACAATGTATAGTGCTCTCTTCTTCCATCTCTCATGTGGAAACAGATTTACTCCCCGGAAAAGTTGTAAAAGTTTGCTTAAATCTCACGTTTCTATGGTTTTCTCTTGATGTGTGACAGTTTTGTTTTTGTTGACAGGAAAATGCGGTCATGACAGTCCTTGCGAGCAGCTGTGCTATGAGCTGCATGATGGCATGTTCGAGTGTGATTGCAAGGAGGGACACATTCTCCACCATAATGGCTACAGTTGTCTCGGTCAGTCTAAACACTCATTCAAATCACAAAATCAATAACAAAACTGATAATCAATTCTCCATAATGGATTTCTCTATCTGCCTTAAGAAACTGAAACTGCAATCTTATTCCCATCATAAATATAAAAATAATAATTTAGAAGGTTTGTATGAGAATTTAAAAATATTAATCTCCCAATCACACTATATTCACTGTATTCTATAGAATGCATTGTATTCTAGAATACAATGATAGATAGAATTAGATATTATGTATTATATGAATAGATTGTATTCTATAAAATAATACATTCTCATCCATTTATACTTTTATTCTATTTGTTGTATATGATTACATTCCATATCGTCTGGAACAAAAACCATTGAATGTGAAATAATAATAATTCCAAATAACCTTGGTGGCTCAAGTCTGGTCTCAGAGTTTTTAGGTCGCACCTGATCGATTTCAGGGCCTCTGTCATGACCTAACGACTGTTTTCAGGCTACTGGGACCGACAATTCAACTTGTTCATAAGAAAAACGGAAGTGGCCCAAGAATAATGTCTTGCTCGGGACGGGATTCGAACCCGGGCCTCTGAATCACAAAGACGACATCTAATGCACTCAAAAATTCGCCCAAAGGCACTCTATTTTGAGATGAACAGCTTACAGTGAATACAGCTGATCAAATTATTAATAATTATCCATTTTCAGATGATCCTATGGAAAATCAAGGTCTCTTCGAATTTAGTCAATAAGATTAAATCCGATATCGACATTAGTGATTGAACCAGTATGATTTTTTCTATTACTTTGAATCATTATTCCTATTGGAATATTCTCTCCAATTCTCAATTCCGGAAAAATAACTCAACTCTGACACCTAACGATCTAATCATTATCTAATCGTTATCTAATCATTAATTCTTTTTCTCAGATTCACAACTTTAATTTTTCTGTTTCGTATGAAATCAGTAGCTCATCATGTATGCCTGATTCTCATATCAATATTACTATTAATATACATGAATAACATGCAACAATTTCAAGAAGAATTTTAGAACCATTGCTACTCGTATGAGCCAAGCTCATCCAGTCTTCGTGGATTCCTAGTAACCAGCACTGTGAGAGCAGAGCTTTCTCCTCTTGTTTGACACGGCATAAAATTTCAGTCTCGAAAATTGGACTGCAAATGAACTTCAAGTTGTGAAATGGGAGACGGAACAATCTCTCTGCTATTCTAAATTCACATTCCACTTTAGAGACACATTTCGCTAGAATTGCATCTGGATGCTTATTTGAGAAGAGAATAAAAACTTTTCAATCTCATCTCTCATGTTGAACGTTGGCAGCTCAAGTGTAGACACACAAACTGTACAACAGAAAAGTGGAAAATTTCTGGTGATGTTTTCATTTTGTTAGCTATGTGCTGTGAGCAGCGTAATCTACTGTAAGTGATGGTTATTCACACTATCAAGCTGTGCAGAGAATTGTGTTGACAAGCTGTAGGGAGGAAAATTCTCTTTATACTGAAGCTGTTGCTAATTACTTTGGTACTCTTTTCGACTGGAATAATTGGTCTTTACACTACTGTCAAAACTAATGTGGTTGAACAAGGAGAAAATACAATAAAAAATACGGATTTAACAAAGAAACTTGAGCTATCTTAAATGAAATTGAAATCCGAGTATATGATAAAAACTGGAAGTATAATAACAGTAATTAAACCATGGTAAAGATGATCCAACAATTACTGACATGTTTCATCACCTAAGACCACTTACAGACTAGACTATGCATGCTCTATGTACATACTACATGCTTACACCATGTACAATTGAACTGAGCTTTCATGATGAACAATGTTTGCCACCAAGTAAGAATGATATTACTCTCTCCAGACGTGTTGCACGTAATTTTCATCATCGTTGCTCCCCAGCAGCCCATTAGAGAGCAGACCATGATAGATATATGAGTCTTTCTGAATGGTGTGAGTCGAATACGAAGGATATTGAAGAATAGAACTGGAAAACAGCCTACAACAAGTTAGGGCATTGTGGAGCTACTCACTCACCTCTTCACTATATAGTAGTGGGGTGCAGCAGCCCTCATTTAAATCTCTTGTTGGCTGTTGAAGGAGGCTGAGGGAAGCTGAGAGATCGTCGATGATAGGAGATCGCGTCACAGATAGCCTGTCTTGCAGCCAGAATTTAAGGAGAGTTCTTGGGGAAAGAGGATAAAACAGGTAATGCTCTATACAAGGGGATGTAAATGAAGAAGCTTATTCCCCTTTTCCGGGCAGTTCTTTCGAGTGGGAGTAAAATATTGTCCTTTTCTCGGCATCCGATTCACTTCATCGGTTTTCAGCGCTTTCCATGGCTGCGGATTTATTTCCCCCTCACTCCTCACCACGTCATCACCCTTTCCCCTTAATTGAATCGCATAAAGCAGCTCTCGCTCTCGCTTTTCATGTCTACCAACCACTTAATCGTTCTGAATAATATTCTTCCATTGCAGATGAATGGTCCTTCCAGTCTTCTCTGTGATTACCCGAGATCTATTCATTTGTATAGAATCCTCAAGAAATCGAAAATGCTCTCTTTATTCACATCGGTGTTTCCCATCCGAATTACAGTTCATCACTCACAAAATTAACGCTCGTTAAGTATATTTAATCCGATCAGTCTCCACAGAATTAATTTTGAGTGAGCTCTTTTCATATGTCTTCTTAATAAGAAGTAGAATTATGCATTTCTACTCGATCTAATAATATTTTTGAACTGATTAAACAAATCAAATTAATAGAACACTACAAATTGATAAAACTGTACAACAATTCAGAACCTCTATAAGTTCATATGGTGTCGAGAACATGTGTTTCTGTGTATAAATCGAGTATTATAATATGAGCCGAAAAAAGTTCTCAAAAATCTCACAGTATTTTATTCTTTCAAACTCTCAATGGTTGGATTCAATTACAGTTAAATCATAGTTTTGGTATCGAAATGAAAAATTAAGACATGAGTTTACACATAATTCAACATCCCAATCAATAATGACTGATGAACAATTCATCATTCTGAACAATCATGCTCGCAGATTAAGTTTTCAAAAGTCTCCATGCCATGTGTAAGACAGAGTATTATTTGCAGGAATGAGAAATGACAGTTGCCGAGCTGGAACTTGAAATGCGAGTTTTCATGGGAAACTACAACAGAAGATATATTCAATTAGTTTCAGATTGCAGGAGCACATGACTTAATGTTGTAGGAATCAAATGGTGCTGTGATGAGATAGACATCAAGTTTGCCATGAGAACAGTTGCTGTCTGCCGTCTTGGTCGCGGCTTGTGTCTGCTCCTGAATAAATTATTGTCTAGCGTGGCTAAACTTTTGAAAGGGTCCGCCTCTGTCTGACTAAGCCTAATAATTTCTCTGCAAGTTTGCTGAGTAGGAGAAAACTTTGGCGTCGTGCTTTTTGGTTGCAAAGAACAGCCGCTTTAATGACAGGACGTGAGAGCCTGCACGCTATCGATCCTCATTTCTTGATGAAGTAGCTTGCAAACTGGCTTGGCACCAGTTGTCACTCGGCTTCTCTCAATATCTTGCCAAAATCTGCGTTATTGAGGTGATGATGAATGCTATACTCAAATATTTGTGCTCTATGTATTCTATGTGATGGAAAATTTTTGATGAACTCATGTGAACTAGTGGACTAGTTAAATGTGAACAATAATAATTTATAATGGAAGAGTGAAATCGAAATTGAATCAAATACGTCGTACTGCTTTAAAATTCAATCACTACTGAAGAGTATCTGTTTGGAATATCTGTTTGGAGTATCTATTTGGAGTATCTGTTTAGCCGGCAAGATCCGGCTAAACAGGAAATCTAGTTCAACTTGCAGTGAAGTACCATGAATGTCTCCATTATTGGCGATGAACAGTAGTAATCTGATAATCAAGACATGCTCAGATATTTTGGTATGTTCATGAAACCATAGTCAATTTCAAACGGATTGGAGATTGGATCAGCCATAGAAATCTACCATTAAAAACTAATTGGAGTGATAGCCTTACATTGACGAGCACACAGTGGTTGAATGTGTTGGACTGATGCTGGAGAGTCGTAGAGGACATCTGCATTGATGTGGTGACACAATAATGTCAGGAGATGAGGAGTGGAAGCAAGATAGAGGGTGAGAAGCAGGGGCCGTAAAATGTGCTACAGAGAGAAGTTTGAAAGGTCTGTTGGCAAGCAAAGAGGATGACCCGCTGTGTCGCTTGTGGCGATTCGAGCATCATCGTCGCTCAAGTTGGTCAGATTTGGGGTGAAGGGGGTGATCGGGCACAATCCGGATGAATGAGGGGTCCAACGGACCTTATTGGCTTACAGCTATCGATCTGTAGTCGTTCAATACTACTCATATCGGAAGCACGTCTGGTGAGTTTCTCCCCTTCCCGAGGACCTCATCACCCCCTCTCTCCTCATACCAAGGGACGCAGGAACGATGACTTGGTTCGACCTCTGAAACCGCATTACGTCTTGACCACTTTCCTCTGGCCAACCAAACGTTTAGTTTCATACTAGGAAAGTTTCCTCGGGTAACAGTTGGAATTCATCAGCTTACACAACTCAAAATACTTGGGAACAATGCCGCAAGTATCTCTCAAGATGCTCAGTTATTACACTCTTGCTCTTCATAGTTGGATAGCAAACTCTAGAGAGTGGTCTCAAGTTGAAGGTGAGAGTGTTATAGCACCTTGAGGATGAGTGTCGTTCCATCTTGCTATTACATTAATTTTGAATGTGTAATAAATGTGGAGTTTCTTGTTAGATGCCTGAACAGACGCCGTTCTTAACTCGTGTTCGGAAAGAAATGACACTCATATTGGAAATTCAACTTGTCTGATAAATAGTCTCTCCACTGCATTGCTCCTTGACTTTTCCTTAACTCTTGTGAACTGAAGCAATGGAATTGGTTTGTGAGTAATGCCTTGCAGTATATTTTTATTCATTCGAAAATATACATATTGGAGGGCAACAGAAACTCAATCCCATTATATTCTATAATATAGTATTGTAGTATAGTACCAGTAATAATGGATATCTAATAGTATTGTAATGACGTATCAATGCTATTAATTTGAAGATATAATTTTGAAAACATTATTCTGTCCTGAATTTGAGGAAAAAACTTGCCAAACAATACGGCTATTTTCATGGTCATTACTTTCTGGGCACTTCAAACCAAAATGAGGCTTTTCTTCACTGAGATAGGAACCATTCCCATTGTCTTGGAGTTGTAATCAAGAGCGCATGACATAATACCATTCAGAATCCTAATCTTGCTGGAACAAAGAATAGCAATTTGTTGTTTGAAGCTACAAGTAGTGTTTATGACACTCATCCGTCTTGTGCAATCGGGTGCTGGCCATCACTGTTTCTTTTGCTTGTGTTGTAGCTGCAGCCGCCTTGACGCGAGATTCTTTGGATGGTTGCGTTGACCCGTGAACGCTTTTGACAGATTACAAAACCCATTTCAGGCCGAGAATCGAACGAGCACCATCCCACTACTCCCTCAATTCCACACTTCTTTTCACTTTTTCATTCTGTAACAACAGCTCCAGAGCGTGAACTACTATCAAAGGTACAAATCGAATTTTTCAGGAATAGATTCGAGTGAGGTGAGATCGAGAGAATAGAGGCACCTCTTGTGTGGGTGTTCATCAATCTAACCCTTCCACACATCAATCCTGGTCGTGGTTGGACCTAAAATACTGATAATGCTTATCGTTGTGATACATGCAATACTCACATTAATTACAGGATTCACCCAATTAGAAAAATGTCTCCTAATGAATGTGATGTGATGGCAATATTGTACGTATTATTATTAAATAAATTATAGACAATATTATAAAGAATCTAATTCGTTCCCCGCTAGGTACATATTCCAGTGATGTGTGATACAACAAGAGATAGATGCAAGAATTGGGTGATGAAATCGATAATGGATAATAATCCTGTCAATAGACAGTACGATTTTGCATTGAGTACTGTTATTCGACTGATAGAATTTAGAGATAGTGTCAGACACCCATGGACTTTAGAGATAGTTTCAGACACCCATTGGGCTATAGATTGATGATGATGAATGATTTAGAAAGAGCTTTATGAACAACCTGGTATTTCAGCCAATCTGTTGTACAACAAGTGGAGATTGATGCTCCGTTTCACCAAGCTCGGTCAAGACATTTTTTGAACGTGGTTGAATCAGGTAAGGTTTACTATGGTGATGATTCATTGTCTGGTGATACGTCGTACGGTTTACTATTTCAATGATGGAAATAGTCACTATCGATACTTCCAGTGCGCACTTGTAGAGCCCGGGCCAAACTTATCATGCAACGTTCCGATCCTACTCATATTTCCGATATTTCTTTAAGGTAGAGTTGTGGTGATGGGACAGATCACATGACGGATATGTGTGGCATGCACAATTCCAGGCAGTTTTTATCACTGGTCATAATAATTATGTCATCGAATCGGAGTTGGATAGGAAAGCTCCGTGATAGTGTGACCAGGGTTTCAAGTACCCACATTCACCATGTTTAAATGTCTTGACCGAGCTTGGTGAAACCAGGCATGAGTGTCAAAAGATGTACTTTAGCATTGATTATGGACAAATGAGCAATTCATTCTACGAATATCATTTTGTTGGTTATAAAATTCTCTGTCAGTTCTGTAACGAAAGTTGTATAGTTCACCGATCGTAGTGAGGTCTATGTTTTAACAGGACTCGATTTTATTTCATCTGAATGTATGTATGCCACGCATTTTCGACCGAACGCGACAACACATTTCCATGAAATTTGTCATTAATATTTTTTTCATTACGCATCGATGTGTGTGTGTGTGTGAGGTTTTTCTGTAATTTTGCATTTCAAGGGAATGAGGTTCACTGATCACAGAACCGAGTACTAAAGTTGAACTGCATATAGATCTGCTTTGGCAAAACAACGCAATGATTCATCTTCACGTCTGGTGGCGTCTGGAATGGTGTGTTTGGCGTAGTGGTGGGGGGGGAAAGTCGGAGCAAAGAAGGGAGACAGAAGTAGTATATTTGTGTGTCGACAGGGTGGCGGGAAATTGCAAGACAAACACCGGAGGGTTGGGTTAGGTGAGAAAGGATTGGAAGAGGGGGGAAGATAGGTTGGTGATTGGGAGGAGAGGAGGGTTGCTTTTTACGAGGGAAAACAGAAAGGTTGTAACACGATGCAGTCAGCCAGCTCTCAGACCGGCGATCAAGGAGATGATGAATGGAGACGACCGCTTGAATATTAAAACGGCCATCAACAAAATAGTGGTCGAGTTGAGGATCTATAGTACGGTACAGCTCTTAAACTAATCCCTTGCCTCATTAAATTTCAAGGCTGCTGACAAGCAGTGACAATAAAGAAGGTTGGTATAGAGTGGGTCGTTGTCTGCTGCAATCTGCGCACAATGCGCTATTTGTCAAAAACGATACATGAATCATAATTGATCATTATTCATCGTTTGGTTGCTCGAACTTGATTTCACTCTACAATATTTAGAATTTGCTGAGGTAGGCTCGTCTGATTGGTTGGTCTCTTCAGAAAAATATGTGCTTGTTGATCGGAATCATTCATGCATTCATTTACTATCGACTTACATTCATTAACTCGACTATAGCATGTTTTTTTGGTGGGTGATACCCAAATGAGCTTTAGGCTTGTGCGTGGGTAATGAGATGGATGATAGTACTATTCTCATATGAATATTTCTTATCAGCTTTGACTCAGGGCTCATAAGGATACGGACTAGTGATTTACAACTAGTGATTTCCTCGGCCATGTGCATTAATTCGGATATCACAATATCATTAGGTGTGAGTAAATGAGTGGATTCATGATCATAGCCTATCATTAATTGAATATTCACTCTCATAAGTCAAGAAACTGGAACTGGTCTTGAAAGTTGTCTAATGTAACCTTTGTAGAGCCTGATTGATGAATCAGCCAAATTATCACCAATTATTGTTAAATTATTTTCCAAGTACAGTATAATCCTGTAACTCACTCCTGTAACTTACCGTCTTGTCAACTTACTAATTGTCTTAATCTCTACTATTTTGTTGTATTGAATAATAATTATATTCTCTCCATATCATTCAGCTAGCAGATAATTTGTTTCATGGAAGATAGATGATAATGTTATTTGTGCAACTAGTGCGCAAAGTGACAGTTTGTGCACCGAAAGTGCGGAATGGAACTTTGCGCACGTATTTCACATTACATTTTTCCTACAGTTAACATTGAATATGAGAAGTGGTTGATTATGGGTAAAATGATGGCTGAAATCCATCAAATGTTTGTCTGTATAATTTTGTTATTAATAACAACTTTAATTTATTTTAAACCTTATAATCCAATTAGAAATTGATAATCGATGATTTATTCAAATTAAAAATTGAATTAATCCAATTAATTTGAAAATTTGAATAATTTTGAGTTAATCTTAATTTCTAAATATTTTTTCAACCAATCAATTTATGAATGAAAAAAATTTTTTTTTGAAATAATGAATTTAATGAGTTCTCATTTTTATTTATTTGAAAATCAGAAAAGATATAGAACAAGTTCGCATTCAAAATACACGCCAACAATGTTAACAGCTGATTGGGATGGCTGCAAGATAATATGCAAAGTATTAAAAGTACGCAAAGTAATACTTTGCGCACCAGAGCGGAAAAGTGATTCTTTGCGTTCTGTAATCAGTGCAGGAATGGTCACTTTTCAAGGTAACTGTAGGAAAAAATAATTCCATTATAATTTTAGAATATGAGAACAGATTTTCTACCTATAATTTGAATTATTTCAATCTCAATTTAATTAGAAAAAAGTTCTATCATTTTGAACGAGTTTTTTGAACAAAGTGGAGTTTTTCATAACAAATACTCAACTAGTGAACTCATTAATCCCACATCTGGGCAAATAATTAAGAGCGAGCTCCGTCTTCATATTAATGGTGCTTCCAAGAAATTTCTGCCGAGATAAATTAGCATATGTTTCTCTAGCAGCACCAACCCCTTGATGTATGGCTACAATTTACCTTCTAACGAGTGCACACACTGGAAAGCCTGCAAATATAATTACTTAGCGTTATATATTCGAGCGATGATATTCTACTTCCTCAGTTTTTCCATCTACCTGTAACAAGCAAATTGTATCTCATTCTGGTCAGATACAGCTTGCATTTTCCATTACAATGATAAGTTCCAGTATAGCGTTTATGGATTACTCTGTGCAGCAATGAACATTGGTTCAAAGTAGTGTAATATTACTATACTAAATTTCGAAAGTTATAAGTTCAAATCATCCTGATAATACGCTTATAATGTAAAGAAAAAAAATATGAAAGAAACTCAAAAATCGAAAGCCGTGGCGAAAAATGAGATATTCTCTTGGGCTTATGAAAAGCATCATAATTTATTACTTTCCTTGCCCTATTACCATAGGTAAGGAAAGTATTGCTTTCCGAAAAAATTAAGGTACCCCAATTTCTATACGTTTCAAGGTCCCCTGAGTCCAAAAAACTGGTTTTCGGGTATTGGTCTGTATGTGTGTGTGTGTGTGTGTGTGTGTATGTGTATATGAGTGTATTTGCGTCTGTGTACACGATATCTCATCTCCCAATTAACGGAATGACTTGAAATTTGGAACTTAAGGTCCTTTCACTATAAGGATCCGACACGAACAATTTCGATCAAATGCAATTCAAGATGGCGGCTAAAATGGCGAAAATGTTGTCAAAAACAGGGTTTTTCCTGATTTTCTCGGAAACGGCTCCAACGATTTTGATCAAATTTATACCTAAAATAGTCATCGATAAGCTCTATCAACTGCCACAAGTCCCATATCTGTAAAAATTTCAGGAGCTCCGCCCCAGCAATGCAGATAGATTCCCAATTATCAGGCTTCAGATACAATTGAAACAAAAAAAATCAAGTGGAGTAGATTGAGCATGAAAATCTCTACAATTAATGTTCAGTAACATTTTCACCTAAAATTGAAAATAAGCTTTAAATTCGAGAAAATGTGATTATTCAATTGCAAATTATTGTTGATTCTATTAAATCATTCACTATGAAGAGATAGCAGACCTCATGTGTGTCTCCAGCGTTATTGCCCTGTCACCAGCTGGCTAAAATCTTTGAATGGTAGACTTGTGATGCGCGGGAACACTAGCATCAGGTGATCAATTTTCATAACGGCAAGGAAAGTTGTGTGAGTGCGCCACACAAGATTTTTTTATTCAAGCATTTGCAAACTGTCATTTGCATATACAGACAGTTCAATAACAAATTTAACAATACGGAGTTAAGAGATGTGGAATCACATAAAATAGAGGGAAATGTAGAAAGTAAAGATTGTGATGTAGAAAAATGGGAGAGCCTTCACTCTATTATTATCACTAGTATTATTGTTGATATATGGAAGACTTTGAACATATTGACTTATAGAATTTCATTGCTCCGGATCCAGAGTCAGTGTGTATCGAAAGTGTTTCAAAACTACCATACACGATTATATCAAAAACTCAGATATGATTATATCCATTCTGATATGATCATATAACTTTGAATGATTATTTTATTGCCGAATTACTTGTTCGATCGACTTATTTTTTCTTCCCAATAAAATACCCCAAACATAGATAACCAGTGTGCTATATCGATTCTCGTTTTATTTATAATAGAGGATGAAGCTCTGAAATCCCATAATCGTTAGCATTCTAAAAGGCGGAAGCTCCATGGTCTATGGATTATCGTCTCCACTTGTTATACAAGCCAGTAGCTGGTATCACGAACGATTCTCGTAGATTTAGCTGCGCGAATAGATAGCAATAGGATCAAGCTCGGAGATTAGAAAGTCGTTTGGAAGTCTCGAGGGGAGGGCGCCTGAGAGAAATGGGAAGATTTTCTAAACGGCCGTAGAAGAGAGGGTTGAGGGAGGTGCGAGGGAGAGCGCACTAAAAAGGAGAGGTTGGCGATGGAAAATTTGCCCCGTCATCTAGTTCTCGATACGGTCTGCTTCGTACTCTTCCCAGCCACAAAGCATCTTTGCCGTTTGAAAGCGCTGTTATGCAATCGACTTGGCAGGATGTCGAATCTGAACATTCTTCCCTATTATCAACTTTTTTGATGCTCCCCCACCCACCCCAGCACCGAGCACAGAGGCACAAGTTATCGCCATCAACTTGCACGGCTTCCTCCTTACAAATTGGTGCGGATCTTGATTCTCCTCATCATTCATTGGTTGATATGCTCGCATTAAACAACTGCTACACTTTCTTCTCAGAGGCTCCCTCTGTTCCATCCTTACTAAGCCTATCAAACTTTTGTTTCCATTAGTCAGTCTTTTCTATCGGTAATAATTCACAACTGTTCATGCGTTGTAAATTATGGGTTTCAACTTGGTACGGAGAAGTAAATGAGCTTACAATACAAAATCACTTTTCTCTCATTCAATTTGCATTCCGCTTTCGAAATAACTAGATTCACATCATCTACGTGGAAGTATGGACTCCAACGTGCGAACAATGAATGGTGTAACATATGAGGAGGATGTACAGAAAACCAGTTGGTACCTATTGAGTGTGAGTCTCTATTATACACCCTAATACCAATTATTTCACATAATACCAGTTGGTACCTATTGAGAGTGTGAGTCTCTATTATATACCCTAATACTAATTATTTCAAATAATACTAATGATCAAAATCCACTCTGGTTAGTAGAGAATAAGTATAAGTTACATACCCTTGAACTTATTCATTTTCAAACTTTATTGTTAGTTCTGACTTATCAGTAATTACCGTACTTGAATTATTCTTGAGTTCATGAATTACTGGAAATAGATATTATTATACTTGGAAACATTTTTTTAATATAGATAGCAACATTTTTTGAAATTAAAGTTATAACCAAATAACATAAGATAGTAATTACTATTCAATTTGCTTTCAACGCATTGCTTTTCATTTCACTTTCTGTCTATTTTTAAAACAATTTATTATTCTATCATTTTCAGAATAAACTGAATGATATGATGAAATTCGCTTATACTATAAGCTTATACTCTGCTACTCTTCAAATTAATAGAAGTTTCTTTACTATTTGCGAAACACGTTAAGGGAATGTAATAACTCTTCTAAAATTAAAAAAATATTTTAAAATATTGTAGAACATTCCGAGGAATATTTTTCTATTAAAATGAAGATTTGATCAAGACATTTGTTTTAGAATTTCTCTAAGAACATAATTTGAATGTTGTGGAATACCTACTTATTAAGCTTAAGACAATGAACAGTAATTCACATGTTAGAAATAGTTTGAAATTCAAATATACATTTATTAATAACCAAGATTTAAAATGAATTTATGTGCAAAGGCTCATTTGATTATTAGGAATAATCTTATGTTATCTTGGTGATCTTATTCTTGCGATGTAGGATGCTCATGATGTAGAAGGAAGTGGAGCAAGCGGTGAGCTTGTACAAGACCTTGGGCAAAGGATGAGACTGCCACGTGAGACGCAGCACAAGGACCTCTAGGGGTCCCTGCTGCACCCCCATCCCTCACTCAGCTCTGGTGGCACACAGGAATTTGCATGAGACCTTTGGTAGGAGCACTCGTTCCGGGCAATAAAACTGGCGTTTCGTGTACCTTGGAGGAGCTGTGACCCGCATGCAAAGTGGAAGGACGCTGCTACCACCGGAATAACATTTTTCAAATGCTCAATCTCTTCTTGTACTCAAGAAATATGATTCTAAATGAATGAGAACAAACGATTTCGTATTGATATTCTATCAACTTCTCATTGCCCAATTCATACTCAACGACTAGAGCTCGAGGAAGCTTATTCTAACAGTTATAGGCCTACTCTATCCAGCAATATAATATAATACGTATGACATTTGAAAATAATTACAATGTAACATATGAAAAATATTATTTCATTTACAAAGTTGAGTAGGAATATTCAAGTCATTTGGTTTTCAGAAATCTATTAAATTTTGGGAAATTTTGCCAATTTTAGGATTTGGGTACGCCTTTCTTATCGTAGTTCCACCTCTGTTGAATTTTTCAATGTTTATCTCCATTTCAGCGCAGATTATGGAGCCTAAAAAAATGAAGTTTCTGAGAACCTTTCTTGTTTCCTCATTAACATGGTTTCAAAATTGTTCGCGGTCTCTGAATTGGAATAACAACTGAATGGCGTTTCACATTGATGAACTGAAAATGAAGCTTATTCATTTTGTTATATTACTCATATAGATGAGCTTAACTCATATTTCGACAACTTAAGAGCTCCAACTAAAGCCAACATGTTAATGGGAAACAGTGTCTAATGCTCAGTGACTGTTGCTTCCACAACATTCCGAATCACCTTCTACCATCATAATAGCCGGCAGCTTATTTCACCCTTTTCACATACGGAAATTTATTTCAATTGTATTTTATCGTCCAGTACGAACACAAAACATAATGTGTCCCTTTTTGAAATTAGAATTAATTTCTGGGTATGTTGGAGGGAGGAGTGTGGCAATGTAATATGCGGGCTTGGGGCGGATATCCGCGAAGCATTAGAGGTGGGTGGTGGGAGGGGTGGCAGCGCAGAAGGTAATTGAAAAGCGTGAAACAACGTTACGAGTTTGTTGGGCTGCATGGTGGAATGAGTGCAATATCCGTCCAACGGTATTCCACAGATTCGGTGCAGCCAATGTTTCATCGCGGGTTTAGCAATTGAATTTTTGGCCATGGCTTAAATTCCCTGTGAAAATTTAGGAGCCACTTCTCTATTGTTTCTATTGAGTAGACTATTCATCCCTAATTCAGTTTCTCCTACTCGCAGGCCCACTCACTACCTCTCTTTCTCTTTTCCCCACTAACAGCTCTCCATTTTCTACATACTCTTCCCACCGACTATCCAACAACTGAATCGCATCGTCCAAATCCGGCAGCGTTCCATTCAAACTTGGCCAACGTCTACGTGTGGGATTAAATACGAGTTATTACAGTCATCGCTGGCGTAACCCTTAGTGTGTGTACCCTCCCCCCTCTCTTCACCCCACCAGTGGCACCCTGCTAAACGACAGCCTAGATTTGAAAACAGCCGGCATAGCTTATCGCGTTCAATTCTGGTCCGAAATAGGAGGTTACCAAGCGCATGAATACTGAAACAATTTGCATGCACCAATCGCATAATGGCAGTTAATAGGCGGCAATAGTATGCCAATTCAAAATATTTATATATATTTCTATAAATGATTGGGATTTATGTAAAATTATTGTATAGTCTATGTTATAGATATGGCCCGAAGGCAAAGAAATTATTAACATACAACATAAGTAATAATTTAATATTTTAGTACGTTCTATTTGAACCTTAATGGCGGAGGACAAGGATATTCAAATTTTATGTAAATTTGAAAGTCGGAAATAAGAATTGTAAAATTGAGAAAGGAGAACCATCACTCGCCTGCCAAATGCCACCATGAGAGGACCCTAAATATTTTAGAGCGTAATACCTTGCTATAACTTGTAAAAGCTAAAGTTAGATTGAATTATTAAATTTCTTAAAAGACTTTGTGATGCTCTTATGAAGTAGAAGTCATTTTCATTTCAAATAATTTTTGTAACCCCTTGGAAGAGACGATTCCGGCTACCATAGTCCAGGACCACCAGGAGTTGGATCGACATCGGCGGCTTATAAGAAGATTTCGACACGTGAGTGAGAAAATTGAATTAGTGATGGGCGCCCTTAGTGCTTCGAATTTATTTAATAATCAAAGCTAGCTCGTCGAAAGGGTTTTCTTATGAATTAAGAATTTAATAAAAAATACTTGCGCAAGTAAATATAGTATTAAAGGTATTTTATTAAAGGAATAATGAATCAGTACATTTCAGAAAATTCTAATAAACCAAAGAAGTATAAAATCTAGGCTATTAAAACATATTCATATGATCTTTAATTTTTGCAATATAATTTGCGATAGTTTGTTGTAGCTCTAATTCACTAGATGAATTGCTCTACTTATTCCTATTCCATCAGGTGCCGAATCTTGCACCCTGAGATAAAATATATATTCAATACAAAGAAATCTACTAGATACTAGAGAATTTAATATATATATTTGGATTATTAGTTGCCAATTTATCAAGTCGATCTTAAGGAACCTATTTTTAATTGAATTGTCCAAGTCGACAAGTATTAGCAAGCTCATGTCGCAGCTACATGCAAAAGGATGCATATGATTTAAAATAAAGGCACATGGTAATGTTTCGTGCTATAAATCTAGAGTATAATGTTTAGTCTGTGATACTTTACTGATTTCAATTATTGTTCTATTTTTTATATTATATATTTTTTATCGCTCTTTATATTTTTTGCCTTGATCTATTTTTTGCATTATTTGTTAATATATGTATCAAATTGTTCATGGTGTGCAATTTATTTTAATTCCTCAACACTATAGGATAAGTATCATATATATATATATATATATATATATATATATATATATATTTATTTTTTTAATGAATTACAAGAGTTATAGGGGAAGCTCATACCTGGGCCTATAAAGATTTTTATGAGACTATGTCCTATAAAAAACCACGACCTAATTTTATAATTATATATCAAATATTTCATGCTCTACCGACTGATGCCAAGCAGGAGGCTAATCGTTATTTAAATATAAAGAATAACGTCAGACAACTGAATGGCGTTTCACATTGATGAACTGAAAATGAAGCTTATTCATTTTGTTATATTACTCATATAGATGAGCTTAACTCATATTTCGACAACTTAAGAGCTCCAACTAAAGCCAACATGTTAATGGGAAACATTGTCTAATGCTCAGTGACTGTTGCTTCCACAACATTCCGAATCACCTTCTACCATCATAATAGCCGGCAGCTTATTTCACCCTTTTCACATACGGAAATTTATTTCAATTGTATTTCATCGTCCAGTACGAACACAAAACATAATGTGTCCCTTTTTGAAATTAGAATTAATTTCTGGGTATGTTGGAGGGAGGAGTGTGGCAATGTAATATGCGGGCTTGGGGCGGATATCCGCGAAGCATTAGAGGTGGGTGGTGGGTGGGGTGGCAGCGCAGAAGGTAATTGAAAAGCGTGAAACAACGTTACGAGTTTGTTGGGCTGCATTGTGGAATGAGTGCAATATCCGTCCAACGGTATTCCACAGATTCGGTGCAGCCAATGTTTCATCGCGGGTTTAGCAATTGAATTTTTGGCCATGGCTTAAATTCCCTGTGAAAATTTAGGAGCCACTTCTCTATTGTTTCTATTGAGTAGACTATTCATCCCTAATTCAGTTTCTCCTACTCGCAGGCCCACTCACTACCTCTCTTTCTCTTTTCCCCACTAACAGCTCTCCATTTTCTACATACTCTTCCCACCGACTATCCAACAACTGAATCGCATCGTCCAAATCCGGCAGCGTTCCATTCAAACTTGGCCAACGTCTACGTGTGGGATTAAATACGAGTTATTACAGTCATCGCTGGCGTAACCCTTAGTGTGTGTACCCTCCCCCCTCTCTTCACCCCACCAGTGGCACCCTGCTAAACGACAGCCTAGATTTGAAAACAGCCGGCATAGCTTATCGCGTTCAATTCTGGTCCGAAACAAGATTTGTGAACCTGGTGAATGTTTGGCTAGGAAATTGTGTACGGTTTGGCTGAAAGTGGGGTTTGTTCTGGAATGCAGTGTTTCGTTTATGCTGCTTTCAGACATAGCTTACCGAAATTCTAACTAATGGGATACTACCCAAATCAAGATAGTACAGTATGAGTACTGGACTGCAACTATTTAACACTCTCTGGGGATTATGGCCAATACTAGAATAAGTATTGAGAATAATCACAAACCAATAATCTAGAACCAAATTTATCCAGTATTCATTCAATTAAGTGAGCATACTATACACAGAGTTGCAGCCAATCTCCCATGTATGTAGTAATTAGATATCTAGTCTATGTTTTTCTTTACATAACAGACTTGTTTCAATGGAATTACCGTGAACAGAATTACAAATGAACAGAATGAAGAATAGAAACGGAGATTTATAATAATTTTAGGTGGCATTATCTATTCCAACAGAATTCAGAAACACATTTCCAGGACTTATAGTAGAATTCAAGAAAGTCAGCACCTAATTAACATCGGTTTTCCATTCGTATCTGTCATTGTAAAATGCAGATAGCTTTCTCCTTTTTCAAGTCCACATTGTTGCCAGATTGTTTCTTTACTATGAAGAACCACCTACGAAAATATTTTTTCTCAGTAACTATTCATAATTAAATCATATGAAATGTATTTTTTTGACAAATAAAATATGGTTGAGATAGAATAGATTAGTTTCAACATGAATCAACATCGATTAATATTGATAACTAGAATCACAGCTATCACCACCTACTACAGAAGGTGGTGGTAATAGAAAATTGGTAATTCTGCCATTCTTCCATCTCCACTATCTTAATAACTTGAACCTGACGGCTAGTCTTACTATAGAGTAACTCTGCAATTCATTAAGAAATTAGGTCTACCTTTATTAGGTGTCAATGAGAAAGTATGGCAAAACATTGCTCTGGGAAAAGCTCTTCACTTCGTTGGGAAAGTTTATTTCTTCCGTGAACAATGGAATAAAGAAAGTAGGGCTGAGAAAAATGGCGGCAATGGTGGTATGGGTGGGAAGGGGTTGAGGTTGGCTGCAGCAGTGAGCTGAGAATCGAGCCTGACGAGATTTATGGCGGCCAATAACGAAACGCCTTTGTATTCATTCTGGCAGGACGCGTGTTAACAAAACCGGTGTCGCGCCTTGAATGCTAAGGCAGAACGCCGTCACTCCATTCTTGCGAGTCTGCTTCTACTAGTGCAGTAGTTGTTCGAGAGCGCTTCTTTCGAGTGGGCTTCACTGTCTAACTTGCGAGGACACACAAAAACTTTCAGCCCTGAAGAACCGTTCTGTGTCGATAGCAGAGCGCTACAGCTGCCAATCAGTTAGTAGGCCTACTATGGTGTGAATTTACTCAGAATCAAGTCAATTCTTTTGCACAAGAATCATACTGTAATTCAATAATCACTGATGAAATACACAGTATATGCTAAAATAACTTGATAAATTAAAATATGAATGTTTGAATAATCAGCATATTTCTAATGAGAAAAGATTTCAACGAGAATATATGCATGGACGATAAACCGAAATATTGTGTTGTCAAGCTTTAAGTGTATGAGAAAGTAGATAATATGTATAAAATTGCAGGACTTTAATAACTATGAGCTGTGTGAACAGTGTATAAATTACAGCAATACACATGTGGCCTCTTCATTTTTCTATTAGTATTCGATTATTCATCCGCCAACACTTTTGCTTTAAATAGTTGTATGAAGGAAAGCCATTAAGCGAGCGAGTGAAAATGTGATCCAGAGTGAGAGAGAATGATTCAGTTGGGAGACAAGCCATGAATATGCAAAGTCCGAAGTAGAAGTGACAGCAGAGCTGTGTGTCGAGCTGGGAGCTGGAGAGTCCGCTCCCCGTTCCGTTCTTGAGCTTCTCTAATTGAAGCCCAGTTCTTTATCACAGCACGTCGTCTTCTTGAGAGACCAGCTCTGACGTCATTCGGTACAACTGACAACAGACCACGTGTGTCACTACTACTACTACCACGTTGAGTGCATCATTAATATTCGCATCTCCTCTCCTCTCCTCTCCTCTCGCCCACACGGTACTCCCATTCAAAACTCGACTACTGTCTGGAAAAATGAGGAGTTTTCTCTCACAACAACCTCATCTAGGTCAGGGAAAGAGACTCGCGTGAAACCATTACGGTCGGTTGCACAAACATACATCAAACTTACATTCATTCAAGTTTATTTCTAAATAAATTTCCTACAAATAAACTATATTTATGAATGAACCAACATAATATTGTTTGTGCAATCAACAGTTGTTGACGAGGCATTCAAATTATGAGATAGTAGGCTAGTGCAGTGAATTTTAAATTAGTATAATCATGTTCTAATTGAGAAAGATGTTCCATATAACAAACATATTCCATTTGTCTAAATATTTTTCTATTCAATGTACAGAACTTATTCTATTTCATTTATTAATCCAAGTACTTATTTTATCCAATCTACTTTCCAATATTACAAAGCTGTCCTATTTGATTCATTATCATTAGAACAGTGTTTATACACTCTAATGTCATAGAAATGTCACCAAACTAATATGTATGATTTTTATCGATTCAATAATGGATAATGATGACTCATCGTCTATCTTGGCATCAGATATGTATAATACAAGCTTGTACCGGGTTCATATTGTAGTGGGGAGTTATTATCAACAATCAAATTGGATAGTATGGTAATAGTGTTCCAATTTCCAATTCAAATTCAATCTACTTGTCGATTACCCCACCAATGTAATAACAATGGACTATTGCCTATTACAGATCAAATCCAACTATTGATCGATTCTATCAAATATGCATATGATGATGGTAATTGACAACAGTTCATGAACAGCTTACTCTAAATCTTTTTGAAGAGTTTCAACATAAGGGGCCGATCACTAAAAGCAGGGAATTGAATATTAAAAATTGAATCAGATAATGTACACGTGATGTATATCAATAATAAATAGAACCAATTCATTAAAAACTATGTGTGAATATTCCAAGTTTTCATATTGGATGAGCCTCCTTCAGTGTTGTTGAAATTATGGGAAATATGTTCTCGATATAGAGGTATATTTGTGCATAAATATTCCCATTTTCTGAATCATAGTGAGGATCCAGATTCACTCCAATAGTGTCTTTGTCGACACATACAAATAATGCAATTAACGTACCTTTCCTCTATAGTGTAGGTAGATAATGTGCTGTGCTTCTCCAATACACTGTGCTTCAATAACGCAGTAAACCTACTTTGCGAAATTCGAATTTACGACTCATTTTATTTATTTGACACACCCAAAATAATCGAGGAAAATTTTTTTCTTTGTGATGCTGTGAATGCTTCTCTCTGCCTTTTGAATGTAATTTTAGCTTCAAACTGTACTTTAATTTGTGAATTTCCAGTGAATATTGGCTGCATCCTTCAGTTTTAATTCAGTATTCAATTCTTGTAGATTCAAAATTTTCTATTTTTTGTAGCTTTGGATTGAACATTGGTGAGGAAATTCTTTAAGGGAAGGCATTATCTATATTTCCTAACACCATATTATCCATCTTGAGAACAGGTTTATTCAGTTTCTTACATCCTGTGCATAAATATTCTGTTAATCAGGTTGATTTGTGTTTTTTGTTCAGTTCATTCAGGTGTTCCATCACTTAGCCTGTTGTGCTCTCTCGACTTGCATGATTTTCAAAGAAGGGATTATGATTTTGTATCTGAGTTGAAGAACGATCAAGTTTTATTTTTAATATTATTGATTGTTTTAATTGATATTTAACTGATCGATGATTAACCAACTGTTAACTCCAACTACTCTCACTTCTCTATTCCTCTCAAATAACTTTTCTTATCCAATAACGTTTCTATGATCTATTGACTTGTGTTTTCAGAGCTGAACACGACGATGGAGCCGATGTTGCGGGAAGAGCTGGCTGAAGAAGAGGACATCCTGTACCAGAAGGACGCGTCGTTCTCGGCCGAACTGGACCCGGGTCCCGGGGCGGCATCGACGACCGACGAGACACCCCCCAGTCCGACGCCCGGCGTCGCCGCCCCCACCCCTCTCTGCCACCCCGACTGCGCCAATGCGGGCGGCGTCTGCTCCAGCCAAGGCCGCTGTCTCTGCCCGCTTGGTCGCGCCGGTCCGCTCTGCCAGCAAGGTAACCAATGCAATTCAGCCTGTTGTTTCTGTATTTCTCAATTTATCATACATTTGTATTTTTTCGTATGTTTTGAATACAAATTGAATTGGAAAATTCACCTCATATTTATATGTGTATAAAACACGAATTATATTCCTTACTTTGATGAGGGTGATGATGATATTACACTCTGGCTGGGTGATGAGAATTATGTTGATTATGAATGATGAGCTTTAAGCTGTGTCCAGAGAGTATAAAATTTATAATAGTATTAAATTCTATACTCTTTGGCTGAATAGTGGACGTGACCTGCACAATGGGAATATAACTCCGATGACTACTAAGTCAGAATAAAGAAAACAAAATGAAAAATCTTTCATATTTGGAATATTTATGACATCTATGTACATGGAATATAGGTGATTCCAAATTATGATAAATTCGAATTTTATCTCGACAGGATAGTATAACTGACCACTATAGTTTTGCCATATTCTCACTTCGATTTGGCAAGCTTTTAATGGAAATCATTTTTCTGTACACGTATGATGTTTGAATTGAAATTATTGTCGGTATGAATCCATGAAAAGGAAGTAGAGAGCTCCGATCACAAAATGATTCACCCAGTGTTATCAATCATATATTGAATTTGATAAATAATCTTTATTAATTGAAAGTTACCTCAGCTACCTGCCATTTATGTGGTGCCAGCTGCGCCAGCAAACAATGGAGTGACGGAATGCTTCGCAGTATTGTCTATATGTCTATAGATAGTGTGCGGGAAATATATTTCCAATACATATGGGTTGCCGCAAATATGAACTTAGATAATGCTTTACTGGTGAACAATTGATCATTCGAATAGCGGGGCGTGCGTGACTGGTGAAGAAGAATAAACAGCCATTAGGCCTTACGTGTCCGGGCCGGGGCTATTAATCAAGGCCAACCCGCACCCCGCACCCCGCTCTACGAAGAACAGAATAAGTTCATTAAAGTGTGTCTGTGTGTGTTCTGTAAACCTAGGGATGGAGCAAAAAGGGTGGAGTGTGACCGATCAAGTATGTATAATTCAGGACGTCCGCATGTTGAATGCGCAATTTTTCACCACATCGAACAGCTTGCCAAATATTAGCACAAGTGCGCCGCTGCCATTCCATTTCACCTTGCCAATTACGCAATTTATCTATCTGTCAAGTGATTGGAAAAAAGATGAGTCTATCACTGCTTCCTGGAGAGCTGAGCATCCATTCCTTGACATTATTCTTTTGTTTGAAAACTACTTCAGTGGCTTGCCCTTGTGGAATAAGACAATTTTCTTACCAACAACCAAACTCTTGACATCCATAGTCAACAGAGTTGCTCAATTGTAAACTTGTATTGTTCTCTTCTTTGATAATTCATTCATTCTCTGGAGAGAACGTTTACTGCATCCTTTATTGAAATTTCCTTCGACATTCCATCGCCATTTCCATTTATCTGAAAATAAAATTATGAATAATATATTGAAGTTCATGTTACATTTAGGTATGAAAGTACCTAATAGTATTGGATAATGGAGTATGATTACCAAAAAAAATGTGATTAGGCCTACTAATAAAAAAATTGCAAATGGAAATTTTGAAGTGCATTGAGATTTTGAGAAACTAATGAGAGCTCCATCCGTTTGACTTTCCAGAGTCTCAAGTAAACTTTCATTTCTACACATTCAAGAAACATTCAAGTGAGGTGTATCTAATCCTTTTGCTTTCGAAACGCTTGTTTTTTTTCTTAATCAAAGTTTCAGAAAGTCATGAGACTTGTAGGGCTACTGAGATTTTTCATACAATGTTTCTAGATACACCTATCTTGTTGTCAATAGATTCCATTATAAAGCATTTGCAAGATATAACAATAATTAGAAAGTAGGTTCCGTAAGTTATAACCGTTCAGTAAGTGTAGAAATTCCCTGCTCCATGAAATTTTAATAAAAATCAACCACTATTGGAGTGTCCCACTACCGAAAAAAACATGCAAAATAAAAAAACACTTGTACCTAATATTTTTGTTTTCTATTTCAATAATAGTTCTCACATAGAGCTCGAAAAATCAGAAGTTCTTCGTATAGCATTTCATTAGATGGGTGCTCTGGTTGTATTAGGGCTAGGAATACCTATGAGAGCATACCTAGTGCGCATGGATAGATGGTAATTGCACTGTGCACTGCATGAGGCAGTGATGCTCCCGTTGGATGGAAATGGCCACCGAAGTTGTGGTCTAGCTGCATTGGATAGCAATTACTGCACTTTATGACGCAATTCTGATCCAGAGTCGTTGCTCACTGCAGTTACGTATCAATTGACTGATACATAGAAGCCAGCTCCTGCTACTCCTACTCGGCACTCGGCAAACCTGGATTTCGATTACAACACGACATAGTCACTACAAAACTGTAAAATAAAACTACTGATTGTTTATTACATAGTGGATTGAAATATGACAATAAAGAAAGTTCTTTCATAATTAAGGAAGCTCAATCACTATACAAAATGCAGGTTTATACTAGTTCATTGACTTGTCAGTTACTAAAATGTAGAGAAGCTTATTGTAATTGTAGTGAACCAAGCTTCTAGAAAAAACTTCCAGTATTATAATGTAGGCTATCATAAAATTTGTTCGGGTTCGACTAGAATTGCATGTATTGTAGTCCATATATTTGACCAATATAAAGAACTTCTCAATGAAGATTCACAATTAATCTTCCAACAAGATTATCAAAGCAGATAATCAATATAAATATAAGATCCCATAATCAAAGCAGATTCCATATGAATAATAATATGGTATCTTAGGGATTGATCATGGACATTATTTTAATGGAAACTTGAGGCTTCAAGCACTTTATTTATTACTCTAAAAATTAGGTATTTCATTTGACAAGAAATCATTTTTTTTATTAGCCAATAAAATATTGTAACATATTTAATTTGGTTTGATAAATAAAAATCCCTAGTTGAAATATTTATAGGTCTAAGTGAAGTAACTGGCTAATATCGCCAAAGAGATAACGTAAAGATTAGATAATATCAGACATCCTGGCTAAACTGTACAACAGCCTAAGAGGAATGGACATAATTTCGCTACTATATAATATTATATAAAATATTGAAAATTGAGGTTAGGCATAAAACATTTACTGATCGGCGACCTAACGATCGACCGAGCCATACAACGTAGAATCTGACCAAACACCTTGGCAGAAATTTATTGTGGCAAAACAGTATGCAATTTGAGGAACTAAAAGTCTCACGTGGCTAATTATTGTAATGTATGAAACAACTAATAATCTATAAAAAATTACTTGGCATGTAAAAAGCATATTTAAAAACCCCAACAAAAATAATTAAATGTATTAAGGAAGTAGGAGGTTACTGGGCGCATGAATACTGTAATAATTTGCATGCACCAATCAAATGGTGGCAATTGATAGGCGGCAATAGTGAGCCGATTCAAAAATATTTCTATATATTTCTACAAATAATAAGAATTTATAAAAAATTGTTGTATAGTCTATGTTTTGGATATGGCCCGAAGGCAAAGAAATTATTATAAGAGCTATTCAAACCAGAAATAAAATGCACAAAAAACTACAGAAGCAACCACATAATAACGAAATGAAACAATGCTACACTCGCTATAGAAACGTCCTAAACAAATTACTGAAAGAAACCAAGATTAGGTATTACAGAAATAAATTGGAGCAAAGTAGAGGTAACTCCAGGAAGACATGGAATACCATAAATGAAATACTTGATGTAGAAAAGAAAAATTCAAAGACTGATATTGATCCTGAAATTTTAAATAAACATTTTTCGTCTATTGGGAGAGTACTCGCAGAAGAACTGAATAAAGAACATAAAAACATCCCTCCTCCAACTGGTCAAAATTCCCGTTTTTCACGAATAGGTTTCCCAAATTCCTTTTTCCTTTTCCCGACAAATGAGGAAGAAATTATCAAAACAATTAAAGACCTCAAATCCAGCTCAGCACCAGGAATTAATAACATAAATAATAGCTGTCTAAAAATCATTGCCCAATATATTGCTAAACCTTTAAAAATTATAATTAATAAATGCTTTGAAGAAGGTTTCTTTCCGGAGGAGTTCAAGGTGGCTAAAGTCATACCTTTACATAAATCGGGAGATGTTGACGATCCCAATAACTACCGCCCAATAAGCTTGCTAAGTGGATTTTCAAAGATCATGGAAAAGCTTATTAAAAAGCGGCTAGTACAATACATGGTTGTGAGTAAGGTGATTCACCCTAACCAGTTTGGATTTCAAGAAGGAAAAAACACAGAAGACGCTATTTCGTTATTAGTAAAAACTATAACTGAAAATTTTAGTAATAATAAAAAATCTATTGCAATTTTTATTGACTTGAAAAAAGCATTCGATACTGTCCCACACACCAAACTGTTGGAAAAGCTCAATAGAATTGGAATTCGAGGTTTGCCCCTGAAACTTTCTACAAGCTACCTTGAAGGTCGCTCTCAAATATTATCAATTGAAAATAAATCCAGTACTGAAAATCTTTTAGATTACGGCTTACCGCAGGGGACTGTACTCTCACCAATTTTATTCATACTTTACATTAATGACCTCCTGAATCTCGACTTGCAAAATGGTCAAACAATCTCATTTGCCGACGACACCACTTTAGTTTTTTCGGGTGATAACTGGGAGAGTACTAAAATATCAGCTGAGAAGGGTATTTCCAGGGTCAAGAACTGGCTTGACTATCATACCCTGACTCTGAATCATAAAAAATCTTCATTCATGACCTTCACACCAAATGCTGCTACTCAACCTGTAAACCGAATAAACTTGAAAATTCATAATATCAAATGTAATAAAATAGGTTTGAATGACTGTGACTGTCCTAAACTAGAGGACTCTAAAACCGTTAAATACCTGGGAATAATTGTTGACCGTCATCTGAGATGGGATTCCCAGATCCAATCTCTATGTCACAAGGTCAAGTATCTAACAAATAAATTTTACAAAATGAGCCAGTTGAAAATGCAACAAATTACTAGAATGGCCTACTTTGCTTACGCACAATCTGTGTTGCAATATGGAATTAGGGTATGGGGGGGTACTGCTAAATGTCATATAAACAAGATCTTCAATGTTCAAAAACATATAATAAAAGTGGCACTAAGCAAACCAAGGCTGTATCCTACTAGAATTCTCTTCCAGGAATCTAACATACTTACAATCAAACAGCTCTACTTGAAAAATTTAATTTCATATTTATTAAAAAACAAAAATCTTTTCAATACCCGAATTACTCCATATAACACGCGCCAAACTTACAGGAGATCTGACTTACCTGAAACTAATCTAACAGTATGTAGAATGCAATTTCCGTATAGATGTGACAAACTAGTAAATATTATACCACAAGACTTCATGTCAGACAATCAAAATTGCTATAAGAGAAAAGAAATCTTATCATGGATCAAAACATCACCTGACGTTTTCAGTAATCAAAGGCAGTAGCTTATAACAAATTCTAAATTTACGTTTCTCCACTCACCTCTTCTCATCACCAGTTGACTTGTGCATTCACTGTGCTTCTTCTCTTTCTCAGGTTTTCCCTCTTATATTGTAAAAAAAAAAAAAACTGTTCTTCATTTCACTCTGTATTTCAAATTTATTTTACCATTAGGCTATTCTTAGTCATTTATTATATTCTATTTTATAAATATTTTTTCTCTTCTACGTTTCTCAATCTTTATATTCTCTTACTCATGCTCGCGAACAGACGAAAGTCTTGCGAGCTACACATTCTTTTGTACTCTTTATTTATTTTGTATTTTTGTGTATTTAAACTATGTAAAATGTGCAAAGAATGAATAAATTGAAAATTGAATTAAATATATAACATAAGTAATAATTTAATATTTTAGTACGGTCTATTTGAGCCTTGAATGGCGGAGGAATAGAATATTCAAATTTTATGCAAATTTAGAAATCGGAAATGAAAATTGTGAAATTGAGAAACGAGAACCACACTCGCCTGCCAACTACCACCATGAGAGGTCACCAAAAATTATAGAGCGTAATACCTTGCTATACCTTGTAATAATTTAAAGTTAAATTGAATCACTAAATTTCTCATAAGACTTTGTGATGCTCTTATAAAGCAAAAGTCATTTTTAAATAATTTTGTAACCCCTTGGAAGAGACGACTCCGGCTACAATAATCCAGGACCACCAGGATTAGGATCGACATCAGCAGCTCATAAGAAAATTCCGGCACGTGAGTGAAAAATATTGAAATAGTGATAGGGCGCCCTCAGTGCTTCGAAATTACATTAGAATCAAAGCTAGCTCGTCGAAAGGGTTTCTTATAAATTAAGAATTTGGTAAAAATACTTGCGCAAGTAAATGTAGTATAAAAGGTATTTTATTAGAAAGTAACGAATCAATTCATATATCAGAAGATCTATCAATCAAAGAAGTCTAAGATCTAGGCTGTTAATACAATATTCATATAGGCTAATCATTAATTTCTGCAATATAATTTGTGATAATTTAATGTAGCTCTGATTCACTAGATAATTGCTCTATTTATTCCTTCAGGTGCCGAATCTTGCACCCTGAGATAAAAGATATATTTATTAAAAAGAAATCTATTAGAAACTATAGAATTTAATATATATATTGGGATTACTAGTTTGTCAATTTATCATACTGACCTAAGAATTTAGTCTAAATAGAATTGTCCAAGTCGACAAGTATTAGCAAGCTGATATCGCAGCTACATGCAAATGAATGCATATGATCATAAAAATGAAAGCACATGGTAACGTTTCGTGCTATAGCATTTAAAGAATAGTATTGGCCTGTGATATTTTATTGATTTCGATTATTGTTTTATCTTATATTATATATTTTTTGTCGCTCTATATATTTTTGCTCTGATTTATTTTTTGAGATATTTGTTAATATATGTATCAAATTGTTTATGGTGTACGATTTATTTTTATTCCTCAATACTATAGGATAAGTATTATATATATATTTTTTAATGAATTATCAGAATTATTGTGGAAGCTCATATCTGGGCCTATAAAGATTTTTATGAGACTGTATCCTATAAAAAACCCACGACCTGAATATTATAATTATTAAAATATTTCATGCTCTACCGATTGATGCCAAGCAGGAGGCTAATCGTTATTTAACTATAAAAAATAACGTGACAATATATTTGTCAATATTTATATTAGCGGAGTATCGACGTAATATGAAAACCTCATGTAATGTGCTTTTCTTAAGCACTGCGCTAGAACAATTACATCAAGGAATCCAATCCAAGGAATTCTCTCTTCGGAGTTTTAGAGTTCATTTTGGCAGAGAAGGATAAAAGGCTTGTAATTGCATTGAATCTCCAACTTGCATCCGATTCGTCGCTCTGAAGATTCAAAGCTCTCAGCTCTGAAAATACGTGAATCATTAAATTGATATGAATTATTGAATTTCATGACACTATTTTAAATTGAAATAAATTGAAAATTGAAAATCCTCTTCGTTTAGGAATGAGAAGATTCTCTAAATGCTAGTATCACAGGACGAGAGACAGGCGTCCTATGAATGAGCATCTCAGGATTTCAATAATTCCAACCTCACGTATAACATCGAACTTGTAATCCACTGATATAGTGATAATGTCAGAGGTTGTCATCACATCACCATAGGTCATAGGTGATGTGGAAATGCATCACAAGGAGCACAATGGAGAGTTTATAGCAGCTGTGAAGGAAGTTGATTTGAGGCGTTCGTCCTGTCAATCATTGCCTGCTCAATTCCCTACCTCCCCTCCTCATCAGCGACCCAAGACCCGCCATTGTCAAAGCAGTAGCAGCATTTCGTCTCACCTTCTCAGTCACGTACAAACTCCTCGAATGATTTCATCACGCCACTGAGCCACTGAGCCACTGAGCACGAGGTGCGAGGCGAAAGAGATTGAGCCGGTGAAATACGACTGTAGGTTTGAACCAACTATTATCACCCGCGGGGAATTGAATTGTTCATTCAGTCGTTGTGCGATAGTGAACGAACAGGGAACGATCTGATAATTCTGATTTATTGCCCACTATCTTTCTTGTTTTACCCTCTCCCCTTCCAAACACCAACTTGCTATCTTACGCCATTTAAGAAGTACAGGTGCTGTTGTTGCCGTACTCTTGATGAACTTAAGTTTGAGAATCTGTTTATTTTCTGTTGAATGCAGCATATCCCAGATTGGATTATTTTAGATTTCTTCATTCATGCGAGTTACAATATAAGCTGACTTATACACTAATTAACAATTGATGACAATATATCAAATTATTCAACGACTTTTACGAAGAACGAAAATTAGAATTATTAATCAGAATGAAGAGTCAATGCAATTTGAATTTCGATTTTATAATATTGTAATGTAAATACATAAAGCGGAATTCTGAAGGGACTATATCCACTCAGCTAATGGGAATGGTTCCATAATATTCCCAGTGAGTACAGATACTATGTGGGAATCTGGCTTAGATCGATGATGTTTTAACAAATAATTGTCGGTTCTTGGGAAATGATATAGAATAATGGATGATTTGTCTATTTCGCGATGAATATTACATATTTTACAAAGAGGGAAATAATTATTGATAAATACTACTAAGAAATCACCAGCCCCTGTTTATTTCTATTCAATTTTTTATTTCATTATGGAAAAATGCCATAATATTATATTATTATTAGGATCATTAGTCATAATAATTGAAAAATTCCATTATATTGTATTTTAGGATAAATATGATCATTAGTCATAATAGTATAAGTACAATGATAAAATCATCGTGAAATATGTGAACTATTGAAATATACAATGGAGATAGAGCATAGAGCAGGTTTCATCAATATCATTCAGCGAAACTCGAGGTAAAACCGAGGGGTAGGCATGATACACCTTTGTCTCATGCCGCTCTTTCATTGTAATCAGTGAGCATTGATGAAGTCTGGAATTATGGATAAGAATGTTTAGTTTTTTTGTAGGTTTATTAGAGTAGTACTCTTATAATAATAATAATCTATCGGAAGGCAATAATATTTAGCCTTTATCTTAATATTAACCCTCCAGCCGAAGTATGAAAGGATGACAAATGTAGGCTGTATTGTCAGACTTAGGCTAGCTTCACACGCTTTCGGTTTCATTCGATTCGGTTCGTTTTCGGTTTGGTTCGTTACCGGAAACGAATGAGGCTTTCTTACATGTCAGGTTTTAAATCGTACGGTTCTAATTAGGTATTATTTTCTTCTCAAACACAGCTGTGTTTGGATTTTCACAGTTCATGCTGGTATATTTAAATATAACACCTGGTGTTAAATATTGTAAGATGTTATTTCTTGAACAACAAAATTTTAAAGTTAATTAAAAATTGTGAATTATTTGAATAGTTTCTTTTTGATTATGTTAATTTTGGATGTTCAGAGAGATTATTTTTTTAAATCGAAAATTTGTTCCTTGTTTTGACACATGGTATATAAACTTCATCTCTTCTCTCCATTGATGAAATCATGTAGGTAATAATATTCGTGGAAAATTTTAAAAAAAATTCTCTCCAAGTTTTAATTTATATCTTTCATATTTTTTCAGCAAACTATTCATTGAGAAAAAAATCTGGTGTGGTACACTCACACAACTTTCCTTGCTCATTGAACTATAATCCTCATTATCAAACGAGAATAATTTAGGGGAATAACATAATGACGATTGACGGCAACATATTTGCAACTACGATCAGACTACTGTATATGTGTATATACAATTGTTTTCAGAGTACTTTTTCCTTTATGTAAATTGTGAAATTCGATGATTTTTTTTTGAAATTCGTCAAAACAGCTGTTCTACAGATGAAATATCTTGACTATGACTGTGTTCTTTTTATAAACTGCTCTACCTACCCACGGTATATGGAAGAAGAAAAAGTAAAAACCGTGTACCAACCTACCTCATGCACGAGAAGGAGGTTACAAAGTCCATTTCTCAAGGATTGGGTGGACCCCTCATTAGTACCCCAGGGAAAAGACTCATGTCAGTTGATAGAGCTAATAAACAACTATACAGGGTATGGATTTCAAAAAATTCGTCAGAGCCGTTTTTGAGAAAATCGTGAAAAAATTGGTTTTTTAGTAACTGTCATTTTTCTCAAGAATATTACGGAGCTCCTGCAATTTTCTCATAAATAAGACTCATGTCAGTTGATAGGGCTTATAAATAGCTATCCATGGTATAAATTTGGAAAAAATCGTTGGAGCCGTTTTCGAGAAAACCGTGAAAAACATGGCTTTTTAGTCATTATCCGCCATTTTTCTCAAGAATATTACGGAGCTCCTGAAATTTTCCCAGAAATGAGACTCATGCCAGTTGATAGGGCTTATGAATAGCTATCCATGGTATAAATTTGAAGAAAATCGTTGGAGCCGTTTTCGAGAAAAACGTGAAAAACATGGCTTTTTAGTCATTATCCGCCATTTTTCTCAAGAATATTACGGAGCTCCTGAAATTTTCCCTAAAATGAGACGTATACCAGTTGATAGGGCTTATAAATAGCTATCCATGGTATAAATTTGAAGAAAATCGTTAGAGCCATTTTCGAGAAAAACGTGAAAAACATGGTTTTTTAGTAATTATCCGCCATTTTTTCCGCCATCTTGAATTGAATTTTATTGAATTTCTTATTGTCGGGTCCTCAGGGTATAAGGACCTTAAGTTTAAAATTTCAAGTCAATCGGTTAATTAGGAATGGAGTTATCGTGTTCACAGACATACACACATACACACACACACACACACACACACACACACATACACACACACAGACCAATACCCAAAAATCATGTTTTTGGACTCAGGGGACCTTGAAACGTATAGAAAACTTGAAATTGGGGTACCTTAATTTTTTTTGGAAAGCAATACTTTCCTTACCTATGGTAGTAGGGCAAGGAAAGTAAAAATGTTTCTGTGAACTAACAGAAATTAATTGACCATATGATTTTGACTTGGAAAATTTTGAAACAGATAATCACGATATCAGGTTAAAATAAAAACAAAAAAGGCAAGCTTGTGTAAAAGACTTTGTATTTCCTGTTTCCCTAGCAACGAATTCGAATTTAATGAAACCTATTCCTGTCGAGGGGGCGTTCGGTGCTATGCGGTTGCTATTCGGTACCGAATTCAAACCGAATCATCGTTTCACACTTATCAGAATTTGCCGACAACGAAACGAACCGAACCGAAAGTGTGTGAAAGTAGCCTAACATATTTCACTTCATGCACACATGGTATACATGGCATACTGTTTGTTGAAGCTGATATTAAAATGTACAACAATCAAGTTTTCAAATATTATTGGAAATGTATATGCAGATACAATTTACAACATATGCTTGGTAATACACTATTACCTGCAAAACTTTCAATTGGCCAATGAAATAAAATTAAATATGCATGCTTCTTGAGATTCACTATTGTAGTTCAGTTACAATTTTATGATGCATATCGAAGTGACTGGCATTTCTCTCACATAGAGTCCTATGTAAATATGCCAGAATGATTCGAAGAAAGGAGATACAGCCTAAGAGATTCTCAGAATTGAAAAACTCTTGTAGGCTATGTTCCATTCTATTTTATGTTGCCTACAAGTTTGTTGAATCAGTTCTCAAGCAGTTGCAACATTTTTTTCAATCTGGAAACGATCATGGGTTAGAGGTTTTATTTTCAATTTCCTCCCTTTGTGGAACTGTTGATTCTCCTTGTGTACTGGCGTTTTCAATATTTGAAGAAAGTATTATTCTTGATGTTGAGTTTGCCTCTTCCCACCAACCGAAACAAGACGAAGCTTTATTGGATTCGTGATTCGACGCGAAGCGCTTATTTATACGGTGGAAACCGAATCTCTCTCCCCTCCCCCGCTGTCACGACCGCCGAAAATCCCCCATTTCTTTTCCTACTAATCCACTGCTGTCCTATTCCCGCTAATTTATTGTACTGCTCTTCGAAAAATATCTGCGGCCTCGGTTACACGCACGCGTTGCATCACACTGCCGCAGAAGGAGCGTTTCTAATTTCGAAGAAAGAAGGTAGCAGGAGAGAAAGAAAGATTACTTGGATGAAGAGTACACGACACCGGTGGGAATCACGTAGATTATAAGAACTTATTCACCCTCAAAGACCCATTGGTGAGTAATGTGCTGTCATCAATCATCCCTGACTTCGCAGCTGAATTCCATCCAGTTTTACATTTTTAAACACAATTCAAGGGTGAGGGTTGGATGGATAGGGATTAATCGAGGATTGGCGGTCTAATGAAAGCTGTATATTCTCCTTCTGTAAAGTATTGTTGCAATCAACTGTAGGATAAGTCTTCATTTCCCCCAGTTCGCCCACTCATTCCATATCATTAGAATTTCCTGTATCCAATTACTGCAAGATCTTAGTAGTCTGATTAATTAATTTACTAGAAAAATCTTAGTGTATTTCAGAGTAGGAAAGAGTTGTACTCCATATTGAATTTGTGTACATGCCCAACGAGTGGAAATTTCATGAGATGCATATCATTTATTGTAGGTTATATTATTCTCCCTGAACACTAGACTGGGCACTACAGTAGAGCAGATTGGAAAAAAGCGTCTTGTCTGGTTGGAATATACACAGAGGATGAGTGATGTGAGGTGGCCCAATAAGGGGATACAAGAGGATACTGAAATTGGATCCACCTGGAAAAAGAAGGAGAGATAGACCGCCGGAACTGTGGAACAAAAAGGTTCATACTAGGATGGTGAATAGGAATCATGTTCAGGGTGATTGGAATGATCTTAATAGATGACAAATGGGATGCGAGAAAAGACTGGAGCTGTAGAATAAACTCGCTTATTTACGGTACATACAACTTGACTACATAATATAATGGATAATATAACTAGACAATTATGAGAGACTCATATGTTAGTAATGTTAACATGAGTATTCATATAAATTGCAATAGTTTGTTGTTTAATTTGTATGTAGAAGTTTTGTTTATAAATTTGACATTTTCATTCCTCTGATTAAAGTTTTCTTATTTCAATTCGAATATGTATCTCAGGTCAATTATTTAAATAAAACCCACCTACTTTAATGTTATCATCGATCGCTCTTCTGCCACAAAAACCGTGCCACAAAGACATATTGTGGCAGAAGAGCGATTGATGATAACATTAAAGTAGGTGGGTTTTATTTAAATAATTGATCAAATCATGTGACAATTAATTACTCCACTCCTTCAGAAGGCTCCACTCCTTCTGAAGGTTGGAAGTTATCATCAATACGTAATTATGCAATTAGGCTATCACAACCACTGTGAAGAGAACTTTTTTTCTCCTAAAAACTTAATTATATATTAACATTGCACGAACTAATAATTTAATATATTTAGCAATGCATT
Source organism: Nilaparvata lugens (assembly GCF_014356525.2). Classification (NCBI taxonomy): domain Eukaryota; kingdom Metazoa; phylum Arthropoda; class Insecta; order Hemiptera; family Delphacidae; genus Nilaparvata; species Nilaparvata lugens. The sequence goes on along the minus strand of NC_052505.1, from coordinate 68,945,186 downwards.
TTAACCTATCGTAATCCTTTTCTAAAACCACTCAGATTTTTAGTTTTTAGTTTTAGGATATTCAATTCCAATTTTTCAAAAGCAAAATTATACAGTCAAACATGTTTTATTCATTAATATCGGGGCACCGAGCTTCGCTCGTTATTTATTTATTTATTGATAAACAGGAAACAATTCTTTAAAATGATTGGGGAAGGACTAACAACCACAACCCAAAACTGTTCCTTCCCCGAATTTTTATTTATACACTATAAATAGTCCAAGAAGTAGGTTTGGTATGTCCCATACACTTGATTTCAGGTCCAATTTTCAGTCCAAATATTTGAAAACAGAAAAGTTCTAATTTATATTGTATACAAACTAAATTGAATAACACTCACTTATCACTTAAATCTGTAAAATAATGATTAACTTAGAAAATTATGATATACTCTAATTTAGAAATGATATACCATGTCAAGTCAACAAATCAGATTATTTTGATCAAGTCGATTAGAATTTCTAAATAATATTTCTCGTGAGATAAGCTGATTGATTACACAGCTGAACATAATTCTGTCTCTCTCCCACACAGGCACAAGCATCTTCTGTTATCGAAAGACGACGAAATTATCCTTGTTTTTCCAAGGATGAATGATTTATTATTATGCTTCTCATGTCCTTCAGCGAGTTTTCCCAGGGAGGAGACCTAGTGGTCCAAATAATTTCGTGAAAGTCATTGGAGCCGTTTTCGAGATCCGTTGGACATAAATAAATAGCCATATAACCTTATAACCATATAAATAACCGAATATATAAGTATATACAGAAATTACTCGCTTAATATAATAGGATATGCAATATTCAACAACAGGAATCTCAATGACTGAACATCATCACAATTTGTATGATTCAGCAGACATCATGATTTCAACAAACATCATCGATGCAGTAACTGAGTCAGTCTACTAGTCAAAATAATGAGAATAATATTATAATTTGGATTCCAGCTGACAGGCTGAATGTTATTGGAATAAGGACAGCTTAATTTAGGGACTCAATAAATTTGAATTATGAAGCTTTTCAATTCATTATGATTGGATAAAATGAAAGAACAAGAATAGTGTATGGCCTCCACTCAATCATGCAAGAATATGGGACGAGATTGCTGCGGTCTAAACACGATATTTTGACATTTTATCGGTGAGAATCGAATTAGTTTGCGGGCGCCCCCCATCGGCCAAGCCCGGATAATAATAATTATTGTCATCGATTAATTGCAGCGGTGAAGCTGGGAGAGTCGCCTCCAAGCCGAGCCGGACGTCTGCGCCAATTTGCCAGCCAACAAAAGCCGACAACTAGGACTAATCCGATAACAAGCAATTACCGTTTACCTCGCCGGATTGAGCTTTACTCATTGTCGGTCGATATTGGATCCGATCGAATAGAGCCGCCCCGCAGCCCGCCCCTTGTCTACTGCATCACTCCGTCACCTTTTTTGCTGCAATTCTCATTCGATGCTCTGGTGTGCAAAACAACACCAAATCACAAATTCAGATTTCACTCTACTCTATTACTTGCCATCTACTGTGTAGATTTCACACATGTACTCACAAATGTAGCAATCTGTGTTTGAAGTTTTTTAAACCAGTATTTTTCACGGTTCGTCAATTAAAATCTCAATCATTAGTATTCCTCAGTTCAGATCAGAAATTTTAATGGGAGAATTTTTGCCGTATTTTGTAAATCCGTACCTTTTCATTCCAGCAGGAAAGATAATCACCACCTACTGATAACCTGGACCACTCATTATCCATTCATGTAGATATGATTTGTCCACAAACAGTTCACTATACAACATCATTCACTCCACTTCTTCACTGTTTGAGGAAGAAATAACTCAAACATAAACACGATGAATTTTTTCTATATTAATTAGTACTTGTTTCAACCAGGTCTTAATGTTTGATTTTGGAAATTTACAGGTATTTGCAAACCGCTCAACATTCAACCACTCGCTATGGAATGAATCCACTCATCGTTTCGTAGTCTCTGAATAACATAAATAAGGACATAATATTGACCAATTCATGTGCTCGACTTCCGTTTTCATAAGAGGCAAACCCCGGAATAAGCTTAATGGAAACACAGAACAATTGCCATGGTTCTTCATAGTTTTGGGTTCTCCATTCTCCTACAACATAGAGTATAAAGTGTTCACATTGCTGCATCCTCGTGCTTGACTTTTGCACCGGTCTTTTTGCTGGAGACCAAGGAGCTGGGACTCGAGCAACAGCCCTTCAGGCAGGAGCACCCCACTTGACCGCTACTCTTCTCTCATCCAAAGAGAGCCCTACAGCATTATTGTCTGCCTTTCTTCCTCAAGCCTCACCTCTCTCTATGCTACCGCCTCTCACATGCCTTCAGTTTGACTCGCGTTGATCTTCATCCAATTATCAATTAGATAACATTCTCATGTTACTGCTCTCTTCGATTGATATTTGTGAATAATCCAAAACTCTTTTTAAATTGAATCAACAAACAGAGGAAAACATTTTCGATTAAAATTCGAGTTAAAATCGAATACTTATGTGATTGAATTAGGTATTCCATAATCAAGTTTTATCGAATATCACGATTATGACTATTACGACTCATGCGATTACTAATTGATATGAGTACAACTGTATGGGGCATTGAAGAGTTCCAGGAATCGATGAATTAACACCCACTGTACATTTTATATGACTGGTTTAGGTTAGGATATCATTGTTAGGATACGAACAGAAAGGTCAGCTCGATATGTAGATTTCAGCCCGCTATCGACCTTCTATATATGTAATATTTGTAAATCTATATCTATAACTCCTATTGTTTCTATCATTGCAAGCTATTAAGTAGCATCGTGGCATCGACAGCGTTCGCAACTTCAGTCAACATCATAAATATGATGTTGATAATAAGTGATCGAATACCGTGACATAATTTCATCAAAAAATATTATTTGATCCATTTTTCTATTAGTCTTTCATTATTCATTTCCACGATTATTTCCTCTGTTCTATTACATTTGATACAGCATCATGTGATGAGACACATGAAAAAATATCTTACTATTATTTTTAATCAAGTTCTATTGATTTCGGATAACATTTTCGTTTATGCTGTTGCAGTTTCAATTTTCTAAAACATGGTTCAAAGCTAGTATCATCTTAGTATTATTGAGTTCAATCAGTGGAAAAGTAATCCAGGAGTTGTTACTTTTCATCAAATTAGCTAATGGTATTAAAAAGTAAAATGGCTAAAAGTAATGCCGGGTAAAAAGTAAGAAGAGCTTGAAATGTTCCCATTAAGAATTACATAATAGAAGCAATTACTTGTCTAGAAGCCGTCCTAGACAGGTATTGTGAGGGGAGTGGGGTTGTACGATAGCTGCTGCATTAGCTGTTGATTGGCAATTAGCATCGGTGGGTCACACCATGCAGCTCGGCTCGAAACGTTGATTATGATTTGGCAGCAGACTTAATTAAAACGCCCTGCTAATAAAATTAAACTACAGAAGCGAATACAAAGTCAAGTTTGTGCATGGGTGTAGGTGGAAGGGGAGGTGCGAATACGAGTAGGCCTACTGTTCGGCGTCACTCAGGCTAGATTAAATATTGGTTGGGGAGTTGACAGAACTCAGCGTACTGCATGCATAGTAATGCATTAATTATTACGGTGAAAGATTTATTAAAATACATTGACCATTCACAGTAGTGCTTAATTATATTGTTTGAAATTAGCATGTGTTCAGGAATTTTGGAATAATAGGCGTGAAGATGATTTATTCAACCACCCTATTTTTGCACTCGCTTCTCTTTCTTTATTGATGCGATATTTTCATGTTTCACTATCATCTATCTCCAAATTAAATGAAATTTGTCATGGGAAGAATTTAAAGAAAATATTAGGCTATATTGAAGCCTTTGGAAAATAATATGCATAGTAATGGATTAATTATTACTGTGAAAAATTTACAAAAATTGATTAACCATTCACATAAGTGTTAAATTATATTGTTAGAAATTAACTTAGTCTTATGAAATGATTATATGTCCTAGAAATGATTATAATTATAATTAATATTATTCATGACATAATAGTGCTGTCTAGCAGTTGGCATATTCACTCATTCCTATCCATCTCTATTTATAGATGCACAGCTGATTTAGGCCAACTATAATTCAATCCATTTCAATTGCACATAGACACAAGAAAGAACCAAACAATCATAATTAACCAAGGGCTTACATAGTTTTATTCACGCAAAATATTAGTTTCAATATCATTAAACGATTCTATAAATCTTTTATTGGCTAGATATATGTCTTGACACCAATGTAAATTTTGGAGCGAGACTCAATATGTCTATTGCATATTATGTTATCATATCAAAATATACTACCTTTTTTACACTTTAATATCATGCTGGACTTTATTCTTTATACTAATAACTCGTTAGCTGTTTATCAGCTTAGGCTACAAGCAAGTAGACAAGCTTTCCAACAAGCAACAAAATGACCGCATGTCTTAACCTCTTCCTATAGTAGTGTTGGAATTATATAATTGTTTTCTCATGTAAAGTGTTTGACTTGTGTTGCAGAAATGCAAGTGAAGACGCCGCTGTTCTCGGGGCAGGGGTGGCTGGCATTCCCAGCGCTGCGGGCGGCATACAAGCATGTGCAGCTGGAGGTGGAGTTCCGCCCCCAGGCCTGGGATGGCGTCCTCTTCCTCACGGGAGAGCGCGACGACCTGGCCGGGGATTTCATGGCCATCATACTCTACCAGGGCTTTGTTGAGTTCAGGTAGGCCATCTGCATACTATCGATTGATCCTAATCATCAATGAATCTGTTCTGCTTGGCCAAAATAAAATTGGTTCTTGTAGGAGTTTTACACCAATTGTAGACACTTTGTGAATGTTCACTTCCACCAAGGTCTATAGTAGAGGTCATGATACCAATGCTAGTTTTGGAGCGAGGCACAACATGTCTATTCCATAATATATCATTTATATCTAGCTTTGATATAATTATCGAAATAAATTCTTTGCTATGTATACTATAAATTGACCAAAGCGAAGCTGAGGACTTAGTTTCGACTGGATCGGCAATTGTCTGTTTGTTTGTACCGCAGTTACAGTGGCAGTTATTGTCCGATTTGGATGAAATTTGTCGGTGGTGAACCTTGAAACGTCTGAGCCGCTCCAAATCATACTGTATTTATTAATTGAAGAAAACTTCTCACTTGATTGCACCATTTCTTCCCTTTTCAACACGATATTTTCCTGTTTCATAGATGAATAGCTTCTAGACCTACCGAACCGGCCGGAGACATCACAGCTTAGTTAGCTCTTGTTTTCGTTTTAGTATGAGATCGGAAACCGACTTGTGAGTATAAACATCATGCATAGGCATAACAAGCCGCCATAACATTGAATCCACTTTTCATGAAAAACATTATTAGCAACCTCCTGTCATTGTCACCAACAAACCCATCTTATTTAGAATCATTTTCTGTCTCACTATCGTCTGTGAGACGATTCATCTTCTAAATTGCCTACTGCATATTCCATTTCTCTGTCAGTTGACCGATTTCTTATAATTAATTGTTAGAACATTTGTAATATAAAATAGAATAGAATAGAATGACTTTTTATTTATGTTGACGTGGCGAAGTTTGGACAATATTGTCCACTCTACCACTTAACCACGTCGTTAGCAAACAATACAATACAAAATATGCAGAGATAACTCAAAAAAATTGAAGCAAGAAATGACAATAAAATGAAAATAAATATGAGAGATCAATATTGAATAATAAAAGTATTTTAGAAAAAAAGTGTTTTCCAATAAACTCAATCACTTCACTGCTGAAAGAAAAAGCAAAAAATAAATTAAAACAAAATAAAAGACAAGCTACTGGAGAGAATTAATACAGTAAGAATTGGAATCAAAGATGAAATTTGTTTATTTTATGAATAGTGGATATGGATATGAGGAAAAAGAACCAGTGTAGGCCTAACAGTATTCAATACCTGGGAAAGAGAATAAAGAAAAGTGGGGAAAATCAGATAGCAAATAAGAAGATTTCAAATAGGAAGAATTTTCAAAAGAAAGAGGATAAAATGTTTTATAGACAAGGAAAAAAAACTGCGAAAATAATAGAAATTTAAAAGACAAGCACACACCAGACATTCAACATTCACACTCGTGAGCATCCTATGAGGATACTGATAAATTTAATGATAGCAAGATGAAGCCCCGTCTACCGACTCAAACAAGCCCACCGCCACCCAACAGCCAACCAACAACTGCACGCGCGAACCGAGTCCCACCACCCAACAACTTAATATTGTCTGGCAATGCATTCCACAATCTAACTGCCTTCACCAAAAATGATCTATTGTAAATCACTGTCCTGTGTTGTGGTGTAACCAGAGAAGTGGCATGATTCCGGGTTCTCATCGTGCTAATTTGTGCTAGGTGAACAAATTTACAAAAAATATAAGATGGCAGCTTGTTTTTTAGAACCTTATTTGTCAAAATTATAACATGGAAATCTCTTGAAACACTCAACCTCAAGACTGAAGCATGATCATAGAAAGAAGAAACATGGTCGAATCGCCTCAGGCCATACACAAATCTCAGACAATAGTTTTGAGCTGTTTGCAGCTTAGTGGCAAGATCCACACTTAAATCACCATATGCCACATCAGCATGAGAAAAGTGAGGGAAAATCAATGTTTTCACCAGCATGAGCTCCATATTCAGTGGGATACCGTCGCCAACCCTCTTCAGAGTATGAACACCTGCAAAAACCTTCCTACAAACTGACTGCACCTGCTCATTCCACTTTAATGATCTATCAATGATGAGACCCAAATTACGCACAGAGGTACTGTATGGAAGCTGGTGATGATTCACAATGACTTTAGGGATAGCAGAAAGATCAAGTTGTCTCCAAATCTGTGGATGACAAATCAATATTATAAATATGTGGACGATATGAAGGTACCTCCTTGAGAGACGTTTATAAGTCCGGTGGCCCTGGAAACAATTTCTTTAGCACTTTCAATGGAGAAAATAATAGATAAATCTTCACAATATACTGTACTTTCTTAATGGCCCTTCTCATTAGTTTGAAAATTGTAGGCTATTCATGAGCGAGGTCTACTGTTTGCAGAACTACTAGTAATTATACCAGACTATATTCTTCTTACTACACTATGTATTCGAGTACTATAATAATAGACTATATTCTTAATACTAATAGCACGTTAGCTGTTCATCAGCTCAGACTAACAGCTCAACTTTTCAACAAGCAACAAATTGACCGAGTGTCCAAACTCTTTCTATAGACCTTGACTTCCACTCCACTCTGTCAATTGCGAATATTCCACTTTGGCTAATTTTCACTTGTCAGTATCAGTAAACATATCCGGTACAGTGAGAATATTATTCCTACAAGTTGTAATAACACTACACTTGCTCGGCCGAGCTGAGTGGGAATAGTCTCATTAGAGCTTATGAGGATTATACTTTCACTGTACGGGGCACTGAATCCGATATGTGGGAATTCAGCTTGTAGCACCAATTATATGATTTTTCTTCCGTGTAGAGCAGAAATTCAATGATAAGCTTTTGTTTACCAAGTGCTTTTAATAGTGTGCTACATCTCAGAACATTTAGAAACGAGGTAAAGTTGAAAATCAAAGATAATTCTTTCAAATCAATCCCTAGAAAACTTGTTAACGAATCATAACAAAGTATACAGTACTTTGTAGATTACAGGTACTGGAATTAATTTCATAAACATTTTTCAACGTATTGACGATGAAAAGTTGCAAATATTTTGATTGGTTGCAGTAGAATTCCGTCTTGATATTGTCAAAGCCACAGATTTATTAATACAACTTGAGAAAATAGTCCCGGTTGTTTCACGATTATTAATCTCTAAGTGAACTGTAAACATTGAGCAGGAAAATAAGTAGTGTGGTTGAATCCCTACGATTGGTCATTAGCCCAATGACCAATGGAGGCTGAGTTCAACTGTCATTGGCCGAGGCTAGACATACCCAATTATTATGCTTAAGGAAATGGTCATGAGAGCAGCTAAACAACAAGGATCTTCAAAATTTATAACATAAGTTAATTTTTTTCTAAAATGGCAAATATTCATCTATAACTTAATAACTAAGTTGTAATACCCACATCATTTTGATGAGCAGATTGATCTCATGAAGAGAATGAGTAAAACAACCTCTTCATAATATCATCATGAATTCACTGTGGATATCCTCAACCAGCATCCCAGCCATGCGCATGTGTTTGAATGCCATTGTAGGTGTATTTTATGGCATCCAGCTGCCTGAGCTAGGTGACGGTGACACTATACACGTCGTAGCTTTGAAGCAATATAATCATTTGATGCATAGTAAACATGTTTATAGTTCATTTGGTATACTGTAGTACAGCAACAGATTGTTGTACTCGTGTGATGTTAGTATACTCTAGGCACCTGCAGGTGTTAGTATTCATGTGAAGTGTCGAATCCTGTTAATTAGTTCTTGTTGTGAATCACTGGTTAAAATGAGTGACGAACTCCATATATTAGTGCAGTAATATTTCAATAGTTAAACTTTCTATGAGTGTACATCAGGTATCAATTTCGAATGAACAAAATTAAAATACACTATTACTATGTCAAAATTCATCAAATCTTTCTTATTTCCGTACCACCATGAATAAGTATTTGATCCGAATACCGGTTTTCAAGCCATACCAGCTTTTCATACCCCAAATAACATGTTTTAGTGAACGCAGACTTTGATTTTCAGTATTAATTCGATTGCAAATTCAATAAAAATATCACAGACCACCTTCCATTTACTCATTAACAATGGAAAAAACTTAATGAGTAACAGTTCCTCATCGGTAAAATTTATTAAGTGACCTTGCGCTTTAATAAATCTCCAGAAATTTTTGCAGTTTGATACCAATAAATATTCTTGAATTATGTAGTTGAAAGTTCCAGAAATATAAATTACAATCTTCTATATAATCATCCGTTGAAAAGCCGGTAGTAAATAAAATCTCTAAAGCTTCTCAACTGAATTTCGTATGAGAAACTGAGAGCACCAAGGGTTCCATAAAATAGAATGTTAAATTAGAAAGCTTTATTCCTTCTTAAGAATGCTTCGTGTTCTCGTCTTGAGTGAGGAAAAGTTAGTTCGTGCTTAGTCATAGAGAATCATACCTCGTAAAATCGTAATATCGAAATTCAACAAATCGAGAATTTGCAGTGAAGCAGTGAAAAATATTAACGACAGCCTCCACTATTTATTACTCTATTACTCCTATATTAGAGAATGTTGTACTATAACTCCTCTCAATCCTTACTGAATATCGAGTCTCAATCTTTTAAATGTCGAATTATGTTTTCTCTAGATGATCAGAATCAGAAGTCATTATTTATGTCATACAAATTAGTTTCCCCTGAAGAAGCTGTAATTTCGAAGTAACATTCTACGAAAAGAAACGTAGATACTACTATAGACGTATGAGTCTTCTCTCTATCTTCAGCATTTTCACTGATCTTTACTCTATGTATCAGTAACGCTCTTGTATCAGTTCTTATATGAAATTTACAATATTCCCTTCAACATCTAGTAATTTTCACTCTATGAACAACATAGCTAACATCAATTTTCGATTCATTTTTGTTATGGGATCTTGAGAGCTGAGTGCTTTCAAGCCTCAGATGGTGGGGGGTGGACTTGACTGTGCATTATCAGTCCGCTGCTGGTGAGAATTAGAAAACTCACTGGAGAGCAGAGCGTAAAAGCTGAAATTCTGTAGAATTTGTTTAAAAAGTGAGCTGAAAAGAGAAAGAATGTTGTGATGTGAGGGGGTGGGAGTGGGAGAGCGTGTGCTCTGCTCATTGTTGCTTTCGGCTTCTCTCCATCACTTCATCCCTCTCTTCAGTCTTATCTGAGGTCGGCTGGCCTGCTTATCGTGCTCGCATTTCCGTTCTAGCAGGCTGCTTAGCCGCTGCTTTACGTTGGCTGGCTCCTATGTTCACTGAGTCAAGCCTTTCATGAATTTTAATACCAACGCTATCGATTCTCTCCTCATTTTCTGCTCTCCAAACCAACCCCCATCCCCAACTATCCATTTTGCCACATTTCTGGCCCCTCACTCATCAAACCCCCAAACCACTCCTACCTAATCTCGTTCGCCTCTGAGCTGCTTTTTTGTTTTCACTTGTTACTCAGCTTTAGCGGGCATTAGCCCTCAGCCCTCAGCCCTGGCCGGCATCGTTTACGAAACACCGTTCGAATATCTTTCAGCGATGATAGCAAGAGAACAATTTCACATGCAAAATTCTCCGCACAGAGCATCATTCATTAAAGATTGATTAGTTTTCAAGTAATATTGCTTCCATGTTCGAGAGCTCTCATCATCAAGCACGACTTGATTATTGGTCAAGTTTGCTCTTCTGTGAATGAATCGGATCTGTTCAACATCTAGTTGAAGTACCATGGAGTAAATACAGTACTTTTACAGATGAGTCCATCAGAGTTGAGTCTATTCGAGGAGTATCTGTTACAAAATTTGAAAATTAATCAACTACCATTCGAGAAGATAACTTATTCATTCATACATCCCCAAGCTCTAATACCTCTCATTTCCTAAGCTCGAGTTTTTTTTAAGGGATATTAGTACGTGACGGTTAATATTGTACGTATATTTATAGTTGAATAGATAATTCCCACAGTGGAATTTTATTTTCTATCCTTTCTGTAATTCTATAAGGAATAGATAAATTGATAAATAAAAACATTCTCGTTGACTCTTCAAGTCTCTATTCGATACATAATTAAATACGGTAATATAATCACACCGGTCGAATATTGTTCAGCGATGAAGCAAAAGAACAATTTCACATGCGAAATTCGCCAAAGTATTTATCAGAGCATCATCTTTGGGAGCTTGATAATCATCTTTCACTTGATTAAAATACTGATTTTTGTAATCATTATATCAACATGAGAGAGAATACAGAGTAATTACAAATATTACCGGATTTTTAACTCCATAATATTTTTGTCTCGTTAAGCCCACAGCTATGAATTATTACATCAAATGGAAAAGCAACTCAAACAGTTTCAACAAGGACCGTAGAAACGTTCAATATGGCTACCATTTGTCACATGGTGCACATCACAGCCGAGTCCGTCCCAACCATTGATGAGATTGTCTTCAGTTATTTCAATAGCTTTTTAACTCAGCAAGGTGTTTTGGAAGTTGAGATAAGTTCATACGATCCTTGATGAAGCCATAAATTTAAAAGTTCTATGGAATTGGGTCGGGAGTACGTGGAGGCCATGTATAGCAACCCCTGTCATTGAGGCAGAGTTGATGGGGGGAGTGGAGACGGCAAGTGACTGGCGGCCTGTGATCTTCATTGCGTAACTTCTCATCAATTTCCATTTACAAAACATCAGACTGTATGGAATTGAATAGTGACTTGAATAGCTTCAACCACCTGTTATTTGTCGTCTCTACTTTTCCTGCTTATAAGCCGCTTGACAGCAAAATTCACTAACATGTGATTTGTAATCAAAATTAACTAACTTCAGATATTTTTATATGAATATATTCTCAATGATATCCTTTTTATATCCTCAAAAAGGACAAAGGAGATGATTTCGTTGACCAACGAGCTTGATTGATTTGTAAAACGATTCCAAGAATGTGTGTTCAAAATAACTTGAAGTTGATTGGTCAAAGCGTTTGTTAGTTATTCTTAAGAAATAACAAATGAAACCTAATCTATAATGAAACTTCGTTATGCTCGTTCAATAATTCAGGGATGAATGAACTGTTGGATTTCTATCCTTTTCATCACATCTCAAGAAGCTTGATACTCATGTTATAGACTTTGGATATGGCTGAAGGCATACTCGTATTATATGAAATGGTTCACATACTTCAAGTGAGGGTTAAAATTTATAATTTTCAACTCGTCGTTCTCTCAAAGACGTTCTCGTTTTAAATCTAATTATCTGGTGGGGAAGGTGTTTCTATGTTTTATTATTCTTGAAGGTGTAATCGGGGAACATAATGATTCTCAATTTCTTTCACGGGTAGAATAATCATTTCTTCCATCAATCCTTGATTTTCTGGAGAAATGTTCTGGTAATGTTATTATTTGAGAAGATCTCTTGTCAAATGTTCTCAAATTCATCACCGTAGCTACAAACCTTGTTCAAATAATATCAAAATTCTTTATGAAATCAATTTTACGGTCAAAATTAATATTTATTACTTCATAATGAGACAATTTTTTCTCACTCTTCAGTTGAATCTCCGGTTGAATCTGACAGAAATTAACGTGAAGACTGCGAACGATAATGGGAAGTTAGTTATTGAACAGAAGTTCAACAGTCTTAACCTAATTAAACTGCTTATCTGGTGTATTTGGGAGTACAAGACAGTTGAGTAGGAGGAAGAAAACTCTCAGAACAAAAACTGCGAACGTTTGGTTTTATTCTCATGAAGTGAGCAGGGAGTGTCTTTCTAATAGTGTAGCGAAGTGGCGCTGAATTGGTGAAAGCAGTGAATGTCCAAGACGGGGGAGTTGAAAAGCCGGGGGAAAATCTAGAAGGACGAAAGCTTTTCGCTGTCGGGCACATTGGGGCAGACAACGGCTCTTTTGAAGTTCAACTGAGATGGTCGAGCAAACGACTGAGTAAACTGCACATCCCTCGTTTAATGTATTTTTCATCCCGTCAAACAGTTCTCATTTACTGCCAACGTTATTGACTATCAATTTGATAAAAGGTTTCCAAGTACTATTGGCTCTCTAGTGAACTTGAAAACCTGGATTTTACATTATTGTTCTTCAGAGAAAATATTCCATTGATGAGGTCTAGTTTCTACATTACAGTAATGAAGAATTAAATCCAGAATATCGAACAATGAAACCGCTCACTAGTCTCTAATGGCCGGTATCTGGTTAACTATTGAGAAAATGATTCTTCTGTATTCATCGTATGCACATCCTGTGAATCATATACACTGGATATTTCTTTGAACGTAAGGAACGTTATAGCTGTATTTTTTTTAGCAAAGGGAAACATTAACTATCTTTGCTACATAAAGTTTAGTTATATGTCTCTTTTTAAAGAAGAAAGAATAATCCAAAATTACTTATATTGATCCATAAATGCATAAATAGTACAAATTTGCTTAAATTGATCAATAAATGCATGATGTATCTCTTCATGAATTCAATTAAATCCTGAGGTGAAATTGAACTAGCAATTCGAATAAAAGATACATAACGGAGATAGTTCAAATTTTTGTTTAAAACTAGAATAGAACACGTTAAATAAAAAATGTGATCATGCTTACACGTAATCGTAGATTAGCGTTCAACGTAGATCGTGCAAATAGAGTTGTATCCAGTATCAACAAAGGTCACTCAATCAAACTCTGCCCTCATTCAGTTCCGATTCAACTTTGATTGGTAACTTGTGTGTGACTCAGGTTTGACTGCGGCTCGGGCGTGGGGATGGTGCGGTCGGAGCAGACAGTGCGCCTCAACCAATGGAACAAGCTGACGCTCTACAGACACCGCTGGGATGCCTGGATTCAGCTCAACAACGGCAAACACGTCCAGGGCCGATCTAAGGTAGGCCCCTATTCTAAACTATCATTATCCTATGAGTTTTTATATATAAATAAGAAATTATGGACATCATAAATCACTCTGTACTTACCCTCTGAATCTATCAGCATACACTAAATTTTCCAAACCATGATTAACCTTGAACCTTTATCAATAACTTGAAAATAAGAAAAATATGAATAAAGTATTTTTTTGGTTGAAATTATCTCATTCACATAGAATAATGGTAAGAATAAAATTTATTGAGATGAAGTATCTCTTAAAAGTTGAAGTATATCAAAATATCTAAAGGATACAGTATCTGTGAGGGCGCTGATAAGCTATCGATCCATGCGCCTTCTACTCCCGTTGAAAGGGTGACCACTTTATGATCGGAACTCCTCTAAATAACATTTATCAGTTCAAAAATCGGTTGATCCTTGAATCGGAATTCACCTAAAGCTGTGGGTACACTCATCCTTCATCATCATCAGTTACATTAAAGAATCACTTTTTTGTTCTCAATGATGGAATTGATGGAATAGTTCTATGAGTAATTGTTTATTAACATTATATCTAAAGTGTGGAAAAATAGTGATTAATTTTACACTGATATCAATGTTTGTTAATCGATTGTTGCTAACCTAATTGATGAATGAAATAGTCGTAGAATAGACAGCAACCATTGCATCTTTCGAATCGATGTGATCACTCAGCTGACAGGTATCAAGCTTTAAAAACTCATCCAAGAAGACAACTCGAGTGCTTTACGAGTGTCTTAGAATATTTTCGTTTTCCTCAACTATCTTCGACTGAATTCTATAGTGAATGGACTTATTGCACGGAGTAAACGATGGGTGCATCTGTGCAGTCGTTGAAATTGAAAGAGGTGGCTGCTGTGTCAGCGCCCTGCGAAATCCTCTTGTGGAAGACGCGATCAGAGTGACAAGCACTCGACCTGTCACATGGAAAATGGAAGTTAAATGCAGAGGTGGGCTGCTGCTGCTGCTGCTGCTGCTGCTGCTGCTGCTGCTGCTGTTGCTGCTGCTGCTGCTGTTGTTGCTGCTGTTGCTGCTTCTGCTGCTGCTGCTGCGGCTGATGATGCTGCTGTTTCTGCTGCTTCTCTATGCAGCGCTGCTGTCACGCCAAGACATCGGGCGCTCTTTGCCAACCGAAGCGATTGCTTCTCCTTCAACAAAATACAAGTATTCTCGCTTTAAAAGTGCTAAACTCGTTCTTCTGACAAACAAAATACTACATCAAACTTGCATCTAGTCCTCCAGTCAACTTCAATTATAACGACAATGACAACAGCTTCTCAAATCTAGATGGACTTGCAAATAAATTAGACGCATAGTGAAGCTGCAAACTTTGTTGTTCTCATTGACACCATGTCTTGAATTTCTGGAAGTATAAGTTCTATGAGTAATAATTGTTTATTAACATTATATCTAAAGGGTGAAAAAATAGTGATTAATTTCACACTGATATTAATGTTTGTTAATCGATTGTTGCTATCTAATCTATTCCAGAGAATCCACGCTCAAAATTCTAATTTTTCTCCTTACAAACTTAACTAGATTGAATTCAATCTCAATAAATACAGCTATGCAGTATTCATTTTCATTTGAAAATCACTATAAAAATCAAGTTATCTGAAACTGGATTTTAATTCGTGTTGGTTTCTATCGCTTGAATGTTCAAGTTTCCGTTCCTTTCTAATTGTTTTTCGTCATTTTCCAATTTTCTTTTTGTTCCACTTCCACTATAGTATATATATCGTCCATATTTGACATTTCGGAAATGTTTTGAATTCATCATTCAAGAAGAGTGATTGAGCAATATTGGAATTCACTGTTGAATTAGTAGCCTGTTATTTAGTGATGAGCAGCTAATGAGAAATTGCTGCTGGATGGTCATTTGATACATTTATCATTTATGTCCAAATGACAACCTACATCAACATCAAAGAGAGAGTGAGTAAGTAGGGGACCGATGCATCATAGTGAATTGAAAGCCAGCCAGCCATGCTCTTCAATTGTTGAATGAGTGCACACAAAGACCCCCCCCCCCGTTGTTCAGCACCCTCCCCATTCTCAGTGGTGGCCTGTGTTTGTTCACATCAAGTTAGGCCTGAAGTTTGCCTCTCCCATTTCCGATCCCTTCAATTCTCGTATGATATGGTTTTAGAAATTTTTGTGTCATGATAAAGCTTGTTTGTTGTTGGCAAGTTTCATGAATAATTTAAATAGTCGACAGACAGTCCCCGCTGGGCCATACACGCACACACACACACACCAGCCTTAAACCTACTTACTTAAGTTCATTGTCATTGTTATGCGTTGTTAATCGCATGCAAATAGAGCCAGATGAAATTTTCGTCCAAGTTGTGTGTGTGTCTCTTGCGAGACAAGTGAGCCGCCTTTGCCTTCAGGTGGTAGAAAGACAAGTTAGTCTGTTGCTCGAGAACTTTAGAGATTGTTCTGAATAAAGCTGATTGCACAATCTCAGGATAAACACAATATTCAGATTCCATTGAATTCTTGAATTTCAGAATAACGTTTGAGAATTCTTTTCAGTAGGCTAAGAGGATTGTCAGTATTTAATATATGAAATCCAAGTAGTTTGTGACCTATCCTTGGCGTCTTATGCACGTTTTCACCAATACAAGTTCGATCAAGACATTTA
This sequence comes from Nilaparvata lugens, assembly GCF_014356525.2. Taxonomy (NCBI): domain Eukaryota; kingdom Metazoa; phylum Arthropoda; class Insecta; order Hemiptera; family Delphacidae; genus Nilaparvata; species Nilaparvata lugens. The sequence continues at coordinate 68,928,801 of NC_052505.1, read as the reverse complement.
AACATGGTCAAATCAGGTACGATTTAAAACGAGTGCACTGGAACATATGATTTCTATGGTGATAGTTACAATCGATGATTCCAATGCAGAGTTTCAACGCGTACCTTGATTGACCATCTTCAAATGTCTTGATCGAGCTTGCCTTCTATCAATGAAACTTCAAATGAATTATTCTCAATGGAAGCCCAGTTCATAATTGTTATCCTATGGAAACATCCAAAATGGAAATAAAACCTTCAACGTATTGCACTGAGAATTTCAATAAATTATGCCAGTCATCATTCAATAGCATTTCATCCTGTTAGCTGGTAACTCGCTCAAATATGGGACTGTGAGTCTCCATTCAATCTTGTGAAGCCTTACTGCTTTCATCTGCTTTCAGAGGCCGCTTTGAATAGCTGTCAACATAAAAGCAATCAGAAATCTCCCTTCTTCATTTGACAAAATTGAACTGTACTTTTTCTGCCGTCACAAGCAATTAAAGAGCACTGATCAAATTTTAATGACAATCCCAGCTATACTGTGATATGGAGTAATAATAAGGAATTGGAAACATTGAAAGTCTTCTATCGAAGGGAAAATTGACAAATTGACATTTTTCTAAAGGAAATAAGTTGAACCATCACAAAGTAGTTTCTTCTTTGAAAATGAATCGGCATCCAGATCATTTTATAAAGTGATGTTGCCATCTTATCATTTTATATGAAATATGAAATATTTTTCTACCACTACTACTACTACAGACAAAAATATACCTAAACTAACAATAATCTCTCATTTTATTGACACCTGTAGAGAAATCTAATATATTTCATTGTAATCTGTTTTTAATAGCTTCAAATATATTCTACGTTTGATGCTATTAATGCTTCTCTTTCATTTTTACATTCTGAATTAGTTGAAAAACTAATGTAAAAATATGTAAACTACAACTATAATTTATTCATCTATTTTTCCAAATAATACAAGTCTTTAATTGTAAATCTACTATTAAAGTAATAATAATAGGGACCGCACAGCAGGCTTACTTGAAAACTGTTTTTCTACCAAGTTTTGATAAATAGGAATGAACTATTCCACCAACATAATTTTCCAAGACCCGTCCCAATTTTTCTGAAAAGTGGTAAAACATGTCGAGCCTTTCACCAAATCATAAAGAATCAGTCTATGATACCTCATCAGTCCCATAATATTCAAATATATTAGGACAGTGTTTATTAACAATTTTCATAGTACCATTCCTATTATTATATAGAATGATTCAAAAAGAATGTCTCAATTTCAAACAATGATTATATTCATTCAAAAAAATTCTATGAACACAAACCTAGCTCACATCAAATTATTCTCAGAAGTATCAAGTTAATGATGATTATTCACGCGCAACAAAATAGTTGTTCTATTGCTTGGACAACAACATCCAGACGGTAGCCAAATTCATCCCAGACTGTTCACAAGATGTCTTCTCGGACTATAGCATAGCTACTACATAAGTTACCCTGTTTTTCAACACTCAATATGACGTGCCAAGGGTGGAACATAAACTGATCTTTAATGTATAAATGATTTGTCAAAGATATTCAACTCTACTATGCAACACTATAAACGTGATGCTTCAATGAGTAATTCGACATGGAATTTTGTTTGTGTGCACCGTCTTTCAAAATAAAAATAATTGTTTGAAATTGGGAAATTCTTTTTGAAGCATCTTATTTTCATAATTCATCCTTGTTATGTCTCATAATTCGATTCATTAATTTGTATATCAATCCCTGGAATTTGGGACTGTCAGTTCACTTTCTGTTTTATACATTGTTTTACGCCTCTGGAGCATGATGCCAGTAGCATATCCCAGTGTACGATTTTCCAAATTCAGCTCTCAAGTTTTTATTTTCAGGCCAAAACTACTCATATTCTAGCCGTATTTATCAACTTTATATTATCATTCATTTATCCAACGGTTGTTAAACATGAATTAATGTTCAAAAACTTATTTTTTTAATGTGAAAGAGCCTGAACATATGGAATTGTTTATTGTTCTGTCATGATGATTCTCCCTTGTCAAGAATCTTCGAGTGAAATCGAATTTTAAACTCAAACTCATGAAATGAGGGATAAAATTGATAATTATTCAGATTAATTAGCTTTGTGAATGAGGTCTTAGGTAAAATTATAGAGAAAACAAAAGTTTACTAACCTTTCTCTAATATTATACTATGGTAAAAAAATAGATATTCCAATTTAAGTAATAAGCTTAAAATATTTTCGAAAGTTATATTTTCGAGTTTCTTTACATACAACTCATATTTCATTTTTCATGCTTGATGACTCTGATATAGTTATAGATGGATAGGAAAGTGTTGCTTGAGCAAGAGCTTGTTCGCTCTTCCTTTTTGAATTTGCTAAAAAATGACGCAGAGTCGACAAGCTCGTAGCATTGAATTTCTTTTGTAGTTTGTCAAGCACGATCGTTTGTCGCTGGAAAACTGCAAAGAGAAGCCAAGGCACGGAAATTACCTGAAATTATAAGGAAGGGGATAAATCCAATTAAAAGCCTTTGAAGAACAAAAATGTTAAGCGTACCAACTTTTTTGCTCTTTTTTATTACAATCGTAGAAGCGTGGAATTTACAAAGTGAGTTTTCTTCTCCATCAGCGCCCGCCCCCCTCCTCGCTTCCCCCACACAAAGAACTACTCTGTGCTGCCACAGTAGCATTCAAAAGTTCGATTGAAAATGCTAATTGGAAAACTTGTCCGGAATGTACCACTGACTTCTGTTGCTTTTCTTCATTGGCTGAAGTGGGTTCTGCAATTGTTTTTGCTCCTCTGATATCGTATTGTCCATTTAAACCTTTAATTTTTACAAACTGTCCACCGCCACGTAGACAATTTATTCAATTTCTCCCAATAAAATTATATGCCATTCATTTGCCTCGGGATACTTTAATAATGTGCGCTCCAGTTTCAGTTTGATCACGTGACATTTATGTTTATATGTGAAGCATTTACACAAATGAGAATAATTTCAATTGGGTTTAACCTATTTTTATCATTATTTACAAAATAGAAGTAACGTTTTTTGGAGTTCAAATAGAATTCTATCCAACATTTCATTCAGAGTTGAACTATTAAATTTCAGTAGTATATTATCGTTATTGGATTGGACTAGACTATTGTGACTACATGGAAATCACTTTTATTTATTACTCAAAGTCACTATTATTCACAATGTTCTGAGTTCTGAGCTACAATATTTCCCATCACAATATCTGTACTAGTCTGCAGCTTAATTACAATACCTAGTCTTCATTCCAGTAGATTACAACTGCAATTATAACATATCACCATTACGTTCAATACTCCATAACTAATTTTCAGGATGAAAAACTCATTATCCATCCTGCAATTTCAGTAATTAGTAGCGACATGGTGAACTTTGTACACAAATTACACAATCTCGGCATTTGAAAATTAATTTTCATGGTGATAGTGTATTGGTGTAACGTTGTACCGTTGGTCGCTTGATGTGAGAAGTAGTAGTGAACGAATTTAATAATGATATGCCAGCGTGGTTTTCAGGATTGTTGAAACCAGCGACCTGTTGCTTTTCATTGTAAAAACACAGTCTCTATAGCGGTAGCGAAAGCAACTGCTCTATAAAATACAATAGCTGGAAAACTAGCTAATGCTTTTCGAACGCCAGCAACTGCTGTTTAATTTTCTTGAAAGCTTTTCGCAGTCCTCATTATTCATTTCACAACAGAACACTGCCCTCACCTCCACCCCCCTCCCCAGCAGCACCTTCCGAAAAACGCTGCCCGTTACCAACTATGCACAATGAAATAATTCCTAAACGGAGCAGGTAGGAGCTAGGCTACAAATTTGAAGACGCTTTTGAGCCTTATCAACACGGTGTGCTTTCCTGTGCAAGTTGTTTTAGACCTGCAGCCTATTCCACTCTTCAGAGTTTTGAGCTTGATTCTTGTACAGTATTATGCTATTATAAGAGTGATTTTAAATTCAGACTCAGTTTGCCGGATTATTGTTTGCGGTCAGTCTCCACTCCATCTAATTGATAGGATTAAAGTTTTTATCGAACAGGATTCAAATTTATATTATTCCTGTTTTGTTACCACTTACTTATTATTTATTATACAGAGTTCGTAAAAATTATGGAACAGCTTGATATTTCTTTTATACGGATAATTTTAAATATAATAAAATTTGTGTTATACAGAGTGATTCTTAATTATGGTAAAATAATTTAATACGTGATAGAAGAGGTAAAAAAAGAAAAAAAGTTCTTATAAACATATATCCATGACCGCTTCATTAGCGAGCTATACAGGTGAAAGATTTCGCCCGGAATTCAGTTCCTCTGGTGAAATACACCGATACTGAATTGTTTAGGAACTAGATTTTGATAAACTTAAGCTGGATAAATATGGAAAAATATCTGAAAAATTGAATAAAACTAGTCTGGAAGCCACTCAAAGGAGGTCACTTTGAACATCATCTTTAGTCTCTTGGTATAATTATAATGTCATTTAGATATGCTACTTTCATATAAAAATAAACTTTTCATAAAAAACCGAATATTTTATTTGCAATCAGCTACAACCTATGAGTTATTAGTTCTCTCCTCATAAAACAGTAAATTTTCGTGGTGAAATGTACTACATAAGAATACATTTTATTCAAATTTAGTTTACACAACTTACATAATTCTTTTCAGAATTAAATTCTCTACAATTTTTATTGCAAAAAATTATTTGTTTACTGGTCATTAAGAAAGTTATTGGGCATCAAACGTAGAAGTCTGTGTTTTTCTACTTAGATTTTTGCATATTTCAACTTTTTTCTCAAAAACTACTCACACAACAGCTTCCAGACTAGTTTTATTCAATTTTTCAAATATTTTTCCATATTAATCCAGCTTAAGTTTATCAAAAACTAGTTCCTAAACAATTCAGTATCGGTGTATTTCACCAGAGGAACTGAATTCCGGGCGAAATCTTTCAGCCTGTATAGCTCGCTAATGAAGCGTTTATGGATATATGTTTATAAGAACTTTTTTTCTTTTTTTACCTCTACTATCACGTATTGAATTATTTTACCATAATTAAGAATCACCCTGTATAAAATGTTAGCATAAAATAAACTCTTGACAAAATATTAATTATATTCATATTTTTATTAATAAGCTACTTGAGTTCAGGCATTGTGATGTTACCATTCATCAGATTCTATAACTCACTCAGCTCATTTTCCAACATGAATTGCCATGGCCCCATTAGCTTATGAATGATTAACCCAGTCCAGTTTCCTAATTGATAGTGGTTTCCAATCATCTCGCCATCTCTACCCTGCCTACAGATTTTATTTGTTAGATATTTGAGTTTTTTCTTATTTCAACCCATCAAATCAGTTCCGAAATTTTGGCTTTCTATATTTTGTAAAATAATCTATAAAAAATTTTAATGCTAACTCCAATAATACAGCCATTATAATCAACTGCTGAATTATGCGAGACTACTAGGCTACACTAGTTGCATGTACTCAGTTAGCATCGGCACCTCACATGGCTTCCGTCATAATGGATACCACTCAACACAACAGAACATTATCCTGTCTAATCACACTTTTGGCATCATTTGAGCACTATAAAGCGTCCACTTTGATGTCAGAGGGATCAAATCAACAGTATGCAGTCGAAAGCTTTGGTCCAATTTCAGTGTAGTAATACTCGGACAATCCATCAAATTGCACTCGAGCCACCAACTATTCTCAGGGAACAGCTCACACTCGACCTCTCATTGCCATTTGCCAGTCTAATAGCAAATCTACTAATGAAACAACTCTTGTTAAAATTATGATAATCTCATTAGATGCAGATAATTGTGTCGTAATCATACAGTAGATTCGCATAATTAATGAGTGACATTAAGTTTTAGTTTACTAGCTCGCTAATGAAGCGTTTATGGATATATGTTTATAAGAACTTTTTTTCTTTTTTTACCTCTACTATCACGTATTGAATTATTTTACCATAATTAAGAATCACCCTGTATAAAATGTTAGCATAAAATAAACTCTTGACAAAATATTAATTATATTCATATTTTTATTAATAAGCTACTTGAGTTCAGGCATTGTGATGTTACCATTCATCAGATTCTATAACTCACTCAGCTCATTTTCCAACATGAATTGCCATGGCCCCATTAGCTTATGAATGATTAATCCAGTCCAGTTTCCTAATTGATAGTGGTTTCCAATCATCTCGCCATCTCTACCCTGCCTACAGATTTTATTTGTTAGATATTTGAGTTTTTTCTTATTTCAACCCATCAAATCAGTTCCGAAATTTTGGCTTTCTATATTTTGTAAAATAATCTATAAAAAATTTTAATGCTAACTCCAATAATACAGCCATTATAATCAACTGCTGAATTATGCGAGACTACTAGGCTACACTAGTTGCATGTACTCAGTTAGCATCGGCACCTCACATGGCTTCCGTCATAATGGATACCACTCAACACAACAGAACATTATCCTGTCTAATCACACTTTTGGCATCATTTGAGCACTATAAAGCGTCCACTTTGATGTCAGAGGGATCAAATCAACAGTATGCAGTCGAAAGCTTTGGTCCAATTTCAGTGTAGTAATACTCGGACAATCCATCAAATTGCACTCGAGCCACCAACTATTCTCAGGGAACAGCTCACACTCGACCTCTCATTGCCATTTGCCAGTCTAATAGCAAATCTACTAATGAAACAACTCTTGTTAAAATTATGATAATCTCATTAGATGCAGATAATTGTGTCGTAATCATACAGTAGATTCGCATAATTAATGAGTGACATTAAGTTTTAGTTTACTAGTTTGATAATGGTGTAACTGGAACCGTTATCTTGATAGTTTGACAAAATTTTTGTTGTGGAAAATTCTAGTCGTTTTATTCAACATAGATAATAGTAACTGCATAACACAACACCATCACTACCACACTAAATGTCAAACGAAATTGCTCAAGAATGAAACTTACTAATCCTAATATTGAAATTATATTTATGTTTAATGGGTGAGCTACCCTGCTTAATACTGTAAAGGATGCTCCTTCCTTGAATGTAGTTGACAATTCATCAAATGCATGTCTCGTTGATGAATGTTTTAATGATTTGCAGAGCTATCAATTATTGTTCTTATTATATTAAATTTACTGTACAATGTGAAGTTTCGCTCTGATTAGGCCTACTGACCTTGATATTAGATTCTAATAGTTTTTATCTGTAGATAGTAGCAATATTTTTCTACAGATGGAAATAAATTGGAAGTTGCATTTGTTCAAATGCTAAATAATGAATTATTATTATTAAACGAAATTCCAATTAAATGCTGTAAATCACCCCGAAGACTTCTGCTACTGCAAATATTGACAACAGGGTGAACAGTTAGATGGAAATTCGATGAGCGCTACTATAAAAAAATATTTTCCTACAGTTACGTTGAAAAGTGGCCATTGCTGCACTGATTACAGAACGCAAAGAATCACTTTTCCGCTCTAGTGCGGGAAAAATTTTTCTGCACTCCAGATTTGCAACATGGCAACGCAAAATACTTAGTAGGTTATATGGAGCAACAGTGCAGCAAAATCAAAATGAAGTTGGTAACAGTGACTGCTGTGGCTGCTATAGTGAGCAGAGGTGCAACGAAGCACAACGCGCTAATTATTATTCATTATATATTATAACCAAGGACAACGAGGACTTTGGGATTTTAGGATTAAGGTTTTTATCAATGATAAAATTACACAGAAAAACATTTGATGCATTTCAGGCAATTTTACCCATAATTACCCACTTTTCATATTCAATGGTAACTGTAGGAAAAACTTAATGTGAAATACGTGCGCAAAGTTCCTCTGCTGCACTCAACAAACCATTCCGCCCTCGCCTACGGCTCGGGCGTAAACGTTTCTTTCGGTGCAGCAAACTGTCACTTTGCGCACTAGTTGCACAAATAACTATTGTCAGCCCGGGACAAATAATTTTTGTATAGTAGCGCTCAACGAATATCCATCTAGATGTTTACCCTGTTGTCAATATTTGTAGTAGCAGAAGTCTTCGGGGTGATTTACAGCATTTTATTGGAATTTCGTTTAATAATAATTAATAATATTTTTATCTCTTTTCTGTATAGGGCTACTTGTAATATTTCTCTTTAGAGGATTATTATCATTTATTATTTTAGATTTTTCCAAATTGTTCATGTATATGTTAGCCAGATAACCTGATAAAGGAGAGCCCATTGCCAAACCTTCCTTCCTTCCTTTTGTTTGTAATTTTTCTCATTGAATTTGAAATAATTTTGATCTACACATACTGTTTTCAATGCTATTAGATCTTCTATTTCATCATTATTTATATTATTATCTATCAAATTTTGTTTCAGAATTCTAATTGTTTCATCTGTTGGAATACTAGTGTACATGTTGGTTACATCAAATGATAAGAAAATAGCATCATTAGGAATTTTTATATCTTATAAAGTTTGCAAATATTTGAATAAAATTCTACCTCAAAAGACAATAATGGGAAAAAACCGTAGCATAAAAAACACATATCATTTAGTTCAATAAATTAAAGATATAAAAATTCCAACTGATGCTATTTTCCTATCATTTGATGTAACCAACATGTACACTAGTATTCCAACAGATGAAACAATATTAGAATTCTAAAACAAAATTTGATAGATAATAATATAAATAATGATGAAATAGAAGATCTAATAGCATTGACAAAAGTATGTGTAGATCAAAATTATTTCAAATTCAATGAGAAAAATTACAAACAAAAGGAAGAAAGGAAGGTTTGGCAATGGGCTCTCCTTTATCAGGTTATCTGGCTAACATATACATGAACAATTTGGAAAAATCTAAAATAATGAATGATAATAATCCTCTAAAGAAAAATATTATTTATTGGCACAGATATGTTGATGATATAATATGTCTGTTTAATAATGGAGATAAAACATGAAGATTTTGAATTATATTTAAATTCAATATCACCTTCTATAAAATTTACGATGGAAGCTCAAGAGCAGGAAATAAATTTTCTTGATTTAACGATTAGTATGAAATATAACAAACATGATTTTAGCATTTATAGAAAACCCACACATTCAAATTGTATAATTCCTAGAGATTCAAATCATCCTTGGCAACAAAAAAATTCAACTTTCAATTCAATGATATACAGGCTAATAAATATTCCCATGTCAAAAGATAATTACAGAAAAGAGAAGAGAATAATAAAATATATGGCAATAACAAATGGATATAATACCAAAACTATTGATCAGGCTTTTGTAAGATTTACAAACAAAAAAGGGAAATTAATACAGAAAATAACTCAAAATAATCAAGGAAATGTTGGAAATAAAGAATATATTTGTGTTCCATATAACACAATATTTAATCTATATATATAAAAGCGAAATGGCACTCACTCACTGACTGACTCACTCACTCACTCACTCACTCACTCACTCACTCACTCACTCGCATAACTAAAAATCTACCGGACCAAAAACGTTCAAATTTGGTAGGTATGTTCAGTTGGCCCTTTAGAGGCGCACTAAGAAATCTTTTGGCAATATTTCAACTCCAAGGGCAGTTTTTAAGGGTTTAAAGTTCGTATTTTAGCATGTATATTCTTCTTCTCCCAATCTCTTAATTATAATTGAAATTTCCATATCATATGTTACTATAGAACTATAATCTAGATAGAGTACCTCTTCGAAACAGTAATTAACTGGCAACTAAATTAATAATTTTGTCAGGTTGGCATTAAGTTGAGTTGACTTTGTTAGGTTGGCACCAAGTTGAAGATTTAAATGCATTTATCGCGGAAAAATTGATTGGGCACTGCTACTTCAATCCTGGGAATATTATATTTCTAGCCGTCAGGCTCGCTTCGCTCGCCGTATCCGTTTAGCCAGACGTTTAGTCTGGACCCCCGATTGGATTGTCCTAACATATGATAAAAATGCTCAAATGAAAAATGCAGGCGAGCGAAGCGAGCCTGCTGATTTCATTCTTGGACGATCCAGTCGGGGGTCCAGGGGGCGGAGCCCCCTGGCTAGACGGATACGGCGAGCGAAGCGAGCCTGACGGCTAGTAAAGCTATAAGAAAAACTTTTACAAAAAATAAATTCATTCTAGGTTATAGGACAACAAATAATGCATTCGAAATGATAAAAAAGAAATCAAATTCAAATGTACAACAAGATAAGTTTAAAAAATCTAGAATCTATAAACTTAAATGTAGTGATTGTGACAGATTCTATATCGGACAAACGTGTAGAAATTTCCATATCAGGTTTCGAGAACATATCCAAACACTAAAATCTAAAAATTATACACAAAAGTCGGCATTTGCTGAACACTTGATAGATTCAGGCCATAATTTTACAGATGTAAATTCCAATATGAAAATACTTAATTATGGTAATAAAAGTAAAAAACTGAATGTCAAAGAAGAATTCCATATTTATAAAGCAGCAAAATTAAACAGAGATAAAATAATAAACTTAATCCAATTAGATACCAATAACCCCATTTTTGATAGAATCATGCGAATTTAAACCCAAAATTTACAGTCCTAGTTCATAAAACATATGAATACACTAACATAATGATCAAAATAAGAATCTTCCAGTAGTATTTATTGATTTCATATCACTTGAAAATGGCATAAATGTCCGAAACATGTTGTGATAAAATATTTCAAAAAAGGGTACTGAGATTTTTATTTTCTTTATATTTAATAATATTTTTATTTGATATGAAATTTTAATAATATATGAATTACTTTGCTTGCATGTACCTTATCTATTGTAACTTGTTATTTCTTGTCTGTATGGATTTGTGTTTATTGTTGTATGACATTTTTAATGTGTATCTCATGACAATAATTTTTTTTTCTGAGAGTGCCCACATAAGCTTCATGTTTGTGCGTGGGTAATGAGACAGATGAGAGATGAGTTGACCTACAGCTTTAAATGGCTGTGAAGCGATTTCTAGACTTATAAATATATATAATATTTAGACACATATATGCTACTGCGGAATAATAAGTAAATAATGAGGAACTTGAAAACTTAATGAGAAAAATAGATAATGAATGAATTATTGATTGATGTGTGTTTTAGGGCCTTTTCTCCCGCATTACGTTCCGGGAGCCCGTGTTCATCGGCGGCAGAGGCAACACGTCGGGCCTGGCGGACAAGTTGCCTGTGGAACGGGGCATGCGCGGATGTGTGCGTCATCTCCACATCAACGACCACGTCTACAACTTCGCACTCGCACCCAAGGGAGATGCTCTCGCCGGATTCGACATCGGTCAGTTGCCTCTTCTCTCCTGCCACTTGCTTCTTGCCTTCTGCCACTTACCACTTGCACAAAGTAGAAGGAATTTTCTTCTCTGTGCCACTTGCCAATTGCCGCCTTGCTACTGGCCTTATCTCCTCTCACTTTCCTCCTGTCACTTGCCATCAATTTGCCTCTTGCCTAATGCCACTTGCCTCTTGCACTTCCGCCACCTATCTCATCCCACTTTCCTCCTGTCACTTGCCGCTTGCCACTTACCATTTGCCTCTTGTCTTTTGCCACTTGCTACTTGCCGATTGCCATTTATCTCCCTCACTATCGTCCTGCACAGAGAAGAGGAGGAGAATGTTCTCCTACTTTGTGCCTCCTGTCACTTCCCTCTTGCCTTCTGCTACTTGCCACTTGCCAATTGTCACTTATCCCCTCCCACTTTCCTCCAGTCACTTGCCTCCTGTCACTGGTTTTTGCCTTCTGCCACTTGCTAATTGGCAACTACCATTTATTATCTCATCTCACTTTCCTCCTGTCACTTGCCTCTTGTCTCCTGCCACTTGTTTGCCACTGTTTGTTACTCGGTTATCATTTCTAATACAAGATTAGATTTTTTTTTCTCATAGATCAGATTCCATCATTATAAAATAGAAGAACAATATCATAGAATTTCCTCGTAATTTTTCAAAATTTAGAAAAAAGTTTGCCTTGTTTTCGATCATATACAAATTATACTGTTATTAATAATGATAATTAATACGGCTATTTCAAATTACCCATACTTCATTGCCCAACCCTGTATTAAGGGACGTTTTTCTCTTTTTTCACTAATTTGAAATATTATAATGTAATAAAATCATTCAAATTTTCCCACGTTTTATTACTTATTGCATAAAACATATAGTAGGTAGCTTCTTCAGAAGTGTAGTTCAACGCAACTGTTTGTGCAAGGTATCAATCCACATGAGTCAAATAATAAACTATCTTAAAAATAAACTTAGCCAGTGAGTCGTCAGTATTCGTTTCAAAGAGGACTAGAATGTCGTAATTAATATATTAATCAAAATTCATGCACTTTAATTTTCAATTAAAATAATTGTCTTGAAACACCTCAATTCCTATAAGAACTACACTCGAGCAATCTCAATACCTATATATTCAAATCATCTCCGACTATTATAAGTTTTCAAAAAAAAAGTATACTTGTACAAGTACTGTACAATAGGCTACTAAAGAACAAAGGGAAAATAAAAATGGGCCGTTTTCCGAGGTTGAAGTTCGAATGCGTTGGAGTTTTCACATACAGTGAAGTTTAAAGTTTTGTACAGGCATTCCGTTGGAAATTTTGTAGAGAAGTTTGCTTAGCAGCCACGAACACCATAATCACCCGTTCCCGCTGAAATGCTAATGGTGTTTTAGCTCTGGCCACGCAGAACACAACAGCCAGAGCCAGGAAACGTTTGCAGCTGATTTACGCACCACAACCAAGAAAACACTCTTACAAGAAACGAGTGAGAGAAAGCAACGGTGTAAGTGACACGAGGGTGCGAGAAAGACGTGATATACCACCTTGGTGGCTGGGTCTTCTCTGCAAATAGTTTTTGCCAGTGTGTGGGTGTGCGTGATGCTCTGTAACCTTCCTCTCTCACTGGTGCAGAAGCCGCTTACATTTGAAGGCCACAAACACCTCACCTTCTATTATAACTCCCACATACCGTATCCTTGATATCATATTAAACACGGCGGCAAATCCATCAAATGTAACAGAATACAATGGTAATTACAAATTATCAGGCACACCCACACACTTCAAAAAAAGCTCTTCTGCTGTGTTGTACCAACCATTGGCTGACTACAATATTACTTTTTACTCCGCATAGTGCTGATTTCGGATTATTAACAAGATGAGAAAATAGATCCTGTACAAAGCTTCTATACAAAGTTGCATACAGTGCGAATGATACAGTACGATACTTCGAATGATATACAGTATAATGAATGTACTATAATCACTTCGAATGATACTGTATAGTACAATGAAAATATTCTAGCTGGTCAAGAATTTGATTCCAAGTTTCATAGCTTCATAAAATTTTAAGGTAGAGCATTGTTCGAGATGTAAATTGGAATAAATATTAAATTAATATTTTGGAAATCTCCATACTTACTAATTTGAATATTGTGAGGTTCACTTGAAACTGTTACCAACGTTCAACATAAAAGTTTAAAGTAAATTTTACTAATAGCTACGATAACGATGCGATATTATATTCTCATACTAGCTCATAATTTCAGAATCATATTGATAATATGTAATGCTCTAGTGGTTTGAAATTGCTATAGCTATTGCTAAAATATATTGAAATTATACGAGAGTTTCGATAGTAACATATAGTAAGACAAGAGCTTTACTGGAAAAGAATAGGCTATATTGGATTTACTAAAAGATCAGGCTATGTAGTACATATTGGATGTGTACCGTATATGTTTCTACAAAAATTTCTCTTATAATTCATGTTGATAATGTTTGAAGATATTTGTAAGAAAACGAATAAGATAGAAAAGTATTCGACCGCTTAGAGACAATATAGTTATTATACTGATGAATTTAAAAGAAAATGTTAATTTTCTATTCATAATGTTATATTGTGTGTGTGTGTTTTAAGACGAATGCACGACAGATGAGTGCAGCAGAGTGCCGTGCCAGCACGGGGGAAAGTGTCTGGCTGCTGGCATAGGAGAAACGCCCGTCTGTCTCTGTCCACTCGGCTTTGCGGGAGACCTTTGTGAAACAAGGCTCGACTTACAGGTACGCCCAACAATCTCATAAAATTCATATTATCATGTTTCAACGTACGAAAAAATTGAAGTACACGAGTTTATGAATTTAAAATATAATCCTACAACGTTTCAGGGTTTAAAATTGATGAGCAAATCAAGTGGATTTCTCAGCAGAAAGGATCATGACAGAGACAAACAAATAGTTACCGTACACGTACCTGAATACCGTACAGCGTACGGTATTCTTACGCTTATCCTTTTCTATGATCATGATTAGCGAGAAATATGATATCAAATTCAAAATTATATTCGAATATAAATTTTGTGATGGAAGTGTGCCTTGATAACTGTGTACTTTATGCTATAACTAGAGACCCCCTGAGCTCGCTCATGAACTGTTGTTCCAGCTTCATTTCTTCAAATCCAAACTTCACTGAATCCAACTTCATTTCTTCAAATGTGAAGGTGATACATGATTCCTATACAGAATTTCAAAGAAAAATTAATGGCGAAGCCCAACATCGATATCTCAAACCGTTTCAATATTTGAAGGTACTAAAGCTGGGTTTACACCAAAGTTATCAACAAAATGTTAATAACTTAATCCTTATAGATTCTAATAGATTGAACGGAGCTTGACAAACACATATGTTCATCATGAGTATGATAAGTTATGTTTCAATCTAATATAATCTATAAGGATTAAGCTATTAACACTTTGTTATTAACTTTGGTGTAAACGCAGCTTAATAAATTTTACAGAAATAAAAAGGATTAATGAGTACGGTACTGTTCATTGAATAATCAACTGTTAGATTTTAACACTTTGAACAAAAAAAATTGTTATAGCAACTGCTATCACAAGAGTAGCATCAATTACGTGTTTGTTACAGACAGGCAGACAGAAGTCAACGCAAGCGTGTTAATATAGAACTTATAAATTAATGTTGTATATAGGGATGTCAATCCCGGGATCCCGAATCCCGGGATCCCGGTCCATTTTTGATACCTAACAATCCCGGGACTTTTCTGCGTCAATCCCGGGATTTTCGGGATTGTGAACCTGAAATTGTGAATCATATTTTTCCAAAAACAATTCAATATGGAATTCATTTACGGTGATGAATATGAGTTTTTATAACTAATTTATAGTTCTAAGTGTTTGACTAATTTATTCTACAGGCACAGCCTACAGTTGCATATTATACATAATATTAATTGTATACTGTACTCTGTACTGGCTCAATAGAATTCGCTTTATCAGTTCGCATAATTGGCAGAATGGTTGTTGATCGGTTGTTATGTCTCTACACTTGTTTCTGTTTACACAGCACCACAATTACAAGTCTAGACGGTGCAATATTTGCAATAGTGCTGATGGCATTCTCTTGAATTGCATTCCGAACTTTGAAAAGACTTCAGAAATCAGAAATAAAAAAGCACTAACGATTCACTCTCTGTCTAATTATTCCTCACCTCTTCTCTCTCTCTCTATCATAAGTAGAATATCTAGTTGAAGTAAATATTATAGTTGACTCTACGAAATTTCATTTAGTAGTGTAGTGGTTCAGCTTTCGCGTTGTTTGGTCGGTATGGCGTTACGGTCTTACAAAAATTATTTTATTTTATTATTAATTCTCGTAATTCAAGTGTGAGCTCTATCCCGTCCTGATGTAGGATAGAAATGCTTTTGTTCTACATAAAAAATACTCTGATGAGTTATCTTGCTTTCCTCAGTTCTCACTATCATCTGGAATACAGCAAATTTGAGGTAGGACATGAAATGTCTTAACAGTTACTCCTAATCTTGAAAACATTTATAGAAATAGAATTTTCAATTTTAATATTATTCCCATGTTTTTTTTTTCATTTTGATAATAGCCTCTCCCTCTTTAATGGGCCCTTTTTCATCTCCACACACTGTTATTGAACATGTAATTTGAGGAGGAACAATTGGTTAAAATGCATTGAACTGATTTTTGCCAATCCCGGGATCAGTCCCGGGATCCCGGGATTGATATTGGATAATTCCGAAATACCGGGATTGGGGAATCAGTCCCGGGATTGACATCCCTAGTTGTGTATTATACAGCTGAAACCATGTGTCGGCGCATAAAGTCTGTCTGTCTGACAGTCTGTGTGACAACTGCCAAATAATAGCATCAGCCTCTTTAAATGAATGGAAAAAAATTACAGAAATAGCATGCAATTAATTTCAGCTGACTAAATTTGATTTGATTTGATTTGATTAAATTTTCTCCCTGGAGACTCTTTAAAGAGTATAGGAAATCGTCAAGGACTATTTGTCAAAAAAATAAAGGAATTTTTGCAATGATGAAATGATGAATCAAAACAATTATTTTTTTTCTTATGCACTTTCAATGCTATTACAACCTGAAAAAGGACGAAGGAGTTAGTCAATTTTGTTGCCCAACGAACTTGACCTGTATAAAGATTCGAAGAGTACGTGTTCAAAATTTTAAGCTGATTGATTAATTCTCTCAAAGTTATTGTAGAGCATACAAACAGACGGACATCGACTTTGGCCTTCAGTCAGTCAAAAGTGAAAACTCGCTAAAGATCGTTCAATTGAACTATCATAGCTCATAAACCTAATTAGATTCTCTTGTAAGAAAGAGTTACCGTACACCGACAAGTTTCCCCATTACCACTGCAAGCACAGAGTCTGATTGGTTTTGTACTTGTAAATTAGGCTACAAAAAATGTGTTTTGTAGTGATATTTTCGTTTTTACATATATCTATTCATTTGCCACAAACATATAACTAAAAAAAATCAAAATAAAACACAAAGTCTGATTTATTTATTTATTTATTCATTTATTGTATAAAATACTATAATCATAATACAATTATGACATTGGAGGAAAAACTAGGCTGAGCCTGTACTATTTCTCTTCAAAAATTTTGATAAAATGTTAATGTTGTCCAAAAGATAAGGTTATGTAATCTCATACTGCTTCGTCACTTGATTTTCGGTCCAGGAATGATGATTTAAAATTTTTAATTTTGAAGGTTGATTTTATACTCTAAATAGATCACAGAATGTATCACAATAAATTAAAAACTTAAGAAAATATTGCACTTATTTAAAAAATTTGAATACAGAATCAAAAACCTACTCACTATTTCATATGATTGATTTTGTTGAAGAAGATCAGACTTAAAAATGTGCTTTGTAGAAATAGGCTAGTTCATTTTGAGATGAGATGATACTCATGTTTTATTTTACATCTATTAATATCTATTTTCCACAGAGAATATTAAACATAGGTAGGCCTATTAGTGAATAACCAATATTGTCGGTTTCTGTTGAGCAGGTTCCTGCTTTCAACGGGTCTAGTTACTTGCGGTACCCGGGTTTGGGTGGCTCGGCGCTCTCGTGGCTGGATCTGGTGATGGTGCTGAAGCCAACCAGCCAGGACGGTGTCATCCTCTACAACGGACACCGCACCGACGGTGTCGGCGACTTCATTGCTGTCTACATGAGCGAGGGACATCTCGAGTTCACCTTCGATCTTGGCACTGGTGCTGCTACTATCAGGTTATTATTTTATTTAATAGATTAATAAGTGAATAAATAAACAGATAATTGATTGTAATTTATTCACTGATCATTTCTATAAATTTAATTTCCATCATTAACACTTACGTTATGGATTGCTATGTGAAATGCAGTGTAATTTTTTATCTTCTATCTCTTTAGAGTTCCAATACATTGTATGTTTTCAAGACGTTTTGAGTGCTTTAGCGAATATTTTTTGTACAAACATATCAGTTTAATCCTAAATTTCCAAGTGTGGTACCTACCTAAGATAATCTATACACAGTTATTTTCAGAATTACTCACGGAAGACGGAATTTCTTTACCTAGTAGCCTACTAATCATGTTTCTAACGAGGCAATATTGAATCATACAGTAGGCCTAAGGTTGACAATTTGAAGAAAGTTTAAGTTACATTGATTGAAATTCTTCACATGAAATGTCTTTGTAGATTTTCCAGAGTGCTTCCTAAGTACCATACATCTAATGACATAATAGCTTTACATAAAACATTATTAATAAGAATGCATGGGTACATATTGGTAGATAAAGTGTAAGTTAATTGTTAGTTGTAAATGGATTGTTGCGTTGCATTGTATATATAGGAGCAGTGAGCCGGTTGAGCTGGGAGAGTGGCACGAGCTGCGACTGTCGCGCACAGGTCGCCTGGCAGTGCTGCAGGTGGACCGCCACCCCCCCAACCAGATGGTGGCGCCCGGCGCATTCGCCCAACTCAGTCTGCCGCTCAACCTCTACATCGGCGGCGTCCCCAACTTCGACATGGTCTCGCCCAAGGTCAGGGTGCGCACCTCCTTTGTCGGCTGCATTCAAAAGGTGGGCACACGCAACTCTATTTATTATAACGAGATCTTAGAAAAATGATTTCGTCTTTGAAATAGGCTTTCCTTTACTATTTTAAATCGAATTAAATCAAATAATATTCTTCCCTCAAAAAATATCAGTATTGAAAATTATACATTATTGACCGAGCGAAGTGAGGTCTAAGATTCAAGTCGACGGTTTGGCATTTCTCTTAATGTTTAAATGTTTAAATGTTTAAATGTTTAATGTTTAAATGTTTAAATGTTTAAATGTTTAAATGTTTAAATGTTTAAATGTTTAAATGTTTAAATGTTTAAATGTTTAAATGTTTAAATGTTTAAATGTTTAAATGTTTAAATGTTTAAATGTTTAAATGTTTAAATGTTTAATGTTTAAATGTTTAATGTTTAAATGTTTAAATGTTAAATGTTTAAATGTTTAAATGTTTAAATGTTTAAATGTTTAAATTTTAAATGTTTAAATGTTTAAATGTTTAATGTTTAAATGTTTAAATGTTTAAATGTTTAAATGTTTAAATGTTTAAATGTTTAAATGTTTAAATGTTAATGTTTAAATGTTTAAATGTTTAAATGTTTAAATGTTTAAATGTTTAATGTTTAAATGTTTAAATGTTAAATGTTTAAATGTTTAAATGTTTAAATGTTTAAATGTTTAAATGTTTAAATGTTTAAATGTTTAAATGTTTAAATGTTTAAATGTTTAAATGTTTAAATGTTTAAATGTTTAAATGTTTAAATGTTTAAATGTTTAAATGTTTAAATGTTTAAATGTTTAAATGTTTAAATGTTTAAATGTTTAAATGTTTAAATGTTTAAATGTTTAAATGTTTAAATGTTTAATGGTTAAATGTTTAAATGTTTAAATGGTTAAATGTTTAAATGTTTTTATGTTGCGCATTTACGGCGAAACGCGGTAATAGATTATCATGAAATTTGACAGGTATGTTCCTTTTTAAATTGCGCGTCGACGTATATACAAGGTTTTTGGAAATTTTGCATTTTAAGGATAATATAAGAGGAAAAAGGAGCCTCCTTCATACGCCATGTGCCTGCACTTTTTAAAAGATAATAGATAAGATAATTTTGAATAAAATTTGGAATTTAGAAATAGGCCGACACATCTAGAAAATACCTGAGTCTATACCTAATTCATGCAGGTGAACGGGCTAGAGTCAAGAAAACTTCAATTAATCTTGCCATGCCTGATTTAATAGGTTTATACTATAGAAAATCACTACAATTTGAAATAATTGAAAAATACAAACAGTTTCAATAAACATTGGCAACTAAAATCGAACAACAGAAACAACAATTTCATGTTACTTTGTTGACATTCTTCATCTGATTCGGGGGCGCATTACTATCCCCGTTTAGATAGCAATACGTCACAAAACCAAACAATATCAGTCATCAAATAACAAATAATTAACTTCAACATAAAATTACTCAAGAAAGAAAAGCCCGTTGAACCCAAGTTTCGTCGATAGTAACCCATATAACCCATTTCATAATAATTTTGAATCCCCACTTTTGATTGACATTCTCGAATGAACCTTTGTTTCACTACACTGCACTTTCGTTGGTCTGTACGTTGCTTTATCGTCGGGGTTACAGTACCTTGTTTTTGGCGGTGAGCTTTTACCGGTTGAATTTGGCTTGACGGCGACGTCCTCTTACGTCCCTAGACCTGTCGTCTGAACGGGTGTCTTGAAGCGGTGTTACATAAAGTTGCGGAACCAAAGGGGTGGTAGTACAAGAAGTTGGTTTGGGAACACACATGAACCGCTGTAAATAAATGTATTACAGCATTAATTTCTAACTCTTCCTACAATTCATCAAAAGCTAAAACAGGAGTTATCTATTGATTACAATTAATTAAATTCTCTCATTCTTTGAATCCTCATTTTATATAGATTTTTATCTTTAAACTACTGATTCTTTTTATCAGAATTAATGGATCTTTCTTCACAAATAATTCAAATTGAAATGATGCTAACTTATATGATATTTTTCGTTTGGTTTGCGAAATCAAATATAATTTTTCATATAGTAGCTCGGCTAGTATTGTTGGAAACTTGTGCGCCAGTCAACATTTATTTTATTTATTATTTATTAACTATAGGACGCAATCCAAGTGTAAATAACGGGCATTCGCCCAAAACTGCTCAGAACCTTAATTAAAAATGAACATTCCAGAGTTTATGATTTGATTTACCTACAAATACAAGTCCAAAAACTAGTATCAACTGAAATTATGAATTTATCACCTAATAAAACAAGACACTTTATAACACAATAAAAGAAAAAATATTGAAAATTTCACTTTAAGGAAAGATAATGTTTGCCTTATAAGATTAATCTTGTGGATAGTTTTTACCTTTAATTAAATAAAATTAGTAGACACATAGAAAATAATTTAAATTGTATTAAAATTTGAACATTCATTAATATTAATTTCCTGGAGAAGAAAAACTTTCTTCTTCATCTATTAAGATTTCTATCATAAAAAATTTACTAAATCATTCAAAAGCCTTAATGACATAAGAAAACAGAGTCTGAAAAATATAAATTAAAAAATGTCATAAACTCAATATGAACAATTCTTAAAAGTTTCATTCCAATTTAAAGGCTATCTTCCTGACTTTCAGCAATACTCTACGATAATATATCTCCAGAAACAATAACTCAAATGTAACGTAACTGAAAACTTTCTATACTTCTGTAGAAAAAAAATTTATAATTATCTTCCATCACTAATAAAATCAAAAGGATTATTCTCAATCAATATTATTAACTTGAAAAATAACAGGCTTAATTAATTCAATACTCTTATGGAAGTTTTAATCAATTAAATTCCCTAAATTATATTTTAACCTTATTTTACGTACCTTAGCGGTTATTTGAAGAAACAATTATTCGTACATGATGAAGAAACACAATTAAACCTTTCAGGACATGGCACTACTAGTAAATTTAAACATTAATAAAAAATAAAACTAGCTCCTACATTAACTACTGAAATAAACTTATAAACCTGCCCAAAAAGGGGGAAACATAGTGACTACATCTTTACTCTCGTAGTGCTCCTAGCAAAGTGTCCTCCGGAACGTAATCTGGTCTCTCGACTGGGGAATCCCCACTACTGTATTTAGAAACAGGTCTCCTATTGGGCGAATGGAATCAATTTGACCAATCGTTGCGTGGCTTCTAGAGTCTTTGGACCAAATAGTAACTGCAAAATCGGTAGTTTGTTATAATTTCAATGCTTGCTGTTTTCCAACTTATCGCACTTTATGTCGCGACAAGAAGGCTAAGTTTTAGAGATAATTCCATAATCTACATTCCTCGACGACTCGGAGCCACAATTTTTAAATATCTATCATGGGAAACTCGAAGTCATGGCCGTTCATAATAGAGAGAGAAAATAATTTATTTCGCTAACTCACTTACAATAATGGCTCTAGTCTATTGCGTATTAAATTTACTATTATAACTTGGGAAAAGGCCTGAATTAAAGAGAGTGCCCGGCACACTCCCCTTCCTTCCGGTGTGAAACACGCAAAAAGAAATCTAATCAGGATATGTTACCATAGAGGCATTCTGTATGATTTGGAGAGTCGAATTTCTGGATTGATAGTAGGATCCAATTTGAAGCGGGCCCTCTTCAAAAGAAATCTCTTTAATCATTCCGAAATTCAGCAAAATGTATAACTAATTGAGATTTGTGGCAAGAGTCTTTAAAACTGTGGCAAGAGTCAGGACAAAACAATATGGACGTGTCCACCTTTTAAGTAGGTACTAAAGACGGACCGAGTATAATAATCTTGAATACTTCAATCACTTTATTGAGTCCCTGGTTATTTTCTTGGCAAACTCTAACAAGGGAAAACGTTTAAAAGACATCATAGTTTTAATTGGTTCTATGTTACTCTGCTGTTGTAAAATATGAAGTACGTTTGATCATAATAGTAAAGGATGAAACTTTTTCACTCAGCTGAATGTATTGAAATCTAACTATCATTACTATAGAGTTGAGAGTGCAATATATTTTTAACAATATAAAGCAATTCAATAGGCAATACTATTCTACATCGACTACGATTGAGAATAGTAGTCGAGAGATAATAATGGTTGAAACTGCAACGCTAGCGAGCCATCGGAGAGCAATGACACACGCTTGATGTACATTCCGTAGCTATGAAAATTTCTATCCATTATTGTATTCCAGCCGGAAATCTCTACCACTGAATTATATTAAGTGAACTAAAACGGAAGCAGTTAAACTGAATACACCTATGATAAGTTTATAATTGTATTAATCATGGAAGGTAAACTAATAAAGAATAGGGATATCAACAAAATAATATGAAATATAAAGCGAATAGAATATAAAATATGAGGCCTTAGACATAATTCTTATTATTTTATGAATGGGAATATATTTTATCCATATGTACTAACTCCTAACTATGTGAATGTATAATTCTTAACTATGAATGGATGAGTATTAAGCTATTGAAAATGGGTATAGTATAGAATATTATGATAAATCGTCTTATGCTAAATAACTTATTATTATTATTATTATTATTATTATTAGAGACATCATTTACATACATTGTATTATGACTGTTGATGACTTCAAAAATTGATCATCACCCGATTTACCAAACAATCAATTATCTACTACCGTGGGAAAACTGTACAATCATTTACCACGAGTATGCAGCCGATCAATGAAATAAAATTAAACCTAATTCACCTACCTAAATATATTTAATATTACGAAGTTAATAACATAATTTAATGACTAATCTAGTTGCGCAAGTTATTTACATTCCGGAATTTCTTCTATATACATTATATTGTCACGTAACAAAATCTTTGACTAAACCCTTCATGAACCCGTAATGAATCCTTCTAACAAATACGGTAAATATCTTTATCATAACTCCTTTTTCTCTTTTCTCCTTCTCATTCATTAGGAATCATCTCGTTGAGTGTATAGAGACAAGGCTATAGAGTGGCGCCATACTCACAAAAACCTATCCAATTATAACTCACGACAAAAAATCTTGCCTTCAATAGACTGATCTGTATCCTGGTCGGATCTTTTTTCAACATAACTCAAGTAGTCATCTTTCAAATTGCTGTTTATGGTGGTTTCAACCGTTGAACATTTTTATTTGAGAGACATGAGCTTTTTGTACAAAATTTTGGGTGGCGGGGTCGTGTAACGATACGGTAACCGGAGAAAACCAGTCCTTAATAACGAACGGTCCCTTCCACCTGTAACTGAGTTTGCTAGAAATCTTATTAACGGCGCTGGATTGTACATGTGCTTGTAATAATACCAAATCACCCGTTTTGAAAGGTACATCGACACAATGCCGATCATATCTCTCCTTCACTCTCGTATGTGCTCGGAGTAGATTATTTCGAGCCTTCCTCCAAATCTGAACTGTTCCCGAATTTAGTCGTTCAGGGAAAATCTCATCCAACTTCCATGCATTAAGCAATGGGTGATTGGGACTATACCTAAACATAAGTGAAAAAGGGGTACACCCTGTGCTATCATGTGAAGCCAGGTTGAAGGCCAATGGCAGCCAGCTTAGGCAGTCATGCCATCTGGTTTGCGATTCTGCGTGAAAAGCAATCAGAGCGCTTTTCAAGTTTCGGTTCACGCGTTCAGCTACATTGGGGCAGGGGTAATAAGGGGGCGTTGTGATATGTTGGATTCCTAATTGGAAACAAAAATTTCTAAACAACGTCGAAGTGAAGATGGTCACATTATCTGTCACCAGTCTTCTAGGCACAGAAAAATTAACAAAGATTGATTTCAGTGCTCTAATTACGGCTGCAGTATTTCCTTTTCTAAGTGGTATTAACCAACAAAACTTAGTAAACGAATCAACGCAAGATAGAATCTGAGTATATCCCTCAGTAGTTTTGACTAACGGGCCTACTAAATCACAATAGAAACGAGCTAATGGTTCATTGTCAACTCTAGAAGCAAGAAAACCATAATTTTGTTTAGTGGAAGGTTTACTACGTCCACAAATATCACATGACTTTACAAGTTGGGCAATATCCTTTCTAAGTCCGGGCCAATAAAAATGTTCTAGAATCTTATGTGTGGTCTTTGCAAGGCCCAAGTGTCCACCAATGGAGGTCTCATGATAATACTTGAATACAAGGGGGATGAGAATTCTAGGAACTACTATCTTCAGCTGATCGCTAGTCCTAACTTCAGTAACTAGAACACCTTTCCGTAAACTGTACGGGAATTGTTCTTCATTCTTATCAATTTTTTCGAGAATATCTTTACAAAAGGGGTCATTGTCTTGATGAACTCTAATATCGGTGAAGACTAGAGGGAAATCAGACAACTTCAACGAATTCACCATACTAAACAAAGGTTCGACTTCAAATTTTGAACTTTCTGGAGTTTCTTCGGTACTAATTTCATCCTGATACATTCTTGAAAGGCAATCGGCCACTACATTTAATCGCCCGGGTATGTGGGTGACTTCGAATTGGTAGGTTAACAATTTCAAAATCCATCTGCCAATTCTTCCCGTATTTTTGGGGTTATTGAGCATCCAAGTTAGAGCAGAATTATCAGTCAATAATTTAAATTTGGAATGCTGAAGGTACAATCTAAATTTTTCCATCCCGTAAATCGCCGCTTGACATTCAAGCTCGTAGGTTGAATATTTGCACTCCTGTTGACTCAGTTTCTTTGAGGCATAAGCAATAGGGTGAAAAATACCGTCAAATTCCTGAGAAAGTACAGCAGATATGGCCGTTGAAGAGGCATCCGTTTGGAGAACAAATTGCTTAGAGAAATCGGCCGTCTTCAAAATAGGAGGACAAGATATGGCCTTTTTCAACCCTTGAAAGGCTTGCTCATGAGTTTCATCCCAAATAAATTTACAATTTTTTTTTCGAAGATCATTGAGCGGTGTGGCGATCTCAGCGTATCTAGGGATAAATTTATGAAAGTAGCCCACCATCCCGATGAAACGAGCGATAGCTTTTTGATTTTTGGGAGTAGGAAATTCACGAATATTCTTGGTGCGAGAAGGATCAATAGAAATACCATCTTGGTTGATCAGGTGACCCAAAAACGAAATCTGTTTTTTTGCAAATAGAGCCTTTTCCGGATTGACGGTGAAACCAGCTTCACGTAAGCGGAGCAGTACGGCCTCAATATGTGCCAGGTGTGAATCAAAATCTTTAGAGTAGATAACTATATCGTCCAAATAATGAAAAACAAACTTATATTTCACATCTCCAAACAGTCGGTCTAATACCGAAGAAAGTGCTTGTGCACCGGTAGCCAGCCCGAACGGAATACGCTTGAATTGATAAGTATTTCGCATAGTACAAAACGTAGTTAAGTGTCTACTTTCTTTAGCAAGGGGGATTTGATAATACGCTTGATTCAAATCCAGTACTGAGAAGTATTTAGCACCATTGAAAAAGTGGAAGCAATTTTCGATGTTTGGTAATGGGACTGAATCTAACGACACCTTTTTGTTTAAGAAACGATAATCAACGACAAGTCGCCATGAATCACTATTCAAATTGTCTTTACTGGATTTACTTACTAGGAAACAGGGGGATGAATAATTTGAGATCCCTGGCTCAATAACACCCTCAGCTAACATCTTCTTAATTTTTTCTTCAACAATTTCCATCTTATTGGATTTAATTGATATGGGGGTCTTCTTACGGGTTCGGTGGAAGTTAACCGAATCTTGTATTCTGTAAGATTAGTTTTGCCTAATTTTTTGGATAACACATCTTTAAATTCATTAAGAACTCCTTCCAACTGGGATTGTTCAAGATGCGATAAGTTATCAGCAACTTCTGTCACGGCGATAGAGTTTACAGGTTCAGAGCACTTTGCTTTCCAATCTTCTTCGAATTTGAATTTGTAATTGGGTTTGAAACCAAAGAAATATCTTCTATTAAACAAGTCAAGTATTAATTTGGAATAACTTATGAAATCACAACCTAAAATCATTGGAAAAGGTACATCATTGGTAATGAAGAATTTGAAATACCAGCTGAAATTTTCTACCTTGATTTTTAGTATTACCGACTCATGAAGCAATAGCTGCGTGTTGTTGGCAGTTGTACAACTAATGTTTTCTTTCTGAGTAATGAGATTTGGAATTTTCGACACTAGGTTATCATAAACCTTTCTTGAAATAATCGAGCGTATGGCTCCAGAATCAATTAAAGCAACAGACCGTATTTTAGGAGACCCTAAATAACAGGAAATAAAAGGAATTACATTATTGCACAAACCTCTAATCTTTCCGTGGGAAGGGTGTCTTTTTTTTCTTGACCTACTAACCCTTTTCTTAGTGCTTTTCTTAACACCATGTCGTCTAGCCCGTTGGATATAACACTGAGGCGAATAGGTGGAATTTTTGTCAGACTGGTTAACTATCATGGAAGCGGTACGTTTTTCTTTTGTTTGTCCTAGTCATATTTTCCGGTTTCTACAATCGCGCGAATAATGACCGATCTTATTACAAGTATAACATTTCACCTCATTGTCACGCTTAGTAAAGGAAACTTGTGTTTGACCTTGGGCATTATTGTTATTTCGAAAACGTGAGTTGTTGGGATTAGAATGACAGAATCGAGCAATATGACCAACTTTCTTACAATAGAAACACCTTTGTTCAAGTTGTTCATTACTCCTACTAGGCGGGTTAGGACCTGACCTATAATTATCGTTCCTAGGCCGTTCAACTCGGTTTCTTTCTTCATCGGCGAAACTCAAGTTTTGAGCTTGTACGCTCATATCAATCAATTCTTTATATGTCTGAGGACGACTATGGAAGATAAGTCTGGATCTTTCGGCAGGATTAAGTCCCGAACAAATGGTATTCACAATTTCACATTCGATTAAATTTAAACGTAATAATTTCGCGGCCTCTTTAATTGATACTATGTAGGCGGACAACGGTTCGCCTGTTCTCTGGAGTCGGTAGAATTCCTCCCTTTCAATGACGGCCAATAATCTTTGCGGCACAAAATATTTTAGAACCTCCGCATGAAACTGATCAAATGTATAATTAGAATTAATAGCAAAATTTATGCGATCGGCTAGAGGTCCTAGAGAGAAAGGTTGAAGGATCTGGAACAATTGTACATCCGGCAAATCGAACTGAGTTGAAATTTTTAATGAATTTCAACAATTTGTCCACGACTAAACCATCAGTGTGTGGCAAATCACGCAATAAATGTTCGATCGGGTTAGGGAGACGATTATAAATCGTATTGAACACCGGTGTATAACCTGATTGAGGTACACTTTGAGGTAGCGCCCTAGTAGACGTGATATTACTGACTGATTGCCTAATCGGAACAAATTGACGGGGGCATTCAATGCGTATACTGTTAGGGTTCAGTCCCAAGCATGAATCAAAAGTTTGAGTATCTTTCGGTGCGATAACCAATGCAGGTGGAATGTGCTCTGTGTCGCCGTGTTCATTAGAAACTGGTGGTGGGGCGGGGACCTCTACTTTTCCTACATCTACTTTATCTACACCACTTGTCCCCGGGAAATCAAAAAGCGATGGACTTAAGACAGGGGTGGTGAATACTACCGGAGCTGGGGACGGGGCGCGACTTTTGACCTCCTTTTGTACTTGCAACATAACGGGGTAAGCCGCCTCCAGGGTTGCAAGGCGTTTCTGGATTTCGTTAATCAGTTCGGAATCAGACCTCTCCTGAGCATAATGAGACAGGTGAATAATTCTATTCAATACGTGTAAGAATTGGTTCACTATTCGATTGAACGATTCTTTCTTTTCAGCATCGGAACCAGTTTTCAGTTGAGGTAACCACTCATCAATTTTAGCAGTAATTTCATTGATACTCTTTAATTCGAGTCGGGACCTGTCTTCATCATACACCGCGCGATGGATTCTACCACTACCCTCACCGCGTATTTGACGGTATTGTTGTCTCAAATTAGCGACATCACAATCAACATTACTAGACCAACCGAATGAATTGAGTTCGAAAAGTAATTCCCCTTTTAGCAGATAGTTTGGATTGATACTACGCGAATACAAAAGACCAAGATCGAAATTTTTTTCTATGTCCTCTTTGACATCCCAAAAATTAACCTTAACCGGGCTGATGGCCGGGGAACGCGGGCTGGAAGCCATAGTGTTACGATTTCAATCCCTTCGCACAAACTTACAAAAGATTAACCTTATCACAAATTTAGCATTAATTTGGAATCAGTTTCACGTTTTCTAATTTCTCCAACTAATAAATTATTATTCAGGTTTTAAACTAAAATCTCTCAATATTCACTTTCCCTTCTACTATACTATGATGATACTCAAGTACCCGATGCGTGAGACCAGAATACGTACGTTGACATTACAATAATTTCTATCATCATTCACGGAATTACAGAATACAAAAAATTTATTCAGCACTTAGAATCAGTTTTTTCTCACATGTCCTAGTTTCTTCTACTCATTTTTATTCTAACGTTAAACCTTTCAATATCAATGATCAATTTCAATATGAAGTTTCAGAATACTTTCAACTTAAGCATCAATGATACTTGACTTTATCTTTAAGCACTTCAAAAGATTATCATTTTAATGGTTTAACATAACTGAATAACTTTCCTGTTTCATCTACAATTATTTAAACTTCAGAAAAATTGGAGTAGCAACAATAAATTATTCATTCAACTCCAAACCCAAAATATTGACAGTTAACACGTTCACAGAATGAATTATTAAGTATAGACTCAGAAAAATTGATCTAGTATTATTAGAGTAAGTTATGAAAAATTTAATTTTTTAGAAAATTTGAATTCCAGAGATTTAAATATCTCTAGACAGCAGAGTGGCGCAGTTGTGTGCCTGCACTTTTTAAAAGATAATAGATAAGATAATTTTGAATAAA
Organism: Nilaparvata lugens; assembly: GCF_014356525.2. Lineage (NCBI taxonomy): Eukaryota > Metazoa > Arthropoda > Insecta > Hemiptera > Delphacidae > Nilaparvata > Nilaparvata lugens. The sequence goes on along the minus strand of NC_052505.1, from coordinate 68,899,258 downwards.
ATTTGGAATTTAGAAATAGGCCGACACATCTAGAAAATACCTGAGTCTATACCTAATTCATGCAGGTGAACGGGCTAGAGTCAAGAAAACTTCAATTAATCTTGCCATGCCTGATTTAATAGGTTTATACTATAGAAAATCACTACAATTTGAAATAATTGAAAAATACAAACAGTTTCAATAAACATTGGCAACTAAAATCGAACAACAGAAACAACAATTTCATGTTACTTTGTTGACATTCTTCATCTGATTCGGGGGCGCATTACTATCCCCGTTTAGATAGCAATACGTCACAAAACCAAACAATATCAGTCATCAAATAACAAATAATTAACTTCAACATAAAATTACTCAAGAAAGAAAAGCCCGTTGAACCCAAGTTTCGTCAATAGTAACCCATATAACCCATTTCATAATAATTTTGAATCCCCACTTTTGATTGACATTCTCGAATGAACCTTTGTTTCACTACACTGCACTTTCGTTGGTCTGTACGTTGCTTTATCGTCGGGGTTACAGTACCTTGTTTTTGGCGGTGAGCTTTTACCGGTTGAATTTGGCTTGACGGCGACGTCCTCTTACGTCCCTAGACCTGTCGTCTGAACGGGTGTCTTGAAGCGGTGTTACATAAAGTTGCGGAACCAAAGGGGTGGTAGTACAAGAAGTTGGTTTGGGAACACACATGAACCGCTGTAAATAAATGTATTACAGCATTAATTTCTAACTCTTCCTACAATTCATCAAAAGCTAAAACAGGAGTTATCTATTGATTACAATTAATTAAATTCTCTCATTCTTTGAATCCTCATTTTATATAGATTTTTATCTTTAAACTACTGATTCTTTTTATCAGAATTAATGGATCTTTCTTCACAAATAATTCAAATTGAAATGATGCTAACTTATATGATATTTTTCGTTTGGTTTGCAAAATCAAATATAATTTTTCATATAGTAGCTCGGCTAGTATTGTTGGAAACTTGTGCGCCAGCCAACATTTATTTTATTTATTATTTATGAACTATAGGACGCAATCCAAGTGTAAATAACGGGCATTCGCCCAAAACTGCTCAGAACCTTAATTAAAAATGAACATTCCAGAGTTTATGATTTGATTTACCTACAAATACAAGTCCAAAAACTAGTATCAACTGAAATTATGAATTTATCACCTAATAAAACAAGACACTTTATAACACAATAAAAGAAAAAGATATTGAAAATTTCACTTTAAGGAAAGATAATGTTTGCCTTATAAGATTCATCTTGTGGATAGTTTTTACCTTTAATTAAATAAAATTAGTAGACACATAGAAAATAATTTAAATTGTATTAAAATTTGAACATTCATTAATATTAATTTCCTGGAGAAGAAAAACTTTCTTCTTCATCTATTAAGATTTCTATCATAAAAAATTTACTAAATCATTCAAAAGCCTTAATGACATAAGAAAACAGAGTCTGAAAAATATAAATTAAAAAATGTCATAAACTCAATATGAACAATTCTTAAAAGTTTCATTCCAATTTAAAGGCTATCTTCCTGACTTTCAGCAATACTCTACGATAATATATCTCCAGAAACAATATCTCAAATGTAACGTAACTGAAAACTTTCTATACTTCTGTAGAAAAAAAATTTATAATTATCTTCCATCACTAATAAAATCAAAAGGATTATTCTCAATCAATATTATTAACTTGAAAAATAACAGGCTTAATTAATTCAATACTCTTATGGAAGTTTCAATCAATTAAATTCCCTAAATTATATTTTAACCTTATTTTACGTACCTTAGCGGTTATTTGAAGAAACAATTATTCGTACATGATGAAGAAACACAATTAAACCTTTCAGGACATGGCACTACTAGTAAATTTAAACATTAATAAAAAATAAAACTAGCTCCTACATTAACTACTGAAATAAACTTATAAACCTGCCCAAAAAGGGGGAAACATAGTGACTACATCTTTACTCTCGTAGTGCTCCTAGCAAAGTGTCCTCCGGAACGTAATCTGGTCTCTCGACTGGGGAATCCCCACTACTGTATTTAGAAACAGGTCTCCTATTGGGCGAATGGAATCAATTTGACCAATCGTCGCGTGGCTTCTAGAGTCTTTGGACCAAATAGTAACTGCAAAATCGGTAGTTTGTTATAATTTCAATGCTTGCTGTTTTCCAACTTATCGCACTTTATGTCGCGACAAGAAGGCTAAGTTTTAGAGATAATTCCATAATCTACATTCCTCGACGACTCGGAGCCACAATTTTTAAATATCTATCATGGGAAGCTCGAAGTCATGGCCGTTCATAATAGAGAGAGAAAATAATTTATTTCGCTAACTCACTTACAATAATGGCTCTAGTCTATTGCGTATTAAATTTACTATTATAACTTGGGAAAAGGCCTGAATTAAAGAGAGTGCCCGGCACAGCCAATATTACCTAAAAATCAGACTATAGAATTATTCATCATAAATCAGCTGTCTAGTGGACTATATATAATACTACCCATTCAAAAACATCGAACATCTGGAAAATTTATCTTTCCATCAACGTTAGTAGACAGTTGACTATAATACTACCCGTTCAAAAACATCGAACATCTTGAAAATTGTATCTTTCCATCAACGTTGTAGACAGTATTGCATCCAGACCTGATAACAGCGCTCACACTCACATTCCGGGACGACACGTCACGGTACGATAGGACAGAAAGCTCTATATTTATTTAGGATTTTTTCTTGACATTTTAAATTGATAAATTATTTATTAATTTTTGAGATAACAACAGGTCAATGTAACTTACTGAGCGCGAGGTCTACTGTTCACAGAACTACTAGTTATTTATAACTGAATTTCACCTAATACAACATATAATACCATTGATAGCTTATGCTGTGTTATAGAATCAAATACTTCAATAATCAAGGGAAAAGCTTGCATATAGACTAACATATTAGCCTATTATAGCCTTTAGTATCTAAATTATTAGTACAATATTAGATTAGTATTAATATGCTACCTATTTAGATTATGAAAACTTGTTGGTTAACTTTCGTATTTGAACATTCTTCTGTTTATGAAATTGTTATACATGTAATTATGAGTGTTTCTCACAAGAACTGAACAGAGATTACAGAATAAACACAAGACTGTAGTCTTGTTTTATTTTCTGCAGAGAAAATTTGCATTAGACCTAATAGCTCTAGCTGAGTAACTGTTAGTAAATTTTAGAATATACTTCAGCTTGTGAAATTATTGTAACAAATATAAAACAGTTTATCAATTATTTTGTAATTCTAATACAGAGTGCACATAATATAACACTTTTATTGTATCACAAATTATTATGATAAAAATATAATTGTTGCAAATGAGAAAATACAATAAAGAAATGAAAATGATAGAATATAATAATACTATCTGGTGACAAACAAGAAGCATATTTCTTTATAGTGTTTAATTTTTACTAGTATTAAATTTTATTATTTATATTCTTACTTTTTGTACTCTTACTATGTTTAATGAATAATTGTAATTATTTTGTTATGGAAGCAGTTTTTGGGAGAAATCCTGTATGCTTCCATGTTTCCATGAATAAATAAATAAATGAATATATATTTCTTTAGTGGACAATCCACTAAACAAAAAAAACAAAACTATCACCGAAAGCAGCATCTCAACTATCCAGTCGTAAGACTTGAAATAAGAACGTTTTGTAATGCAAGCACAATATTAGATGTACATATTTAAAAATGCGGAAAATGTGTGTGGATTTGTGTAGGTGGTGATCAACAACCAGCCGTTGAAGATCGTGGCGGAGGCGCTGGCGGGTGCGAACGTGGACAACTGCGCGCACCCGTGCGTGGTGAGGCCGTGTGGCGAGCATGCGCAGTGCGTGGCTCACTATGACGGCTACAAGTGCCTGTGTCAGCACAAGTGCAGCGCCAGCGCAAGTTCCAGCCAAGCACACGCCACCCTTCCGCCCGCCACCTTCTCAGGCTCCACTTTCCTCCACTACACCGATCCAGACATACTGCACAGGTAAACATTATTATTTAGTTCGTAGGGTAAATTTATAATTCAGTTTCAATTTTTGATTTAAATTCATATAATTTCCAAGACTTAGAATGGATGTTAAATAAAATTTATGATGGAAATAAAGTTATTTATTTTTGATTATTATTTACACTATGCAATAAGATTGGTCTTTTCAGTTTTTTTTATTCATTTAATTACAAATAATTTCAGGCTTACCTCTCAGATGCAACTTTACTTGTACAAATCATGTTATTTTAGTGACATTCATGTTATAGTTTGAACAAAAGATAGGACGGCCAATTCCCTTTATAAACCGCCTCCTATAACTGAGATTCAAGTCAACCCGGTAAATCTGATTTAATATTTATTGCTTATTCTTGTTAAAAATGAACAATTATATCTCAAGTACAAATTTAAAAAATATATATTTTAAAAAGTTGTACCAAGTGAAAATATTTTTTGATATCATAATAAATTTTCATAATTTACGAGACTGAATATTCTGTATTAAATCATATTTGTTCATCGCCTGAAAACGATTTGGCAACGGTGCGGAACTGAAGCGTAGAGCTGGTCCTATTGTTTTTCCCATCTCATCATTACTTTCCTTCATCTCATCCTTTCTTACTTACCTTCTATTCACTTTCCTAATACCTTTTTACTTTCTCAAGGATTGGAGATTTTCCTAAGTACATGGATAATCATTGTTGGAAAAAACTCTCCAATCCTCCCCTTTTTTACACCACTGTTTTTTATTTAGTATATTTTGATCTGTTTTTATTTTTACTATTATTTTTATTATATCTTCTATGTGTAGATGAATTAAAAAAATCTGCTTTGTCCAATGTTAGACAAAGATATTAAACCAACATTAATCAGGTGCTGAATTTATAACTTGAGTCTTACCACATATATGTGTAATTGAAGGGGGGAAGGTTTCTGCAGCTAGGGTTGTGACAGGCAATTACATTTTTGGAAACCTGTCTTTTAAGTCAAAAAAACACTAAATTGTGTAGCAAGTGGTTGAGGCTGTTGAGATGACTTGGCAGACTTGCCATGGCGTCAGGCCATGTCACATTTGATGTTAAATGTATTTGGCTCAGTAGAATGAAGTGATATGGTTTTCACTCACAAACAAATACCTTTCGAAATCTTAGAGCACCTTAGGAGCAGGCTATTGTATGACCCTGTAACAGGCACACAGGGCAAAAGGGAGTGCAGTTTCTAATAAATTAATTGTGTTTTGGCCTATGGGTATGATGCAGTAGGCTGCATGGTTACAAGATTGTCACATACACAGATTATGATGACTTGTAAGTTATTAGTATCAACCTAATATGGAATGTCAAACCCGACAGCTTCAATTTATCCAAAACATTCTTGAATATTAGAAATTGGAAATTCCAACTGTTCTGTACGATGGTTTTTGTAGCCTATATTATAAAATTATTGCTCTAGAGAAGAAAGGAGGGAAATTATTTTTCCATGCTTCTGATAGGAAAATTCTACCTATAGGAAGTTTATTTAAAATTGGTTTAAAACAGAAGAATTTGGATTTCCCTTAAAGATTGATCATTTCACCAGTTCTGTAGGAAATTCATATTTCAACAAGAGTATAGTGTGAGATTTAATAGAAAATAAAAGACAGAAGAATTGAAGAAATGGATTCTCCTGACACTAGCCCATATGATGAATACTTTCCAATACAACTTTTTCTTCAATATTTTTAGTTTAACTTCAAGTGAAGAATCTTCACTTCGATAATGCTTGTAAAAAACAATATGATGGAATCAAAGTCTAATTTTCGAAAAAAATGAACAAGTACCGTTTTTTCCACCGCACCTCATATATTTAACTTTTAATAGTCTCAATACATTATTTTAGTAAGTTTTCAATAAAAAAATTACATCTTTAATGAATAATAATTTCTATAAAATTATATACCGGTACAGAGCCTTCTCATTGCATGTACCAAAATCTAATATAATAATTAAATCTAAATTCCCCTCATGGTTCACTAGAGATATTATTCAATTAATCAAGCAGAAGAAAAAATGTGCACGAAAAATGACTTTTTCTAGATATTACCGTAGTAAATTTGTTGAACTGAGAGCCACTATTAAAATTAGAATCAATAATTCTTCTAAAGACTATATAGCTAATCTACAGAGTAATATAGATTCGGATATTAAACATTTCTGGAACTATATTGGTAGTAAAAAGGAATCTAGATCAAAGGGCGATTGTTTGGAAATGGATGGGGTTAAGTATGTTGGTGCTGATGTGCCAAAGGCATTTGCGCATTATTTCTCATCCATCTATGATGTCATAGGAGGTGATCGCGATAATGCTACTGCTCAACATGTAAACTGCAATAACAGTAATCGTAATTTCGATTTACCAGTACTGACCATTCCATACCTTTCTGCCAATCAAGTCAATTCCGCAGTTGATGGACTTAAGGCTACGCGTTCAGTTGGACCTGATGGCGTTCCTGCCTACATTATAAAGGGTTGTAAGAATATACTTATTGAACCACTGCGATTTATTTTCAATTTATCTTTGAAAACTAATAAATACCCCACGAAATGGAAAACTGCCTGTATAACACCAGTTTTCAAATCAGGTAAACCAAATATAATTTCCAATTTTCGACCTATTTCTATTTTGGACTCTCCTGATAAGGTCTTTGAATCTGCTCTATACAGAATAGTTTTTGATCATGTGAAGCATGTAATAACCCCTTTTCAACATGGCTTCATGCCCAGTAGATCAACTGTGAGTAATTTGCTGACTTTCACACAGTTTGTTTCCTCTCACCTTGACATGCAAGGCCGTGTAGATGTAATATATTTAGATTTCAAGAAAGCATTTGATTCAGTTAATTTTAATGTATTATTAGATAAATTAATTACGTACGAGTTTTCACCTGACTTAATTGAATTATTTCGTAGCTATTTGGTTGATAGAGTTTCCCAAGTGAAGTACAATAATCACACATCTGAAAACTATGATAACCCCACCGGAGTCCCACAAGGATCTAATCTTGGACCTCTTTTGTTTCTTCTTTTAATTAATGATCTCCCTGATTGCATTAAAGAATCTGAAATCCTGATATTTGCAGATGATGTAAAACTTTACAGGTCAATAAAAAGCATTGATGATTGTGTCAGATTGCAGGACGATCTTGATCGTGTTAACCTTTGGTGTTGTCAGAACAGACTCAAGTTGAATGTATCTAAAACTAGATTCATGGTGTATACAAGGCAGATGAATTTTCAGCACCATTTATATACATTGGGAGGTGACAATCTTGAGTGTGTTAATAACATCCGAGATCTTGGAGTTATCATGGACCCAAGACTTGATTTCAAGAACCACATTAGCTATACCCTAGGTAGTGCTAATAAATTACTGGGTTTTATATTTCGCAATACCAAACCATTCACTAATTGTGATGTTAGTTTAAGAATATTCAATGCACTAGTTCGCAGTAAACTTGAATATGCTGCAGTAGTTTGGGGGCCTTATAATGTGACAGACATTCATGAAATTGAAAAAATTCAAAATAGAATTCTGAGACATTTATACATAAAAAAATTTAATTGCTTTTGTCCCTTTAATTTTCCAACTAGTGAGTTAAGATCGATATTTAAAGTGCACTCTCTAGAATTACGCAGATCTGTAAATGCTCTATTGCTATTATTCAACATTTTAAATCATAAAGTTCATATTCCATCATTCATAAATTTATTGAATTTCAATGTACCTTATGCTAGGCCTAGAAAAAATATATTGTTCAACATCCCTTTTGTGAGAACTACTCATCACTATAATTCGTTTCTTATTAAAAGTCTAAGATTATATAATACTTTGAATGAACATATACATCCGTTTTCGAACTCATTTAATGTCTTTAAGAAAAATTGTGAAATGAATTTATCTTGTAGCTCGTTTGAGTCATGAAATGTTATGAGCTCTGGCTGAAACTCTTTTTGTTTTCTTTATCTTTATTATTAATTTTTATTATTATTTCAATTTTTGATTTACTTTTTATCTTATTCTCTTCTTTATTTTTTTCCATAATATTTTTCATATTTTAAGTTTCCTTTATTATGTAGTATGGTTATCTATTAATTGTGTAAAAAAGGCTCTTCATGGTATTGTCTGTGAGCCTTTATATGTATATGTATATCAATAAATAAATAAATAAATAAATAATTATTGTGATATTTAATAACAGAGGTTGTTGTTGTAGGATAACGAGCAACCGAGTGAGCATCAACATGAGGTTCAGAACGAACTCGTCGTCAGGCCTGCTGCTGTGGAGCGGGGGGCGGCTGGGAGGGGGTGGTGCGGGGGTGGCAGCTGACTTCCTGGCACTCGGCATTCGCGACGGCCTCCTCCATCTGCGTTTCAACCTTGGCAGTGGCGAGGCAGTCGTCGTCTGCAACAGCACACGTGTCAGCGACGGCCACTGGCATCGGCTCAAAGCTGTCAGGTGACCACTTTCTACAATGCTGCTCCATTTATCCACTATCTTCCAATTCCTGTCAATTTCTCTGTCAAACCTATTCGTTGACCTACCATTTTCCACATCATTTTTCTATCAGACTACCATTTTTCCTTATCATTTTCTTTCTTTCTAGCGTAATTTCATTAATTCTGTAGTTAGTTCTATTGTCATTCTCCTCTCCATTTTTCTACCAAACCACCATTTTTCCTTCTTAATTCTCTTCCTTCCTAGCGTAATTTCATTGATTCCGTAGTTCTATTGCCATTAATTATCCACTTAATTTTTCTACTAATCTGCATTTTTTTCAACTATAGGTTTACATTTCAATCCCTCATAGAATTGGCCTGGTTATTAATTCAATAAATTGGTAACAAAACTACGTAATTTCATTGATTCTATATTTCTATTGCTGCCATTCTCCTCTTCATTTTTTACGAAACCACCAATTTGCCTTCTTTATTTTCTTACTGTATAACCTAATTTCATTGATTATAGTTCCATTCCCATTATCCGCCTCTTTGTTTTTCTAACAATCGCTAGATTGAAAACTGATGAATTATCAATAATCTTTGATTTTTCCTCATTTCAGAAACGGACAAGAAGGATCGTTGACAGTTGATAATGGAAAAACGTTTCTCAATCGGTCACCAGGGAAATTAAAACAACTTAACACGAATACTGGCTTGTACATAGGTAAGACGCTAAAATACACACTTGTTATAACATTATTATTCATTTGTGTTTTTCGTTTTCAGTTTCAACTCTTAGAACTTCAATAATTGTTCTGTATTTGGATAACCTGTTCGCCAATTGAAAACTTATAATAACTTACTTCAAAATTATTATTTCATTATAAGTAAATTTAGAACGTTATCATTCTATCCATTATTCCTCTTGCAATGAATTTATCATTTCTGCTCAATAAAATTATTATTGAGATGAGATTTCTCCGAAGAACCAAGGGGTATGACAGAAGAGATAAATTCACGAATGAAGATATCAGAAAAGAATTGAATATCTACAGCATTAATAAAAGAGTTGCGGAGATTCGGCATTAATGGGAGCACGTCCAAGAATGTCAGCTGAGAGAATACCATCAAAAATCTATAATTCGGTCAATAGGTTAAAGAGAAGTTGGCAGACCACGCAAGCGGTGGCAATAATAAAAAATTGTTTAAGTGTATTTAAATAATAAGCTAGACATGAGTCGGAACAGGCTATAGCCTAATCATTGTTTGTAAGATAAGAAGCAATTTAATATTTATTTTTCTGGTCGTCACTCATATTTGAAACATTTTTATTTCTGAATTCATTTGAATGTATCCAGTAGTAGAAGAAGAATGAATCTCCAACAAGATGAATCTTTGTTTTAACAAAATTTCATTTCTATTGTTTTTTTTTACTATTGTACCTTTTGAAGATACTCTTTGTTGAACGAGCGACGCAAATTTATAGTTCAGAGTTGATTTCCTGTCACATGTTTTACGAAAAGTTGAGTAGCTTACGCTTTGACCAATTGACCTCAAATCTTGGAACCATTCTACGGAACAAGTTCGTTGGCTTCATATGAGACAATAATAATATAATACGTATGACTTTTATTGGTGGGGAGTCCCTTAGGGAAGTTCCACCACGCCTGAATATATTATTTAAGCCGTCAATGGGCCACACGACTATCATACTTCAGCCGGGACCGAAAATTCAACGTGCCCATCCGATAACACGGGAGTGAGCCGTGAGCCCACTAATGATGGCCTGCTTGTTTGATTCTCAGGTGGAATGGAAGATCTAGAAGTGGCTACAAATCACAAGTACCACAGAGGAATCCACGGCTGCATCTCGGAGCTGATCCTGGACTCAGATCATCACGTGCAGCTGTCGTGGTCGCCGGAAGCAGCAGACCGGTGCGGCGGATAGACCGGGCAACCAACCAGTGCCGGTGCGGCGGGTGGACCGGGCAACCAATGCCAACCAGTGCCGACACCATTGGACACTGCTAGACACATTCAGTGAGACGTTTTTGTACATAGGACCTACGAGGAGTGCATTTTTGTGGCCGTTGTAACTTACTAGTAACGCGTTTGTACACTATACTGTAATTGAGTGGAACCCACTAGTTAGATGTCCATTCCCGTATAGTAGACCGCATCTCTAGGATGAGCAATTTGAGAGAATGGAAAGTAAACTACTTATTTAGTGCACTGTTATAATAAATGCGTGAAGAATACCTTTTTGCAAGCAACTAATTCTAAGTTATTACTAGAAGAGTAAATTGAAATAATGCCACTTTCGATGGAAGATGTAACAAGCATCAATCACGCTTCTATGTGTCCACTAGGACTCACTGGCCTAGCCTTGAGAACAATCACCGCGTTCCCACCTGTGAAGCCTTGTTATTCTAGCGTTCTCTCTTCAAAATACTACTATGAATCTCATATTGTTTGTGATATATCATTCACAAAAATGTGATGTATTCAATTCACAAATTTTTGCTTCTTTTCCTCCTCATCAAGAGTAATGAGTTTTTCATTTAATATGATTTAGTTTCTCATAATGAGATGGAATGAATTTATCCTATTAGTTTCCATTGGTTTCTCATTAGTATAGTGTAAACTTATTATTGAGTCCAGCATTTTACTACCGTAAAAATACTGTAGTTCATTAATTTCTACTTTCCCTTGAAATAATATTCATTTCAATATTTGTGAATCTCATAACATTACAAGAAGTGTGGATGATGTAGTCCTCTAGTAAGAAATTTTGTACTTGAAAAAAATCGTGTAAATACTAGTGTACACTCTACAGAGACTTTTCTCCATACCTTGAACTGTTTTAAAATGAGAATTAACTTACCAACTCAATAATTTTTCAATTTTCTACTTTGAAATTCTCATGAAATTATACCCCTTATGTAGAGTAACAAAGTGTGACCAATATAATCATTGACCAAAATCATAGTAGGCTATTTCTATCTATCTGGTTTGATAATAGCCTTAGCCATATTATAGGAGTATCCTCAATAATATTGAGTTTCTATGACTCCAAATAGTAATTTATTAGAGTAAGATTTTTTTCTAGAAACCTATCCCGATTTTGAACAGTATACATTGGAAAGCCGTGTAATGGGAGGAAGCTTAATGCTCTGGAATCTTGACTGTTAAATTTGTGAAGAAGCATTGATGATTCTTCAAAGTAATGCATTCTTCCTTATATTATCCTGATGTTTATAAAGGTAGATTTCAGGCTACAGCCTATAAGAAAATTCCTGCCAATTTTTCAGTCCCCACTCAGATTTATATTAATAAAATAAAATTGAAGCATATAGTAATTATTATTCACATCTTATCTACATCCATTTAAAAAAATTCATTCCTCACCTGTATCAACTTCAACTTCAAAAGTGTAAAAACTACGATACTAAAAGAAATGGCTTATTCGTAGCTAGTGATTGTGTTAGCTTTAAGGTCATCAAGTTATTTCTCATATAGACTACCACAAATAGCTTGTAAACATTTCTCTACAAGCTGTGTGTTAATAAAATATGTGGAGATGCAACTGAAGCATCTCGTCTTTGTAAATAATGAAAAATGAAGAATGTGTGCAAATAGAACAGTAAAACACTAAACACTTGTTTGCAAGTAAAAAGATCTCTCTATGAATATAGACTGTTATCAATAATAGGCAATTATTGTATAATTTGTTTGTCAATTAAGGCTTAGAACAAATTGAAATGAATGTTGAAAAAGAATGATATGTTTTATATGAACTGTAGTATGAATTCAATCAGAGTGTAACTATGTACGATTGTTAATTATTGCTATTATGAGCGTACCCTTCCACCTCTAATATTAATTTATTATCACTACTACCACACCTAGATCATAAAAAATATATTTATCTTGAATTCAAATTATTTGATTTTTTAATTCTTTTACATGTAGCGTTTCATACGGATTTGTATTATTTATGTTTGAAAATTGGGTTGCAAAATGCTTTTGGTAATAGCTACTGTATACCGTACTTGAACTTATGACCCAAATATGGAATGATATAGTACATTATTTGGAACTTTGACTATCAGATGAGAAATGTATATCCAGCATTAATACTGATACAGTCTAGATAAATTTTTCTGAAGCAATGTGTTCGGCCTAATCTCTAACTGAGAATGGTTGTTGAATGAGTAAACCCTCTATGTACAATATAGAACAGAATAATTATGGAATAATTATTTCCCCGCATGGACTGTTGATCCGTGCGCGGGGAAGGAATACACAATCTATACAGGCAATACAAGTGCAAAAAACAGTCAATAATTTATATTGATTCAAGCTTAACCTATAAATAAAAAATATATGTTAAATCCTGTAATGTATAAAATACAAACTGTATGAATGATGATTCACACAGCACAAGTACCCGACTCAGAATACTTCATCTTCTGGTGAGCTATTTGAACTGATCCAATACAGCATTAATCATGTTTAGCTAAAATATCAATTCCTGTCTGAATACTTATTGTCGATTTAATCGATTTTTTCCACAAATAACATAATTGCATGTACAATCTTACTCAATCCAATAGAATTTTTCTCGGGGATTTTTCAAAATCACTCTTTTGCGGTTCACGCGCATGAGTTACGATACCGCACCGAGTGAATGATAGTGAGTTGACCTCTTCATAAATTTAAAATCAAAGGAAATACATATCAAATTCACTCGCAATTTAATCGATATTTGATACTGTAGTTAACTGAAAGCTAAGGAATGTTTAAGCTTTTGCAGAAAGGTGGTGAGTTTTACCAAAACATATCGAATTTTCAATAACTTAGCCTGCAGTAAATTCTATACAGAAGCTTCAAGAGTATGCCCAATCGACTTTCGTTTTCTAATGAAGGATACATGTTTGAACCATTTGATTCAATCGCATGATTGCAAATTGAGATTGAACTAAATTGTAGAATAAATTCTACTCAGGAACTTATCAATCCTGATAGAAGATCTATGATGGTCATGTTCTTGTGTGTTGCGAGAGATTGGCGCATCATCTTATCCCAGAACAGCTCAGATGAATCCATAGTTCAGAGTTTAATATTATTATATCTTACATTATGAGTACTGTAGCTAGTCTAGATCTTGATCATTACTGGAATATTTGAAGTGGAACTCATCAATATTTTAAATGAGAAAATGTTTGAGATGTATTCAAAATGTATTAGGTATCTTGAAAGAGATTGTTCAACCGGTATTCCAAAGGACATGGTATGAATTTTACTTTGTCAACCTTCATTACATCACAACTCTCTAAAGAATGTACAATAATATTTTTCATAATTTTTCCACTTTCTAGATATTTTGCAAGTCAATACAGTTCTGCGCAAACATTAGCCTACAATACCGTATGCGTATATTGTTTCTTTTCAAAGCAATTTTGAGTGAAATTATATAGGTACTCACTTTGAAAAAAGAAACATTGTGTAATGTCAATTACCTTACTGGAGGAAAATTAGTTTTGGAGGGAGATTGTTTGCAAAATAAGAATATTTTTAAATATCCAAATAAATTTAAGGGAATTGTTTTTTGAAACACCAAGTTAATCAAAACAATATATGAGCAGCAAGATATAAGCACCACTTCTAAAACAGCAATAACTGTTAAAAATATTCCTCAATCATCCATTCTCATTGATCTGGGAAAACATGAGTTACTTCTTCTCAAAGCTACCATATGAAACACATTCGATAAGATGTAAGATATATTAGTCAATCTCATTAACTGCTTTAATTTCATTGGTAAGCTAAATGACTTTCAGCATTTCAATACACACTTATTTATTTTTATATAGAGCACATGAATAATATTTATTCATTCTCATGAATTTGGCTTTGAGACATATCATCTTATGTACAGTGTGTATTAGTTAATATTAGTTTTGTAATTTTCTGTATAATAATTTTGAGAATAATAAATTGAATGTTGGTGTACACAATTGGAAATTTATTGAATTTGAATCAACTTTTTGAATCAAGATTGGTACCGAACATTGACTAATTGCAACCTTGAATTGCTTCAAAGCTGAAAATTATTCTCGAAGATGGATAGTACGGTACCGTATGTGATATTTGGAATGGTGCTAGCCTTCTGCCTATGTAGTCGGCAGCACTGACTTCAAATAACTGTATCTGTGGTAATCATTTCAAAGCTTATACATAAATAAAGCTCCCTCCAAGCATTTAATCAACAAAATTATCAGTGGCTCAGTAGGGATACCTACTCGAGCGTACTGCACTGGTAATGAAATTGTTGATGCGGTTCGTGGTTTAACTCCATCTACAGTTTTCTTTTTCTTTGATGAGAAATTTCAACGTAAATGACGATTATCCTTGTAATTTTGACAGAATAAATATTTGTAATCAATTAATATGATTTGGTTACTTCAATTAGGGCATCGTTGGTATTTTTTAATTTTTAAATTCATATTCCATTCACAAAATAAGGGATGTCACAAAAGATGAACGTAGGAAAGTAGGAGTAATCCGGGGTACGATCCATACCCACTAAATTAAACAAAGAAAATCTTTAATCACTAATAAATCCTATCCATCATTCCATAAATTTAATCATTTGTACAGGACAGTTTCGAGAAAACTTAAAAATTGAAAAAAATATCCCTATACAAATCAGGACCTCAAAGTCAATTTTCAAATTACAGACCCATCTCTCTTTTAACAACTTTGTTTAAGATTATTGAAAGATGTGATAAATTACAGATAACAGAATATTTGATATACTTGCAAGAATCAAGTAATATGATTTTCAAAAATAAAAAAAATACCAATAATGCCGTATTTGTAGTAACCAAAAATATAATTCAGTCACTTAAATTGGAAAATAAATTTTTAATGACGTTCCTGGACCTGACCAAGGCTCTTTACTCTATAAATTGTGGCAAGCTCAAAGCTAGAAGCTATTGTTGGAATAAAAAAATACAGCTTTGCAGTGGTTCAGAAGTTACTTTTGTGAACGCCTTCAGTTTTTTTCAGATTGATGGTAAATGTGGTGAGATGAGACAGTGTTGACTATGGAGTGATTCAGGGAATCACCCTGGATCCAATATTGTTCCTTAAACACATCAATAAAATTCCAAAGCTCAACACAACAAGCAAAATATTTCTTTTTTCAGATGACACAGTTGTTGATTCTCTTGCCAAGGATTGAGAGGATGTATATGAAAATGTCACTATGGACCTCTCGAAAATAGAAAACTGGTTCGACCATAACAGCCTAACAGTAAATATTAGTAAAACAAATTATATATGCCAATAATTGAAGCAAATAAGTTGTATAATTCAATGATTATCTGAATAAATAAATTGAGGAACCAATCAGATCCAGGTTCAAGGCATATTTACAAATTTAGAATCCTCAGTCTGTACATGTGGTTCAATCATGCTGATAATCAGTCGATTGGAGAGCTTCCTGTTCTGCTGACTTCAAAAACCTGCCAGTGCAAAAACGCCTGAGAAAATTCTTTATGTGGCTTGGCCCTAACTGATTGTCTTTCATTTGGCTGAAAATCAGCTGTGGATGAGAATTAGCCAAATTCTCGATCAACGAGGAAAATTCTGAATTTTTGCCAATAATCAGTTAGTGCAAAAACAACCATTTTAGACATCATCCTCAGCTCAACAGAAGGGTTTTATGCATGTGATGTGTGTACACACATATCATCATACATTGTTGTGACATCATAAGGAACAAATTATTTTCAGATGAGGTTTTTGTATTTTCGATTTTTATTTGTTTATTTTTCCATTGCTGCTTTATTTTTTGTGGTTTAATTATTCTTGTATTATAATTTGTTATTTTCCAGTGGTTTATTTATTGTTATTGATTGTTTATTTTATGTTAGAAGCTGCTGTCGAACAGTTTTTTTTTGTCTGAAGCCTCTCACTGATGACAGCATGACACAACATGTATGCGAGCATGTGTGTATACACAAACTCAACACAAACCTAAGGCTCAACTCACACTTACGCGACTCAGGTCGCGAAGAGACTCCACTCTAGTCGAGAGCATTTGTGTTTTCAGATGGTGACAGTCGTGGAGACTAGAATCGACTGGTCTGAGTGTCAAGGCAACATTTTTGGAAACACATGCTCTCGACTAGAGTCGAGTCTCTTCGCGACCTGAGTCGCGTAAGTGTGAGTTGAGCCTACAGGGCCCTACACACCTACGGATTTGGCTCGCGGATTTGGCCTGTCTTGGCTCGGCTCGGGAGAAATCCGTGAGTGTGTAGGCGATTTTATTGCGAGCCGAGCCGAGCCAAATCCGTCTAGGGCTACTGGCGCGGCTCGGCTCGGCTCGGCTCGGGCGAAATCCGTGAGTGTGTAGGCTCTCCCGGCCGGGCGCGTGTAGTTACCAAAAATCTAAATCGCCTAAAAATCGAGATAGCAAAATTTTGATTTCAGATTCGGATTCAGATTAATTGTCATAATTATAAGATAGCAGAAAGCTCTATCCAGGAGGAAGAGAGAATAGAGAAAAATAAGGGGACAGGGAGAAGTGATGAAGAATAAAAGTAAATCATATATTATAAAAAGAAAATACAAATGAAGATGAAGCACAATTACTTTTAATTGACGTTGAAAGATCTGATAATGAAACTGCACTTCAGCGGTCCTTAAAAAGCCTACTGAATTCACATCCGTCAGAGAGAGAGAGAGAGAGAGAGAGAGAGAGAGAGAGAGAGAGAGAGAGAGAGAGAGAGAGAGAGAGAGAGAGAGAGAGAGAGAGAGAGAGTGTGTGTGTGTGTGTGTGTGTGTGTTGTGTGTGTGTGTGTGTGTGTAGAGATTGATTGATTGATTGAGTACTTTATTTATGTAGATTACAATATTTACTGGCTTATACACTTATATACAATAACTTACAATACAGCAAAATTATGGATGAATTTACAAAATATAAATTAAGAAAATGATTAGTGAGCTGTATATAATTTGACAGAATAAATATTTGTAATCAATTAATATGATTTGGTTACTTCAATTAGGGCATCGTTGGTATTTTTAATTTTTAAATTCATATTCCATTCACAAAATAAGGGATGTCACAAAAGATGAACGTAGGAAAGTAGGAGTAATCCGGGGTACGATCCATACCCACTAAATTAAACAAAGAAAATCTTTAATCACTAATAAATCCTATCCATCATTCCATAAATTTAATCATTTGTACAGGACAGTTTCGAGAAAACTTAAAAATTGAAAAAAATATCCCTATACAAATCAGGACCTCAAAGTCAATTTTCAAATTACAGACCCATCTCTCTTTTAACAACTTTGTTTAAGATTATTGAAAGATGTGATAAATTACAGATAACAGAATATTTGATATACTTGCAAGAATCAAGTAATATGATTTTCAAAAATAAAAAAAATACCAATAATGCCGTATTTGTAGTAACCAAAAATATAATTCAGTCACTTAAATTGGAAAATAAATTTTTAATGACGTTCCTGGACCTGACCAAGGCTCTTTACTCTATAAATTGTGGCAAGCTCAAAGCTAGAAGCTATTGTTGGAATAAAAAAATACAGCTTTGCAGTGGTTCAGAAGTTACTTTTGTGAACGCCTTCAGTTTTTTTCAGATTGATGGTAAATGTGGTGAGATGAGACAGTGTTGACTATGGAGTGATTCAGGGAATCACCCTGGATCCAATATTGTTCCTTAAACACATCAATAAAATTCCAAAGCTCAACACAACAAGCAAAATATTTCTTTTTTCAGATGACACAGTTGTTGATTCTCTTGCCAAGGATTGAGAGGATGTATATGAAAATGTCACTATGGACCTCTCGAAAATAGAAAACTGGTTCGACCATAACAGCCTAACAGTAAATATTAGTAAAACAAATTATATATGCCAATAATTGAAGCAAATAAGTTGTATAATTCAATGATTATCTGAATAAATAAATTGAGGAACCAATCAGATCCAGGTTCAAGGCATATTTACAAATTTAGAATCCTCAGTCTGTACATGTGGTTCAATCATGCTGATAATCAGTCGATTGGAGAGCTTCCTGTTCTGCTGACTTCAAAAACCTGCCAGTGCAAAAACGCCTGAGAAAATTCTTTATGTGGCTTGGCCCTAACTGATTGTCTTTCATTTGGCTGAAAATCAGCTGTGGATGAGAATTAGCCAAATTCTCGATCAACGAGGAAAATTCTGAATTTTTGCCAATAATCAGTTAGTGCAAAAACAACCATTTTAGACATCATCCTCAGCTCAACAGAAGGGTTTTATGCATGTGATGTGTGTACACACATATCATACATTGTTGTGACATCATAAGGAACAAATTATTTTCAGATGAGGTTTTTGTATTTTCGATTTTTATTTGTTTATTTTTCCATTGCTGCTTTATTTTTTGTGGTTTAATTATTCTTGTATTATCATAATTTGTTATTTTCCAGTGGTTTATTTATTGTTATTGATTTTTATTTTATGTTAGAAGCTGCTGTCGAACAGTTTTTTTTTTGTCTGAAGCCGCTCACTGATGACAGCATGACAACATGTATGCGAGCATGTGTGTATACACAAACTCAACACAAACCTAAGGCTCAACTCACACTTACGCGACTCAGGTCGCGAAGAGACTCCACTCTAGTCGAGAGCATTTGTGTTTTCAGATGGTGACAGTCGTGGAGACTAGAATCGACTGGTCTGAGTGTCAAGGCAACATTTTTGGAAACACATGCTCTCGACTAGAGTCGAGTCTCTTCGCGACCTGAGTCGCGTAAGTGTGAGTTGAGCCTACAGGGCCCTACACACCTACGGATTTGGCTCGCGGATTTGGCCTGTCTTGGCTCGGCTCGGGAGAAATCCGTGAGTGTGTAGGCGATTTTATTGCGAGCCGAGCCGAGCCAAATCCGTCTAGGGCTACTGGCGCGGCTCGGCTCGGCTCGGCTCGGGCGAAATCCGTGAGTGTGTAGGCTCTCCCGGCCGGGCGCGTGTAGTTACCAAAAATCTAAATCGCCTAAAAATCGAGATAGCAAAATTTGATTTCAGATTCGGATTCAGATTAATTGTCATAATTATAAGATAGCAGAAAGCTCTATCCAGGAGGAAGAGAGAATAGAGAAAAATAAGGGGACAGGGAGAAGTGATGAAGAATAAAAGTAAATCATATATTATAAAAAGAAAATACAAATGAAGATGAAGCACAATTACTTTTAATTGACGTTGAAAGATCTGATAATGAAACTGCACTTCAGCGGTCCTTAAAAAGCCTACTGAATTCACATCCGTCAGAGAGAGAGAGAGAGAGAGAGAGAGAGAGAGAGAGAGAGAGAGAGAGAGAGAGAGAGAGAGAGAGAGAGTGTGTGTGTGTGTGTTTGTGTGTGTGTGTGTGTAGAGATTGATTGATTGATTGAGTACTTTATTTATGTAGATTACAATATTTACTGGCTTATACACTTATATACAATAACTTACAATACAGCAAAATTATGGATGAATTTACAAAATATAAATTAAGAAAATGATTAGTGAGCTGTATATAATATGAAAAAAAAACAATTTGTAATAACTATAGATAAAATAGATAATATTGTTATGCATCTACATAAATTGGCGGAGCTTTGGACATATCAATGTCCACTCTTTGGAAAGAATATTCGAAGTATTCTTCCCACTAACTCTCTACCAAAAGTAAATCATATATAGTAGTAAGCATCGCGAGCCCGGCCTGCCGTACTTTTCAAGGCTTTCCTCTCCGGCAAAATCTAAATCTTCCAATAATTGAGATAGAGGAATTTTGATTTCAGATTTTAATTCAGCGACCTCAAATTCTTCCAAACGTAAGTCCCATTTTCGGAAATACCCGAAAACAAGGGAGTTATGGCTGTTTTTAATATAGCTTTCTATTATCATAGTAAAAATGTACTAGGTTAATAAGATAATAATTTTTTGCTCACAAAGGGAAATGTTTTTAGAAGTGTTTGAACACTTGAAAGTTTAGGTCTAAACATGAACATTTTTAAAACTTTTTTTAAATTTTAAACTTTGAAAAGATGAATCCAAATATGAAATCATGAAATCAGAAGATCAAAAATCAACTATAGTGAGGTCCACGTTATAATGACAGTATTTGATCAACTTTGGTTTTGCTATCCTTGTCTATCATTTGACAAAGTCGGTGGTAATATCCTTTTCTAGGTCCACAACGATGCCAATTATGTTTTTGAGAGTGTAGAAATATAATTAATTAATACAGAGAATCGGCATCGCTATTCTTTTATCTTCATCCACTGCCATTATAACGTGAACCTCACTATATGAATATGAATTCAACTCTGACCATTTTCACTTCCATTTCCTCCTTATTGTTATGTTATCTCTCTCTCACACACTCTCTCTCTCTCTCTCTCTCTCTCTCTCTCTCTCTCTCTCTCTCTCTCTCTCTCTCTCTCTCTCTCTCTCTCACTCTCTCTCTCTATCTCTCTCTCTCTCTCTCTCTCTCTCTCTCTCTCTCTCTCTCTCTCTCTCTCTCTCTCTCTCACTCTCTCTCTCTCTCTCTCTCTCTCTCTCTCTCCTCTCTCTCTCTCTCTCTCTCTCTCTCACTCTCTCTCTCTCTCTCTCTCTCTCTGTAAGGTGCAGTTTCATTATCAGATCTTTCAACGCCAATTCAAAGTAATTGTGCTTAATTTGTATTTTCTTTCTATATAGTGTGTAGTGATTTTGCTCCGAGTCGTTCAAGGACACAGGCCAAAACAGGCCAAATCCGCGAGTCAAATCCGTAGGTGTGTAGGGCCCTTTAAGTCTCTAAAGTCGAGTTGAGCCTAAGAGATGAAGTACAAAACAAGAAATGACAAATGCCTCAACTGCCAAACCTGAAATCATACATTTTTATGTAAATACAACTAAAATATAATACTAGTTCCTGGTCTCACAAAAGTCTGTTAAATTTTAATCCTCGTTTGGATGATTATTCTTTATTATTTTCTTCACTATTTTAAGGGGATTATCAATTCACATTCGAAATTCCACCATTTTTTTCAAATGTATAATGTTAATAATCATGGAGTTGTTAAAAGTTCTGCAAGAATAATCTGGAACCGTTTTGCCAGTTATTAAGTATTTTCTTTGTTTTGAAAAATGTACACCTGCAGCTCTGTATGTGAGTATGGTTTCAAAAATATTGAAAAAAGTACAAACTCCATGACGAGGAATTTATAATTCACTTATGAATCGTGGTCGTGTCCAGAGCTAGAATATTTTGAAAAAGCTAGGATAATAGGCGAACAAATAATATATGAAGTGGAATAATTTTTAATCTATATTTACAATATATAAGTCTATCATGATGTTTGGTTGGGTACGGCTCAATTTAAAATTAGGCCTACCTCAACTTTAGTTGGCCATGCTTCCTGTACAAACAGGAAATACACTCTTGTCCCAGCCATTGCTTCTACTGCATTGCATGTATCTTTGCCATCAGCCCATCTTCATCTTTCTTTTGGTTCTAGACGTGGACGAGTAAACATGTCTGCAAATTTCTTATCTGCTTTCTACTTTGTTTTTCAATTGAAGGTAAGTTTTTCATTTCAAGTTTTAAAAATTAATGTTGTGATAAACTATTATCTTATCTTAGAAGTGGTTTATGAATTAAATTTTTTATTGGAGTTCATTATATTACTGTTAAACCGATATAGAAATGAAAACGTGGTCATGGCCAAGCCACACTTTGTAGGCGGGTTCTTATTCCGTCTAGTTATTTAGATTACAAAGAATTTAATTTACCATTTCCAAATATTTTAATTTAGATTAATATTGAGTTTTTTAGACCATTGCTGTTGAGCCGCAGTAAGCAAATACTTATGAAAATTAAATAGAGTTTCTCTTGGAACAAGTTCATCATAGCTGAATCTGGAAATGAATTTCCCTCCTAAAAAACGGTAAATTAAATAGCTTAAAGAATTTGAAATCTTATTTTATTTATTTGATTATTGCCTCTCAATAATTAGCCTTTCAAAATATGTATAACTATGCTCCCAAATCAGTAAATGTGTTCTTCAAACAATTTTTTGAGTATGATACACATTAACTCCTAATTTAAAATTTGAATGAGTGATTGGGTTTGGGTGTTCTTATGATGAAAATATCAAATTGATCTAATCAAGGCAGTTGGTTTTATACGGGATCTAGTAATTTTGACTTGTAGACCATTTTTGTCATAGCCACGAGATAGGTTAGTTTAGCAGTTAAAAAAAAATATTTTATGTTGACAAAGCGCCATACTACATTTTGTTACCTAGCTGTGTGATATTATTTTGTTAACTTCCTGATAATGTACGACATTGTATCATAACTCCTTCGATTGTCAATCGATTTTGCTCGGTTGAAGCTCTAATATATTAAGCGTGTATTATATTATTTACTAACTTGTACCCAAGGCCTTTTTATACTTTTTTCAAAATTGCTTGCTTTGTCAGTCTGCAGGCTTAGGGTATTGTTACATTTCATGCATATATTAGCTAGTGCAAGAGTGATCATTTATGACCAGGCGCGCAGAAACAAAATCTGGGAATGAACAATAGGAACATTCACACTGAACGCTTACACTTGCCGGTTGCGTTAATTGTGACCAGCTAAGAGTTGAAATTACATGGTTTAAAGGCTCTTTATTATATTTTTGCATAGCCTATTTATATAGAAGTAGGCCTATTCCTTTCTTTGTGGCTAATCTACGTGAGTAGGCTGTATACTAGTGTGTGAGTGGATGTACGTGAGAATTATAGGCCTGTTACTGATGTATACCAGAAAAAATCTTTCCATCTTACCCATAAATAGTAATATTCATAATCATTTTACAAGACCCCTTTTAACTAAGGCTATATAGTTTTAACTATATTATTATGTCTTAATATATATAACTATATACCTTTTAACTATATATATTACGATGTGACTGTGATGACTATTAATGTTTATTGTTATATTTTAGAATTTTTTATTCAATTGTTGACTTTGTCTTGCATTTTTGTTAAAGTGTTCTGACAATAAATGAATCTTGAATTGATAACCTGAATATTACAATTTAAAAAATGTAAAAGTAAATATCTTTAATTTGCCAGTATAAAACTGGGAAATTCAGAAGAAAATCCAGGAAATTGTAAAAATATATATAGGCCTAGTTGATAATTTTTTTTCTGTGCTGGTGCAATCAATGAGCTATGATTATACAAAGTAGAGTCTCGTTCGTATGAACTCCTATGATTTCAACTAAAAATCCAATATATGAGCTTTGATTCGCACTAAACAGATTTGTTTCATTTTCAAATGTAATTCCAAGTTTATATTTCAAATTATTTAGAATAAAACAGGCCTACTGCTCTATATTCACTTCTATTATATTATTTCAAATTTTAATTTTTGTGGAAAAAACTATTATTGGAAATATTTTTTCATTATATCAGGTAGCATCAAGGTGAGAGACATCATTATCGAACACAACGAGACTGTAACTGATTGACGCAGTTATAATGTTGGTCACATTGGATGCTCGGGTGGCCTACAAACAGAGACCCACTATTCAATTCTCCACTTGTATAGAGTTTCAAAAAGAGGACCATTCAACGCATAGCTCTTCCAATGCAGTCACATGATGTCTTTATAATCGATCTTAAGGTTAGTAAATTCCTCTTTTTAGATTAGATGAATAATTAGGTTTCAGGTAAGATTTAGAAATACTTTGAATTTGATGTTTAAATGCGAAATATCTTTGTGAGTTGCCCTTGTTATAAATTTTATTAGAAGTACAATACTATTCATGCAGGAGCCATTACTACCATAGAGTAAAGATACCTACCGTTTAAGAGATCTAGTTTATTACTATTTGTCTCTGTTACTGCCTTGAAATGTGGATGCAAAATACACATTTTGTCGAGTAATTTACTGCTTGGTTGCAAACATTTCCGGTAGCATTTCCAATTTACAAAACTTGTTTTTCTGCTTTATCGTTGAAACAACTAGAGCTATGATTATATTAAGAAGAGTCTCGTTCGTATGAATCTCTATGATTTCATCTAAAATCCATTATATGAGCTCTATAAATCCAGAACTACTTTGAATTGATTTGCTACAACTGGTGCTAGATCTATACTTAGATGTAACTACCGACTTGGAATTCATCGTATTCCCTACCTTATACGTGATACTCCACTTTGGAAGTTGAATAGTATAAATTAATGAGTATTTATATTTGAAATGTTGATTATATGAAATTTATTCGTCAATATCCATCAATCACATACAGACATCATGAATCCTTACTGCAAATTAATAATTTGTAGTAGCCTAACTTAATTTAGTTTAACTTAATTGCAATAACACGTTTTTTTAATTGATTACTTAACAACCAATGAACTGTTTTAAAATATCCATTGAAACCCTAATGTAATATTAAGCTCAATAATGATATACTTGCCAAAATGATGAAATTATCCCAGACTAGAGTCTCTGATCTCTGATGATAAACTAGGTATTCTGATGGCTTGTACATGAATAATGTGTTAGTAACGTTTTTTATGATTCACGTTACCTTAGATTACAGTCGTCTGTGTATCAACTAGTGATTTGCCATAATGATGACATCTTACCAGGCTAGAGTCTCTGACTCCTGATGTATACTTGTTTTGATCTGACTGGCAATAGTTTGATAAAACTTGTTTACTATTGAATAATTTAACCGTAACTTGATAATCATCAATTCATCCCAAATGAATTTCCTCATAAATTATGTTGTCAGACTTGCTCTCATGTATTTAAGTATCTAAGAATTCAATCGATATAGGGACAAATGTATTTTTCTGACAACTTTGCGAACTCAAATCAGTTATTATTTTTTTCAGGAACCGATTAGAATATTATATGCCAATTTTGCTACTGTATGATGATTTGTATTTTCAGTTATCCCTGTCATATTCAAATAATGATGAGATATTTTATTCTGATCAGTAGCAAGATTGGATTTTACAGTTTGAGTATTCAGTGTGGGTTCTAGAAGTTGTTAGATTTTTCGTCAGCATGCTCTTGAGCATAGTTTTCCATGATGATTGTTCATACCGCCCCAGGCTGAAAATCAGTGCTGATTGGTCAACTTTCTGATCGCTATTTGAATAATATATTTCACGAATACATTTTCCATAAGCAACTAATTAATTTAGTTTTTCTTTATTTGTAGTTTTGGACTGGCAGTGGAGAATTAAATGATCAGGTAGGCCTATGTTTATCCAATCATGTTCCTCTTTTCTTACAACTGAGAGTGAAGTACTGTATGTAATTTTCGTGGAAATTGCTTATTATGTTGATGATGAAAACTATCGACAGGCCTATGTGTTGGCTGAAGAATAACATGTTGATTAACAAAAGGATTCTGATGACATAATTATTTCCTTAGAATGATTCTAGCTTAATATCAGACAGACACATCAATAGATTGATTTCGCATCGATGTATTTGGTCTATTTTCATGGAAGCATACTTTGATCTTCCATTCTTCTGTCAGAATGATGACAATATGCTAGGCTAGAGTCTCTGACTTCTGATGCATAACTATTTTATTCTGACTGGCAGTTTTATTATTTTTAAAATTATAAATTGATTTGTTGATATGTTCAGTATTTTTTCACTAATGCATGCAATTGTGCGACTATTTTTATTTAAATCTGATAGTAATTTCATCTCTCGTTTATTTACAAAACTTTTTTTTATAACACGAATTTAAATAGTTTGTGCCACTGATGATTATTATTTTTATTTTAGTTGTGATGAAACTTATTGATGTGATTGGTAGTGAGATAACTAAACTCTTGATTAGTTTGGCATAAAATGTGTTGAAGTAATTTACTTCCTCACGTCTGTGTTCGTGGATCTTCAATGTTGATTTTTTAATAATCAAATTGCTACTTGATGATGATTATTGCATTCAGTTATCCCTGTCTTACTCAATGAATGATGATACTTATTCAACTGAAGAGTAGCAGAATTTTTGCTTTCCCCAAGCATCAACATTGAAGTAAATTCCGCTGCACATTACAAGCCACATGCCACACCGTGCAACATATCTTTGAAAGATTCCATATACAGGGTTGCTTGGTGAAAATTATGGAAACAGCTCAATATTTCTCTTACAAGCTTAATTTGACTCACTAGGTTTCATTGGGGATTCTATTGAATTGAAAAATTACTACCAACATTTTCACAAATTCTGTATAAGATACCTGCGCTTGACACCTTGTTATTTTGCACTTCAAATCTGTAGCACTGGAAATGAGGCTGTAGTGATACCTACTGATATTTTTCCAATCTTCGGAACTGTTTTAGAAATTGATATGATATAAAATTAGTTGTCAATGGATCAGTTTGTGAAATTAGAAATCCTATCGCCAATTTTCAAATGATGAATTCTATTACCGCCCCAGGCTGAATAACATACCTGTGTTGATTGGTTGATATTCTGATGAAAAATCTTGTGTGCGAGCCTATATCATTTGTCGTTATCTTGTGTACTTGATATCACAATACTTATTGTTCTTAGATAATAAATCCACTAATCGTTTATTATTTTATAGGTCGAATGGCTGGTTCAAGGAGTAGGCTGATCTTGATATTATTCTCAGGTACTGTATTCAATCTTACAGAATCTTGATATAAAAAAACAAGCTTGACTAGATCATTTATATGTCGTTGCAAGTCATAATATTTTCAGCCCATTATTTTTATATTTCATATGTCAATCACAGTTCATTGATAAGAGTCTTGAATCTGCTTTTGAGATTAGAATTGAGCGTTTATTGATTCTCAAACAATTAATTGGTTAATTTAGTGTGGTTACGATGAATTATAAGTTCAAATATGCATATTAGTTGCGATTTTCATTGCTTGTTTTGAAATGATGTTTCGACTAATATTTCAAGTACAATATATCTATGATGATTATTATTACCGCCCCAGGCTGAGAATCCATGTTGATTGGTCATTTTTCTGATAACGTTACGATTCTAATGATCTTTTATGTGATGAACATTAAATTGACAATAATTTTCGTTGTTTTTTGTCTTTACAGTGAGTGCTAGTCCAGCAATGATGTCAGTTAGTGGCGGCGGATATTTTTTATCGGAAATGTCGAACCACTAATTCCAGGTATTGTATATTTACACTCTTGCTTGTTGAATATCTTGTTTTATATTGGAAGAATAGCCTACTCTAAATACTGAAATTATGAGAAAAGTCTTGACGGCTCATTATTTTTGCAGTAGGTTGCTTTTTATGTTGATGATGAAAACTATATCGACAGGCCAATGTTGTTGGCTGAAAAATATTGTGTAGATTCACAAAAGGATTCTGATGACATAATATTAAACTCATACTGAGAGAATTATCTTTTAATGTTGGAAGATTGAGGTTGATGGTCAGGTAATGATTTCGTATAGATCTATTGGATAAAATATTTTTTTAAGTGTATAAATTCAGGACTACTTTCTTGTATTTATAAAAAAAAATTATAGTACACTTTAAAAATAATAAAACAACACAAATTGTAACGTAAAAATTTGTATTCTTGTTCTATTATTTTATTAATTTAAAAGGGTACTATAATTTTATTCTTTAGATGAAAATATTATTGATTTATTTCCCAAATTAAGGAGACGTAGGTCCAATTCACACAAGTGGGGTATGGTGCGGACTTTCTTCATTCTTTCATAAAGTGAACATACAGTTCAATGCAGAAAATAGGATAAAAAATAATGGCCTAAGGCTCATATGCACCATATGTTTATGTGAAAGTGACAAAAGTTCACGTACGTGCAATAAGCCAGTTCTGTGTGAATTGAGCTCAAGATTACTTTTGACTTTATTTTACTGAGTATGATATCCATTTGTTAATAATTATAACTGATAATTGTCAATATTCCTTGAACTTGATTAATGTCAATGATGATAACTAAATCGACAGGCCTATGTTGTTGGCTGAAAGTTTTCGTGTTGATTTACAAAAGGATTCTGAAGACATTTCAAAGCTTTTTTTGTAAAGATTGTCATTTTTAATGTGCTCCCTGAATTACTTGGAATGGATTTGAAAAAATTCCTAGATGGTTTTTTTATTGCTTACATTATTTGCTTGTTACTGAAGATTCTATTCAATCTTTTTATCTGGCATAATGTGATGAAAACATTCGACAGGCCAAATGTTTTGGCTGAAAATTATGATGATTTTTACAAAAGGATTCTGATAGATTGGTTTAATATTTTTGAATTCATGTTCATGCTTCCGTGTTTTTTTCTTACGTGATTGGTTTTCTTTTTGTTCCAGGTTTATCTTAGTATCTTTCATCTCTCGTTAAAAATTGATAGGTGAGTTTATTAATTTGACATTACTTTTCGCGACTATATTTGTCCAAAATCAAGTTTCGCTGAAAACATTGAATTCTTAAAAATTGATAGGTGAGTTATTAATTTGACATTAACTTTTTGCGACTGTCCAAAATCAAGTTCCGCTGAAAACATTGAATTCTTAAATGCTTTTTTATAAAGGAATTATGATGTGATAAACTGAAATTTTCTGACTATGAAATCTCGATCTGCTGTTGAAGAACTCATTTATAATTGAACTTTTTGTGTCGGTTGCACAAAAGCCAGTTAAATTTTAACCGTGATTAATTCTACGAGAACCAATCAGAGAAGCCGTCGTATCAAAAAGGCTTTCTCTGATTGGTTCTCTATACAATTTTCGTACATTACTTTTAAAATGATGAAAATATTGACAGGCCTTTCAAGGCTGAAGTTATTAATGTTGATTATCAAAAGGATTCTGACGTATCTTGTGTTTTTATTAGATGGTTTTGAGTCGAAGTGTTAAGATTAATCAAGCATTGTTTTTTTTATAGAATTGTGAATTTATCACTACAAACTGGGAAGAATGGAGCTGGTGGTAGTGACATTCGTCGTGTCGTAGTAGAGGCTCTCAGACTCAATTCTTACTCTTTTAGTAAGTACATATTATTCCATACCAGTATTGTTTCATATACAATTATTTTACCCACCTAAAATCTTTTCAAACCACTTTTTAAATCTTCAATTTTTTTAATATGTTTAACGCAGTAAGCAAAGTACGATTATGTAGTAGGCCTATTATCAGTTTTGATTTAACAGCATGTATGTAAAAAAAATTCAATTATCTTCTAAAATAGACTCTTGCACATACAAAGGCCTGTTGAATTTTAATGGGGATTAAATGCCACGATAATTAATCGGTGAAGGCTTTTTTTTAAAAAATTGTTTTAGTCACATTTAATTTCCATTTAAATTTAACAGGCTTATGCAACCAGGCCCGTTTCTGTTCTCGAAGATTTTACTTTATTCTTGAACTTTGATAGTTTATGATAATGTATAATATAATATGGTCAATCCATTAACTTGTTGGGTCTATTTTTTGCATGCTGAAATACAAACAAATAATATCAGTAGTCAACTGCTCATTGAAATAGGAAAAATTAGAATAATAGCTAGTAATTTCTCATGCAAAAGGCCCAGCTCGTAAATGCAATAATATGTAGACTCGTGGATCATAGATGGCTTTTTCGAGACTAAAGGTGCGTACAGATTTACGCGCCGCGAACATGAGCAATTCACTTTTAATCAGCTGATGTCAAGCTTTTTATATCTTTATCTTACCGTTTCTGTAAAAATACAGATATAGTCAGCTGATTAACTGTGAATTGCTCGTTTGCGGCGCGTATATCTGTACGCACCTTAAACTGAAACACAGTCGTAACAATTGAATATACAGTATAATTTAAAAATCTCCAATAAATTGCAAACTATTTAGTTCACTGTTTGTGATGATGACAATAACCGCCTTAGTCAATATGATTATTATGATTCAAATTGATTTTCTGAGACAGATGGACTTAATCGATAACTAGTTGCTTGTATTATAGAACGTTTGTACTTTGAAGCTGCCATCAGTTACAATATTTTAATTTGAAATAATCTTTAGACTGCTTATATTATTTGGAATTGGTCTAGAAAGAGTTCTGGGTGAATGCCTGTTTATCCCGAATTTTTTAATAATATTGTATTGTCAATGATTAAATGAAATTTTATTCGTAAATATTTTTTTTTTAATTATGAGTTTATATTTTTGTGTTTTATATAAATTTTCATATTCACACCTGAAAATAATATGATGATTTCACGAGACAAGCATATGTCTGAATACTATTGAATGATAACTTGATCTGATACTGGTCAGTCTGATGGAATTGATTCCGCTCCCGAATTATTTCAGTCTTGACAATAATTTGTAATTTGCAGATGGAAACGGAAACGGGAAATTGTCGACTACGGATTTGAGCGTGCTACTAGAGGAGGTAAATTTGAACTAATCTTATGAAGCTCATTTGTTGTTTGAGAAATCAATTGATCTGGAAAAATATTGAGAATTTAAAATAATTAATTTTAGTACTATAAATTAATAGAAACTATTCATTCTCCGTAAAGCGAAAAACAATGATATTAGATTCTATTGGAGGCGCTCCTCTCAATGAGCACATGCCTTTGAGAAAGGGGAAATGATCTTGGTGACGAGATCTTCTTCGATTTGTATGCTGCATTTTGTTGACAAATTACATGACCTACATAGGCCCCGTTTATACTCTGCGGGTGCGGCCTTACTCAATTCCTCACACGAAATCTACGGCTCTATGAACGAGATCTCAGCTCGATTTGCGGCACGCATGCAGGTTACTCATGAAAATCTAAGTAGAAAAACACAGACTTCTACGTTTGATGCCAAATAACTTTCTTTAATGACCAGTAAAAAAATAATCCCTTGCAATAAAAATTGTAGAGAATTTAATTCTGAAAAGAATGATGTAAGCTGTGTGAACTAAATTTAAATAAAAGTTGGATAAAATGTATTCTTATGTAGTACATTACACCACAAAAATTTGCTGTTTTATGATGAGAGAACTAATAACTCATAAGTTGTAGCTGATTGCAAATAAAATATTCGGTTTTTACGAAAAGTTTTTTTTTATATGAAAGTAGCATATCTAAATAACATTTACTTATACCAAAAGACTAGTAGATCATGCCATTGAGCCTGGGAGGAAGCTCGAACAGAAGTAGATGATCTCCTACGATTCCTGCCCAAATGTTTACTGAAAACTGATGTTGTGGAAGATTAGGATTAATGGCATGAGGATTCTCAGCTGCCCAAATATGTTGGTTGTGGACGTTAACGATAGCTGTTCTTGTAAAGTGTGCCTCGTCGTTAAATAAAACGGTTGTTAAAAAGTTTGGGTAAACAAGTTTTACTAAAAACCATCGGCAAATACCAGCACAGGGAATACAGTCTCGTGGCAATAGAGTATGAACTTTCTGGAGGTGGTATGGATGTAATTGTTGCTATTTTAGTATCCTCCAAATGATAGATTGATTGACATTTAACTGCACTGACAATTCTCTTGTGCTCTTCTCTGGATGTTCATAAATTTCATTAAGAACTTGTTCTTCTAACTCAACAGTCATAGTGTAGATCGGGGTCTGCCTGCATAAATATGCTCTTTGGATATCAAAGAATCTGTTTCAGACAGACGTTGATGAATAGGTTCAAAAAACCTTGAACTTGGACATACTCGGTTAGGAAAGTTCTCTTGATACAAACGTCTTGCTTCAGTACTATTACAGTAGTGTCCCATTCCATACATTAAATGCATGCCAGCTAATTCGGAATATTTATAATGTCTAAAATTACCTGCCATTTTTTAAAAAGTTAACACTTAACACAAAAGCAAAGTGGAATGGTTACAAATAACTGGTTAATAGATTAAACAAAAAACACATCGCGGTTACAGTAGGCCTAACTTACAGTTTGTTTTTTTCTTTTGTTCAACAGTGAGCTAAAATATTTCTGAAAATAATTTCCAGCTGATAATTTCTTTTAAATATTTTCTTATTTAAAACATAATAATTCAGCTGTTTTGGAACAGCTATTATCCATGTTTTATTTGCAATCAGCTACAACCTATGAGTTATTAGTTCTCTCCTCATAAAACAGCAAATTTTTGTGGTGTAATGTACTACATAAGAATACATTTTATCCAACTTTTATTGGAATTTAGTTTACACAGCTTACATAATTCTTTTCAGAATTAAATTCTCTACTATTTTTATTGCGAGGAATTATCTGTTTACTGGTCATTAAAGGAAGTTATTGGGCATCAAACGTAGAAGTCTGTGTTTTTCTACTTAGATTTTTTGCATATTTCAACTTTTTTCTCAAAAACTACTCACACTACAGCTTCCAGACTAGTTTTATTCAATTTTTCAGATATTTTTCCATATGAATCCAGCATAAGTTTCTCAAAAACTAGTCGCCAAACAATTCAGCATCGGTGTATTTCACCAGAGGAACTGAATTCCGGACGAAATCTTTCACCCTGTATAGCTCGCTAATGAAGCGTTTATGGATATATGTTTATATTAACTTTTTTTCTTATTTTTACCTCTACTATCACCTATTGAATTATTTTACCATAAATGAATCACCCTGTATAACGTGATTGGACAAAACATTGATGTTGCAAGGTGGATCGTTGGATGCTTTATCATCGATATCAATATTCATTGGTGATTTAAACATTTTCATTATTATTGCTTTCAGTTGAATTTTTCTATGAATAATATGCCATATCAATCAATATTCACGTTATTAAATAGATACTTGAACAAGTTGTGAGACCATTCCTGAGATTCACTTTGAACTGTCAGCATTGCTTGAATGGTAAGATGTTGTGTTTTCCTAAAGGAATGCTGAATCTCACTGAAGGTGAACTGCTCTCACCAGGAATGATGCACATTGAAAAAGAGGGTTCAAGAAGTCAAATGTTGGCAGCATTGAAAGCTAGTGCGGGCCGCACTCCACGTTATAAACACGTTCATAACAACCAATTGACTGAACAAATAGCTGGCCGAATATGTAGAGTATAAACGGGGTATTAGGCTAAAATCAGATTTCTAGTAGTAATGTAAAGGAATTCCGTGAGTATTGGATGGTTACGTTATTATATCTAGCAATTATACTAGGTGACTAACTGCGCTACTATACTCTGTCCAGACTGCCATGAGCGCTGAAAGATTAAGCCGACCCTCTCTCCTCCACGTGCAGGCACACGCCCGGCCTACCTTCGCCATTGATATACTATATGTACTACGCAGTAGACAGACCGTCCCTTTACTCAAACACACAAGGAGACTGCGCTTGTGTGTGTGAGTAGTAGGAGGATCGGCCTAATCCTTCAGAGCTCATGCCTATTTGGATAGAGTATAATCTGGGTCTTTAATTCTTATCAATTGGTTAATTAAAAAATACTTTCATAACAATCTACTTGAAGTAGCCTAGCTACACAGTACAGACGCAATGTACTCATTCATGATGATTCCCAATTATTACCAGACTAGAGTTTCTGAAATATTTTTGATTACTCTTTCAATCTGAATTATTGATAGAATGACTGAAGATTTCAAATTGACTATGATAGAATTTATTAATAATTGTTGTGGTTTTGC
Organism: Nilaparvata lugens; assembly: GCF_014356525.2. Lineage (NCBI taxonomy): Eukaryota > Metazoa > Arthropoda > Insecta > Hemiptera > Delphacidae > Nilaparvata > Nilaparvata lugens. The sequence continues at coordinate 68,865,048 of NC_052505.1, read as the reverse complement.
TTTCAGGGGAGAATTCCTACTGTGGCTGTTACTTTCTATTAGGTAAGATTTATTTGAAGAGTTTTTTTGTCATATATTCTGATCAATTTCATTACTTGACAGTAGATATATAGTTTCATGTGCAATCTGTATCTATTGGTCAAACATTTTTATTATTTGGTCTCTGCTATGGAATGCTAAATTAACTTGTGAATTTCAAGGCGGTGTTATTGAAATGATACACTTCTATTTCACGTCACAGACAAGTCAGTTAACATGTTGAATTCTTAATATTCGATAAATATTATTTTTCAAATATTAAATTGGAAAACTCAATCAAATTCAAATATTCTCTGTTCGCTGTTCATGATGATAATTTACGCCCTAGTCAAAATGATAATAAATGATTTGAATTATTTCTGAAACAGTTGAACATCATTTTAGGAGTTGAAATTGTAATATAATATTTTTTAGTGAGTGATACTTTGTAGGATTAATAGTCAATCATACACCGATATTCAATTTGAATTTACGGAGCTAAGTATGTGTTCTCTTGGTTCACTATTCATGATGATATTTCACGCCCTAGTCAAAATGATTATCAGTGATTTGAATTATGTCTGAAATGGTTCAAGAGTTTATTCTGATATAAGATTTCTTACAAGAATTGATACCTTTCATATTTTTTAGTGAGTGATACTTTATAGGATTGATAGTCAATCATACACCGATATTCAATTTTTATTTACAGAGCTAAGTATGTGTTCTCTTGGTTCACTATTCATGATGATATTTCACGCCCTAGTCAAAATGATTTATCAGTGATTTGAATTATGTCTGAAATAGTTCAATAGTTTATTCTAATATAAGATTTCTTAGAAGAATTGATACGAGATTGCTTTAAAATCAAAGTATTGTGTTTGAACATTTTATTCGTATGATTGATGGATGCTCCTCCAAAATAAAATTACTTCTTGGTATATGATTTTTTCATTCTACTCATTCGTATTTAAGTTTCCAATGTGTTCTCGATATAATTATTGATCAGAGCTGGAGAGTTGTTTGAAAATGATGATTTTTCTGAGACAAGCATATGTCTGAAAATTTTTGATGGAAAATTCAATCTGAAAACTGTAGGCTATTTTTTATTTCTTAGATTTTTCATTCTACTCATTTGTTTATTTATCTTTGATTTATTTTATATAAGTTTTCGATTTCAATATTGATCAGAGCTGGAGAGGTAATTAAAAATGATGATATTTCCGAGACAAGCATATGTCTGAAAATTGTTGATTAAAAATTCAATCTGAAAACTTAATTGGGAAAACCCGTTTCTCTTCCAATTATTGAAAATAGTTAATACCAGTAATACTTATTTTCCAGGGAGAACTGCGTGAACTGTTCAAGGATTAGAGCATAAGAAATTTGTCACTGGATTAAAAAGGTAAAGTAATATTATGAATGATTGCTTATTTTGTAATAAATTGATGTATACTAGCATAGCCCCTGTATTAGAGGTGGCTATGATACTAGTCGTAATAATAATGATCTCAATGCAATATTGAAGCTGTATAGGCACTAGGTACTTTTCTTTGTGATCTCCGTCCAACAGCAGAAATGCTGCTCAAACAAATTGCCTTTATTAAAAATTTAATTATTTAGCATAAAATATATTTAAATTTTAATGATGATTTTTTAAAGAGACAAGCATATGTCTGAATATCTTTGAACGATAAATTATGATTCTGAAATAACTCATTTCACTTTATTTAGTATTGATAAGTAATACGTTAGTTTAAAGTATATTTATTTTTGTTCTAGGTAAGCTCCTGAATAAATCCTGCAAAGAATTAAATTATAGTTAGTATTTCTGGAAATAGTTAAGAAAGTTTAACCGTGTCAAGTTTTACAAAGACTTTGAACCATTCTCTTGTTATCGATATTTAATTCTTGAATTTTTTCCAGTTTTTCTTGGTCATAAATTTCAATGCTGTAATATTTCCTGAAGTTTTAATAAATACGTTATCAGTTTCTCACTTGTCTCATTAACAACATCCTGTTATCTGTTTTAGAACTTATATTGGACTGTTCTCTGTGAGAAGCGAGATTGGTTTCATTCTGCTTTATTGATGAAATGAGAATTTTACCCGTATTTTATGTACTGCTGGTTCACATCATCAGCATTCATGAAAATTTGAAAGTCTTGTAATAAACGAGGAATCGTTTTCACTTGAAATTTAAACTGGTTACTAAGGCGAGATGTGATGATTTTGTCTAGTGTTCCGAAGCGTTCATTTTTGTAACTATTATTGGTTACCATTTATGGGGGTATATACTGTACTAAAGCTGCTGAGAACTGGACAGAACAGCACTGATACCCGATTGCACTGAAGTGTTCACATTTAATCCCGATTAAATGACACGATGAAATGCCTTCTTTTCGAAAAAACCTCTTGTTTTGCCTAGAAATTTAATCACGATTGAAATTGAACCGTCTTTTGAACAACAGGGCCTTGGACCAGTAAATTCCTCTTATCAATAAAACAAATACCACAAGCGCAGTAATTATTTATAGTCAGCACCTGATCAGTTCTCTATCATTGTCTGATGTCTGTCATTGGACAAAGCAGATACGATATCGTTTGTTGCCTATGAAGAAAAAATATTACTTTGCTAACATGGCCATCTAGAAGTACTAGTAGTGACCATGACGACCAAAATATTTTATTGAAAATCTATTATTAAATCATGAGAAGCTTTGAATTTTCATTCAAAGACAATTTCTAAATCTTTTTCATTCAATATGAATAATTATCACAATATCAACTACACAAAAAATGAGAAGCTTTCTTGAGTTGAATATAATAGAGCATTAACAAGAATCATCAACGAATCAGATGTACCTGAATCACAGCTATCAATTGTAGAAGGATCACTATCATGAAACATTAACTCACTTTCATTAAAATTGCATTGTACTACGCAACTCAGGTTGAGGCTCGACTCAGTCTCACAGTCGTAAGGTCGCGGAGACTAGAATCGACTGGTCTGATTGTCACCGTTTGAAAACACATGCTGCGTCGAGAAGAGACTAGAGTCGCAGTCGCGTAAGGCTGGGCGTACACCGATTAGACAAGACTAGACACGTTCAGTCACAATACTTCACAGTTGCTTATGAAGACATGTCTAATTCCAATGACTAATAAGTTAGCGTCAAGCAATAATGTGAAGTATTGTGTCTAAACTTGTCTGATCTTGTCTTGATTAACTGGTGTGGGCCTAACCGTATAGTTTACAAGACTCTTAAGGTGCTTACAGATATACGCGCCGCGAACATGAGCAATTCACTTTTAATCAGCTGATGCCAAGCTTTTTATATCTATATCTTACCGTTTCTGTAAAAATACAGATATAGTCAGCTGATTAAAAGTGAATTGCTCATGTTCGCGGCGCGTATATCTGTACACACCTTGAAGCTCAACTCACACTTACGCGAATCAGGTCAAGAAGAGACTCAACTGTAGTCGACAGCATGTGTTTTCAAATGGTGACGTCGCTGAGACTAGAATTGACTGGTCTGAGTGTCACCATTTGGAAACGCAGTATGCTCTCGACTTCAGTCGAGTCTATTCTTGACCTGAGTCGTGTGAGTTGAGCCCTAGTTTTTAGACTAAAGTTTACTATAGTGAGGTCCAGGTTATAATGGCAGTGTAGGAAGATAGGAGAAAAGGGTTGCCAGATCTCAGCCTTGCCACCCAAACAGCTGATACTGGTATATCTGATCAATTTAACTGTACATTATTGCTGAAAATAATTTTATAATAAATATTTTATTTTTCAAAAAAATATATTTTTTAAGATGTAATAATAAATTTCATGATTGAGATTGAATATTTTGTCAATTAGTTCAATTTCTACATTGTTGATAAACGATGTGGCAACATCGCAAAGCGTGAAAGAGATAGCACCATCTGCTTTGTTGAATGATTGACAAGGATAGCAACACCATTGCAAATCACACACTGCCATAATAACGTGTGGACCTCACTATACTACCGCCACTAGTCTACAAGACTTCCACCTACGCTACGCTAGGTGTAGAATAAGGTATATGATGTAGTCCTCTGTGGTCATCTTTGGGTACGGTACCTAACTTTTTAGTGACTATAGTGTGGTCCACGTTATAATGGCAGTGAATAAAGATAGAAGAATAGCGATGCCGATTCTCTGCATTAACTAATAATATTTCTACACTGTCAAAAACATAATTGTCATCGTTGTGAACCTAGAAAAGTATAGTACCACCGTCTTTGTTGAATGATAGACAAGGATAGCAAAACCAAAGTTGATCAAATACTGTCATTATAACGTGGACCTCACTATAGCAATTATTTATTGTGTATGACAAACTTTCAATCAAAATAACCAATCTAAGCTCTTTGCTTCAATGATTAAAGAACAAGAGTACAACTTGGAAAATACTTGAAATTTAGCATCAGTACAACACTTGCAAAATTATTAATTGTTTTGTTGTAGGAGGGAAAAGTTCATTGTGAAAGAAATCTTGAAGTGTTTCAATCTCCAAAACAATTCAAAGTGTTTCACTCAAAAACAATCTCCAAAGTGTTTCAAAATAATTGATAATTTTGCAAGTTTTGTACTGATGCTAAATTTCAAGTTTGTCATACACAATAAATAATTGCTAATTTATTCACTAAAAAGTTAGGTACCGTACCCAAAGATGACCACAGAGTGCCTACAGAGGACTACATAATATTCACGTTACACTCATCAGCCAATGTCCAAATAAAAAGTCACTTGTGATGATTTGGATAATCACTATTAGTAATATTTTATTAAATTATTATTTTGAACTATAATAACCTGGAGTTCTGTAATTACTTCCATTGTAACTTGTAAGGAAATTCTATTGATGGCTGAGGAATGAGCAAGTCTCAAAATCTTTCATTGCCTCTTCGCAGATGCTCTTCGCAGTTTTGTAGTGTATCTCAATTTCATTATTCAACATTTCATCAAATTTGTCAGAAAACAATTTTTCATGATCAACCAGTTCCTCGATTTTTTCTACTGAGCCCTCAGACATCAGTAATTTATACCTCAATTTCTTCAGTTTGAATTTAAGCACATCAAGTAATTGCTCTGCCAAAGCGATCTCTCTTTGGATACTCTGCCAAAAGAAGGGAAACTTGCGAAGGCAATAAATCTTATCCAAACTTAGCTGATTTATACTCTTGATGACTTCCTCATTCAACAATTCAAATTTCTCAAACTGAGATTCAATTTCTTTTTCATGCAGATTGATTTTCTGTCGCAACTCCAGATGCTGGCGACGAGCGTTATCCTTTAATGAAATGGATAAAACACAATCTTCAAGCATTTGGATTCGACCGTCGTAGAAGTCTCTGAAACGCTTGAAATTTCTGTTATCCTTTTCGCTCCGCTCTCCCTCATGGAAGTAAATATGTTCATGATCGTTGATCAATTTATCCAAAGAACCGTCCAAATCGATGTAATTGAAGTTTGCTATCCATCCGTTGAGTGTCTGCTTGAAATGGTACAAGTTGTTTTTTGTCATCCTTTCAAACTCCTCGATTTCTCTTCGCGGAGAATGTCGCTTGACAAGAAGTCTTGTACACTCCGGCTTTCTATTCGACACCTGTTTCAGGAAACTGTTGAAATTGTCGTGTATTGTATTGAATTTGGCTTCAGATCTGTCAATTGCATTCATGTAATAATCACTTTGAATTTTGTAGAGTTTGATCCTGATGTCATCCTCGTCATCTTTTGTGAAGACTGCCTTCGATGGCTGAAAAAATGTTATCGCATTATTCAAAAATAATGTTATTGATTTTCCACACGTATATTATTATTGAAAAAACTTGAGTCACCAAGATAGGTTTTTCGAATCAATGTGGCTCCAAACGCTTTTTTTGTTGGTTTGTTTTGTTTTTCTGAGGGTGATGCTCACATGATCACTAGGCTTGTGAGTGGGTAATTAGGAGGATGATAACGAGAGATGATAAAACCTTCAGTTTTAGGTGGGTACCGAACCACCGGAAAGCGATTTTACAACTCATGAATCATATTCAGAGGAGTTGGCTCAAAACGGTCACCCGTCCTACGGGAGTAGCAGGCGCATGATTCTCAACTTATCCAAGTGACAGCTTATCAGCGTGACCACTGAGGCAATCCGCTCCCCCTGGTATAATTTGATCTTATAAAAATCTATTTAGAGTACAAAAAAAGCACTGACCAGTCAAGAACTTCCAAGAAACTCCAGTGGATTTTGGTGGACTAGAGAATCTAGTCTATGGATTTCTAATCTAATCATTTTTATGTTCTTTATACATAGAATACATTCTTGTGCTTGAAATGTTAACTAACGTTTATTTTCTAATTTCTTTTCAATCTAAAAAATGAATACCAATTACCGACCAACTCAGTGCCCAAGAGAAGAATTTTATTTGTAATACTTGATCAGTAATAGCTTGTTAGAACAGTATTATTACTGTATGATTTCAATAATCCATCAAATAAGTTACAAAACCAATATTTTTTTTAATGCGAAAAAATTAAAATTCCTACATGAGCAAATCATTTTTTGTCAAGTTATTGTGCAATTTTGCAAGTCGTAGCGATTCCCATCAATATACATATACTCTGTAATATATAGATGATGGCATCATATAAATGTAGCCTATAATAATATTATTATATGCCTATAGCCTGATATCTATAAATTTTCAATACCGTACTGTATTCATTAATAACCAAAAATTATCTAACACATACTACAAGTATCTTAAATGCATCTCTAATTCATGTACGGTATTAATAGAAAAGCAAATTCTAGGAAGAATTATCCTAGCTTTCATTATTTTCAAAATATTCCGAGTAATTTCAAACATGAAAGGCTTGATAACATATTCCAAGGAATTAGTTAGAACTAATTTACTGTTCCAATTGTAGAGTAAAATGTTTTAGATGTGCAGTTTGTAAAATTATTTCAATTGATCGTAATATCCATGGCTACAATATTCTGGGGAGAAAATGAGATTGCTGTACAGAGACATATACTGTATATATATATATATATATATGTGTGTTTGAAAAAATACCAATTTACAAGGGACAAGGCTTTTTCAGGACCTCCTATCAAACTGAAAAAAGGTACTGTAAAGAGAAGAGGAAACAGTTCAAGACGAAATCAAATTGATTCCTCTTTGTATTTTATTATTTGTTAAAAGAGTACCGTAGAGGATACGATTCACATTGAAAAGTGAAACAATTTATCGTTTCATATACAGTAATACTTCAAAAATTAATATTAATAGTTGATACTGTTACGGTATCAAAAAAAGGATGCTCAGCAAATTCAAGAAATGATTCATTAGTCCCAAAATATATAAAAATTCAACTTCTTCTAGAAGTAGAAAATCTTTCAATGATGAAGATCTATATAGGTACAGTACTTGATCGTCTTAAATTCTAATTAAATCTTATATTGAGTGATTTTAGTTCATCAGTGACTATTAATTTCACCAAAAATACCATAAACTATGTAAAAAATAAAAATATTGAAGATCATGAAAACCAACTCACCACTGGGTTATAGAATTGATAAATAATACAGATCAAGCATGATAGCAGAGTAACCATAAAAAGTATCCCAATCAATATCAGCAATGGCTTATAATATCTCTCCATTCTATTTGCTTCCTGTAAAAAAAACAAATTCTCCTTCACACTGGCAGTATAAAAACCAAACTGATATCTATAAATAATTTATAGCATAAGACATTTATTGATATTTTTTGTAAAGAAATGTAAAAATTGAGATACGACCGTAATCAAGTATTTTAATATTTCAATAAGTTGGATTCATTTTAATCATTATCTATATGTAATCAAAAGTTTAATCATTATTTGTATTGAAAAAGTGAAAGAAAACTATGTTATAGGTTTTATATTGTTCTAATATAATTTCTATTCATATAATATCACATTTTGTTCTGTACTGTTGATCGTCTGAATGAACTGGAAGCTTGATGAACACAAACCTTGACTTCGCTACTGCCGCCTTCTTCAACTTTAATAGAAAAGCAAATTCTAGGAAGAATTATCCTAGCTTTCATTATTTTCAAAATATTCCGAGTAATTTCAAACATGAAAGGCTTGATAACATATTCCAAGGAATTAGTTAGAACTAATTTACTGTTCCAATTGTAGAGTAAAATGTTTTAGATGTGCAGTTTGTAAAATTATTTCAATTGATCGTAATATCCATGGCTACAATATTCTGGGGAGAAAATGAGATTGCTGTACAGAGACATATACTGTATATATATGTGTTTGAAAAAATACCAATTTACAAGGGACAAGGCTTTTTCAGGACCTCCTATCAAACTGAAAAAAAATGTAAAGAGAAGAGGAAACAGTTCAAGACGAAATTAAATTGATTCCTCTTTGTATTTTTTTATTTGTTAAAAGAGTACCGTAGAGGATACGATTCACATTGAAAAGTGAAACAATTTATCGTTTCATATACAGTAATACTTCAAAATTAATATTAATAGTTGATACTGTTACGGTATCAAAAAAAGGATGCTCAGCAAATTCAAGAAATGATTCATTAGTCCCAAAATATATAAAAATTCAACTTCTTCTAGAAGTAGAAAATCTTTCAATGATGAAGATCTATATAGGTACAGTACTTGATCGTCTTAAATTCTAATTAAATCTTATATTGAGTGATTTTAGTTCATCAGTGACTATTAATTTCACCAAAAATACCATAAACTATGTAAAAAATAAAAATATTGAAGATCATGAAAACCAACTCACCACTGGGTTATAGAATTGATAAATAATACAGATCAAGCATGATAGCAGAGTAACCATAAATAGTATACCAATTAATATCAGCAATGGTCTATAATATCTCTCCATTCTACTTGCTCCCTGTAAAAAAAAACAAATTCTCCTTCACACTGGCAGTATAAAAACCAAACTGATATCTATAAATAATTTATAGCATAAGACATTTATTGATATTTTTGTAAAGAAATGTAAAAATTGAGATACGACCGTAATCAAGTATTTTAATATTTCAATAAGTTGGATTCATTTTAATCATTATCTATATGTAATCAAAAGTTTAATCATTATTTGTATTGAAAAAGTGAAAGAAAACTATGTTATAGGTTTTATATTGTTCTAATATAATTTCTATTCATATAATATCACATTTTGTTCTGTACTGTTGATCGTCTGAATGAACTGGAAGCTTGATGAACACAAACCTTGACTTCGCTACTGCCGCCTTCTTCAACTTTCAGAGAAACAGCCATCGCGTCCTGGTAGAACTTCCTTTCAATACATATTCAAACCAATGACAGCCAAATGAAAGTAACGTGAGTCAACTTGGAAAGTCAATCATGGGTGATGTCATATTGCACACACATCATTGCAAATTGTAATCATATTCAGGTGCTGAGAACAAGTACTCAATCATGAACAATAAGTGGATTAACTTATGCAGTTTGAGAATTTGAACAAGTGTTTCTATATTCTCATTACCATCATCACATACGTGACATGTATTCAATCTGAAAAGGCTGAGATATCAACTATTGTAGGATGGTTGTTGTCCTCAGTAACAATATATAGGCCTACCTACTTAGCTTATAGTAGCCTACAATATAGTATAATTATTAGTAGTGAGCAATTATTTATTTGAAAATGTATTGTCTTATAGTGTAAAATTCAATTCTCCAAATTACTGTTTTATGTTCTATTTTTTTATTCTTTATAGCATACCGGTATACAATTAGGTCACTCAACATGTCACTATGTATTATAGATTTTATGTGTAATATTAATTTATGAATACCGAAAAGTGAGTTTTTATGAGTGATTAAATTAGTTCTTTATTATTTGAATTTAATTATTTTTTATCTCAAATCCATATATTATAGGTACGGTAGTTACAGTAGGCTTTTTATGTGATGAATAGTAGAAGTAATGAGATATGTGATAAATAGTAAAAATAGTTATAAATGTAATAAATGGTAGAAAATGCAAATCAATTTGATATTTTAAAATTGTGTCAAAAATATCATATAATAAATTTAAAGAACTCATAGCCTATTCATCTTAAGTTTTGTTTGTTTTTGGGCATGGTAGACCTATTTGCTTGTTTTATAAAATGAGAAAATAAATAATTATTTTAAAAAATAATGGTTTTTGTGTCTTGAGTAAGTAAACGGAGTTAAGTTAACACACATAATTTTTTTCATGATTTAGCCTAATTGAATCCGTGAACTAATTACAGTACGATATTCTGTAATTGCTTACATAAACTCAACTTTTTTGACAGTTGAAATATTGCGCCTTGGAGGTTTTGTGATCATGTGACAGAGGATTGAAGTTTCTTTGGAAATTTGAATTATCGCGCCTTGTAGGTTTTGTAATCATGTGACATTATGATTCTTTTTAAAACTATTTTGAAATAAAAAAAAATGAAAGATATTTATAACAGAAGAGAAAAAAATGCATAAATATTTAGAGATCTACAAATTTTGAATTTATGATAAAAACAACATTTTGATATATATCATGAGTTTTGGGTTCAGGGCAAGTTGAAGTGCATTGTGGGAAATCAGTATCACCCTTCATTCCAATCACCATTTTTCTGTCCTTCTTGCGGCAGACACGTTCAGAAAAATGGCTTTGCTGTCTGCTAGATTTGCTGCTGGTGTAGCTAAACATTTACCTTCAACAGTCCCACAGGTAGGAAATTCTTTGTAAAATTATATTTGCTTTAAGATGTTGTTAAACTTTAATTAGAATTTGAAGATTTTATCTAGTTTTATTGACTTGCATGTAGAGGTCACCTTTAACACCTTGCGGTAAATTTACTTCAAAGAACAATTCTAGCATTTTTATAATGTTTTTAGACATAGACTAAATTATAATGTAAATTTTAATTCGTAATTTACTGTTAGAGTTTGTAATCTTGCATATTTCCTAAACATGATTAGTTAGTACATATCTACAAAATTTGGTTAGGCTAGCACAGTAAAAAAATTATTGATCTTCGTCTCCTCTATTTAAGATTTTTTGAATCGACCTCTACTATATAAAGATTTTCAAAATTCTTTGAACATTTAATTGATTTGATTTTTTGAAGTTTAAATTTAATTTTCATTACTTCCTATGCTATTTCAATACTAACCTTGTTTTGAGATTATCTACACCCAAATTTTATTTGTATCCATGCTACTTAAATGCTCAACTTTCTCTTTTTCTCATTTATTTGTGTTAATCTGAAGTAAATTAAATTTTAATTGCCTTTTTTTGTTGAAAAAAGTCTTGTATTTGAAATGACCTACATATAGGTCAATGATTCTTTGTATGAAAGATGATTGAAATCTGTATCATTATTTTAAGTATAGAACCTACCTCATAAGTAGTTATAAATTTGATCTTATGGCGTTTTATTATTTTTTATTTATAACAGTTGAATGCACTAATTACCATTAAAATACATATTCATTAATTTGGTAACTGTTAATAATTTTATAAAAGTTCATTTTTAAGGTTAGTTTCTATGTCTAAGGAAAATTCTCAGCGAATTAGGTAGGTACTTGAAATTTGAAGAATTTCCTAATAGTTTTTAAATCCGGCCTAGCCGGATCCTAATCCTACTACATGACCGGTCAAAAAGTTATACTTTTAATTCCCTGAACAGTATAATACCTATGTGATTTTTCATACAGGTCAGCTCAAATTTGAATACCTTTTCAATATTGTCAAAAGTTATATTTCATAAGTCTTAAAAAAGCTCTACTACGGTTCTTCGTCATTATTATCTTATCTTTTTAAAGTAATACGGTATTAGGCCCGTATGCAAATGCTTCGTTTATGCAACTGAATTTAGGGTGTAAGTGCACATCCAGTGCCAACATACCTATTATCAAATTTTTGGTTGGGATCAATTTAGTATATTATTTTGAGCACAAAATCACAAAAATTAAACGGCGCTCACTATTGTTTTTTAAATAAACTAAGTTCAAAGAAGCACAATTTTACACGCATTTAACCTATGAGTAGCAGCCATTTTGATTATTGAAATCATCAAATTATAATATTCCTAATCTGAGTTTTCCTAACCCAAAGCTTTTCCTAACCCAAAGCTTTTCCTAACCTAAGCTTTCCTAACATGAAGCTTTTCCTAACCTAAAGCTTTTCCTAACCTAAAGCTTTTCCTAACCTACAGCTTTTCCTAACCTTTGCTACTTATAGGTTAAATGCATGTAAAGTTCTGCTACTTTGAACTTAGTTTATTTTAGAAACAATAGTAAGCGCGGTTTAATTTTTGTGATTTTGTGCTCAAAATAACATACTAAATTGATCCCAACCAAAAATTTGATAATAGGTATGTTGGCACTGGACGTGCACTTACACCCAATTGAAGAATTCATAATTTGGAGAATTCATAATAATTAATGTAGTGAGATCCGATATTTCAACTGTCCGCATTCCTCATGAATGGCTTCCCCTTCAACCAATGCTGACAGTTTGGTATGAATCTCAAATTTTTAGAGTTTGGGAAAATAATTATTTGTGATAATAAACATTTTTCCTCCCATAAGTAAATAATCACCAAAACATATGATCAATGCCAAAATATCAATGTTCAAGTTTTTTCAAAGACCTTAAAGAGATGCATCTCATGAGTTTTTGAATTTTTTTCTGGATTCTGATTGGGTATAAATGAGGAATCAGGTCAGCAAATCCATAGTTTCAATAAAGCCGTTTTAACTAAAGGTTTGTTTGGGGTCAGCGTAGGTACCGATTAGTGATTTGAACGGCGTTCAAGTTTTAACGCGTTTATTCTAGACGCATTTTAAACCGAGTACATATGCATACGGCTTTTATTTTAAATCCTATCGTGCTCTGAACTCTGTACAGGATGTGAGTTGAACACAATACTTGTGGCTGGACCCAGAGTAGCAACGTTGTCATAATAGTATATTTCGCACCTAGGGCCGAAAATGAGGCTTTTCTGGCTCGAAATCGGTTTTCAAGTCCGAGGCCGTAGGCCGAGGACTAGAAAAGATTGAGAGCCGGAAAAACATTTTTGCCCATGGTGAGAACGTTATTTTTCGCCACACAGAAAAATAAACAATATAATATATATGAGAATAATTGTCTATTATAAGCACTTCCGAAAGCAAAAGTGGAAGGTCATAGCTCTAGCAAATCTGAGGTAATCTGAATATCAAGAAATTGTCCAAGTATTTTTATTTTTTATTCTGATTTGTCTAAATAACCTAAAAGATTATGTTGAATTATGTAAGAGGTTGAGTTTATACTTTTTGTTCTTCCAAATGACAATAAGATGATATTATTATAATTTTTTTAATTATTGAATGATAAACACAAATAATTAAAAGTTTTTGATCAGCTGTTTTAGCACACTTGAAATTTGGCCAATCTGAATGTCAACGGAAGTTTAGGTCAGAAGTTCTATCCTACTCTGAAAATCGAATTATTTGAATAGTTTATTTATATCTTATCTGTATTTTATTCATCCAAATAAAATGATAGTATATTATTACAGAATACTTTATTGAATTCTAGAAGCATAAAATGATTCCGTTTATCCACCATGTTCCGTGATAAACTCTTTACTAGGAGGTTTGAGGTTAGATTCTATTATACTTTGAAAATTGAATTTGAATAGTTTATAATATCTCATTTGTATTTCATTCATCCAAATAAAATGATAGTATCTTATTGCAAAAACTTTATTCAATTCTAGAAGCATAAACTGATTCCGTTTCATAAACTATTTTGTAAACACGTTCACATCAAATCAGAATCAGCTGACTTCAAGGTTATTTTACAGCCCTAGGGCCGTAAAAATTTTACCGGCCTGGTCAGAAAACAATCACTTTCGGCCTCCATATGACGCACGTAAACCAGCTCATTACATCCAAGTGGGGCGAAAACATAATATCCTCCTCGGAAGAAGATTTACATGATCAGACTCCTTGTTTTTTCAATAGTTTGCCGTGTGTATTCATAATACATTATGAAATGTCTTGATATCTTTTGCTTGTAGGTATCCAGCCTAACATGGCCATCGATTCAGATTGCAAGCAGGAAGCTGCATGCAGGAACCTCCCTGAAAGCAGCCGAAATCTCCAGCATTCTGGAGGAACGCATTCTAGGTGCCGCACCTAAGGTAAAGTATCTTTTAATATTTATAAAGATTAATCATTTTCATTTTTTAAAATAATTTTGTAACTAGTAATTGTTGAGGACCAAATTTCTAAGATTCTCTTCTATTAATTTTTTAGAATCAATTTATTTAAACCTCGTAGGAAAAATCTTGGTATCAATATTTCAGGTGTGGGCCTGAAAAAACTTTTTCCTAAGTAGGAAACCATATACACAAAAATGTATTAGGCTCTATTCACAAAGTATTGCTTGAGCAATATGATTGAGCTTAGGCATAATTTATAGAGTTACTGTGTACGTTCTGGGAACAGTAAATTGTTCCATCACGTGACTGGTTGTTCCCACGGAGCACCACTTCAGATTTTCGGTTCAAGTATTTTGCGCGTACTTTTGAAATTAATTTCCACCAAAAAGTGTCGTAGAGTAACTGCGTAAATTAACAAAGGCCGCTGTAGTGTATTATCATAATAATTATTTCAATTATGAAATTGATTATATGATTCAAAGCAACAGTACAAATTCAAATTAAGTAGCTGGTGCTGGTACACGCAAATATTCTATAACATAATATATGTTGGCTATAACAGATCAATGAGTACTTTATAGGTTCTAGGTTAGCTATGTTGTAAATGCACAATTTTATTATTATCAGTGCCATTTAAATCATAATGTTGGAACGCAATAATCGCAGACGTCAGCAGGCAAACTAACGTTCGATCAAAAAAATTTGGATTTGTTTAAATTTGTAAATGAACCGTGTAATCAAACCTAGTGCCATTTTTGTTGTTGTTGTGCAGTGTATTTGATAAAGAGCTAGCGCATGCGCGATATGAAGGCGTGCAGGATTAAGAAAATCGCCTTTGGAGCAATTCATAAACGTCGGTAGACGACCGGCTGTGTGCAGTGCAACATTCGATAACATCAAAGTTATTAGACAGAAGTTAGTTCTGTCTACTAACGTTGCGATAACATGGAGAGGGATTTTTCCAACGATTGTGCACTGGCCTTGAACATTCTCGCCAACTTTGAAAGTCAGTAGGGCTAGCTTAGAAATCAACAGGAGTCAGTTATTGTATGATAAAATATTGTTTGGGGAACTCTAACATTTCCTTTAGATCGTCATTTACTAGTCACGATGGTAAAATATTGAATGAAAAAAGATTTATTTTTAGTCACTTTCATCAGTGGTTATTGGTTTTGAACAATCTAAATTCAATCATTGATTCTGAAACTTTTCTTAAAAAAATTGTATTTACAGTTTATTATAGTACTCAATGTTTTTCAAGATTCAAAATTATATCATCCTCTTTTTATAAATCAATTAATGATCTAGCCATTTGATAGATTTGCCTTAAGCTGCGTTTACACCAAAGCTAATAACAAAATGTTAATAACTTAATCCTTATAGATTATATTAGATTGAACATATCTTATCATACACATGATAAAAATATGTGTTTGTCAAGTTCCGATCAATCTAATAGAATCTCTAAGGATTATGTTATTAACATTTTGGTGTGAACCCAGCTTTAGGTAATCACTGACAAAGAATGAGGAAATAAGGCTACATTTAAAGTACCGGGTGATTGCAAATGAAATAGACAGTTTGAATAGCTTGTAGAGAATTTATTATTTAAAAGTTTAGATCATTACTTACATGATTACATAGAAGTATTCTTGAAGTTTTTATTGAAAATTTACAGATGTTCAATGTGTGCACCATTTGCAACACGACAGATATCAACACGGTAGTTAAATTGTGACGACACACGACTAAGCATCTCACGGTTAACTGTAGCAAGAGCATTTGTGATTCGTTGTTTAAGATCATCGATATCAACAGGAAGCGGTGGTACGAAAACTCTGTCTTTTACATAGCCCCACAAGAAAAAGTCGCAGGGCTTTAGGTCCGGACTACGAGGTGGCCACGGCTGAAACACAACGTTTTCCTCACTTGCACGGCCGATCCATCGTCTAGGAAGATGTTCATCCAGATACCCTCTGACGTCTGAGTACCAGTGAGGCGGAGCTCCATCTTGTACAAAAATGAAGTTACAACTATCTTCATGGAGTTGAGGCATTAACCATTCGGTTAACATGTCCAGATAAATTCTTCCGGTGGTTCTTGGAAGAAGAAAGGCCCGTAAACCTTTTCACAAGATAAAGCGCAAAACACGTTCACTTTAGGAGAATCGCGTATATGCTGTACAGTCTCTCTTGGGTTTTCTGTTCCCCATACTCGTACATTATGTCTGTTAACTTTTCCACTAATGTGAAAAGTGCATTCATCACTGAAAATTAGGCGATTAAACAATGTGTCGTCATTTTCAAAACAATGTTGCATCTCTTGACAAAAAATTTTACGTACAACTTTATCATTGTCATTTAAACTTTGTACTAACTGCAATTTATAAGGTGTAATTTTCAAACGTTTTTGCAGAATTTTCCACACAGTATTAGAATTTGCAATTCTAAACTCGCTGATCTAGTCGATTTTCCTGGACTTTGTACAAAAACATCACGAACACTATCAATTTTTTCTTCTGTAACAGAAGGTCTTCCAGTACTCTTCCTCTTACACACATCCACTGCTTTCAAAACGTTCATACCAGTCATAAATTGATTGCCTTGTTGGTGGTGGTTTACCGTATTTTGTTCTGAAATGACGCTGCACAACAGTAACAGAGTTTGTTTTGGCTAATTCAAGAACACAATAAGCTTTCTCCACTTGAGTAGCGGCCATATTGCTAAACTAAACTGGCTGTTGTAACACGGAGCAGCCAACAATAGCCAGCAACAGTTCTACCAACATAAACTTTAAGAAATTCCCTACAAACCTATATCACTTACTATGTTGAAATACACCAGTTTAATTTTGTACAGGCTATTGAAGTTGTCTATTTCATTTGTAATCACCCGGTATATTTGAATATTTGCTCGCACAAGTCATTTAATAATATTATTATAAAAATTATTTTGCCTGGTTTTCTAATGGTTGTGAAATCAACTAATAGCGTCTTATAAATCAAAGTAGCCTACGATTATTTCAATATGCATTTTTATTACATGAAATGCATTTTTGAAAATTCAATATTTATTCCATCAATTCTACAGTGTTTAATTTGATATAGTTTTAGAATACACTTATTAGCCTACAGCTGAAAAAGTAAAAAATACAGGTGTGTTTTGTCGTTTGCTTTTATGTAAACAAATTACAAGCTGTCAGCATTGGTTGATTGGAAAGCATTGATGTTGTATATGAGGAATGCTGACAGATAAAAATCAACTAAACAGTTATGCATATTCTCTGAATGTTATAAGAAGCTACCATCCTTTAAGTCGATTAAAATTTGTTAATAAAAATATATAAAAAAAAAACTATTACCGTTATTTTTTACAGTTGAGAGGCTAAAATCTAAAATTTTTGTCGTTTTTAATAACAATCCCTATATTTTTCTATGCAAAAGTGTAGCATAATTTCCTCATTCGCACAAAACTCATAACCTTATTTTACATAAATTTATCATAAAAATCTTAGTTGTTTTGGATTTTAAAATTAAGATTGAGATTAAAAGTTTTTAAATCTAACATTCTGTTGCGTCTTGAAATTTGAGGAGATACACCAGACTGTATGATATAGGAGGCAGGGTATTGATCTATGAGAAGTTCTCACTGATGATCATGAGTACAAATATTGTCATAGTAACTAATGTAATCCTTCTCAAATAACCTAACTCAACATGAAAGTCAACTAAATTTTAGTGGAACATCTGAAAATTATCTAGTATTTATTTATCAAAAATCAAATAATTCAAATTTTAATATACCGTCATTCAAAAAAAAATTAAATGGGGAACTATTATAACAAGCTTTTATACAAAAAATATGATATCAAGGATGATGTGGTGTTTGAAAAGTTTCCTGAAACTAATTCGAATCCTATTGCTAACAAACAATTAAATTATAAGTTCCTAGGAGAATCTCAGCTGAACCAATCAGAATATGAAGACCAAGCACGTAGTAACGATCGAACTTTTGGGAGACACTCTCATACGAGAAAAAAAGCACCTAGGCGGGGAATTATTAAGAAACGAATTCGAAAACGAAGAATTTGCGATATACTCATTGATGATGCCTTAAAGTGGTTAGCTGGAGCTCATTTGTCTAGATTTAGAAAACGTTCACACAAAAAAATTAATGTTCTGTATCCTGGAAGACGATTAAGACGAGTTTTACAAAATCCACCGCGCTTAAAGACTTTATAATAAGAGAAAACGTTTTTGTTTTGTTATAAAAACTTGTTTTGTTTTGTGTCTTGTTGATAAATGTTAATAAAAAATTAATAATAATTTTTTATGGTGAGAGTCTAATAATTTGAATAATTACATAAACATTTAATCTAAGTAGTTATTTCTAGCCCATGTTAATTACAAATTTATTCGTTGAAACATTTGTCCATACCTTGCATTCAACTCTAAATGAGTCCAAAGTGTGTAATGATAATAGATAATATATCAAGTGCCAATTTTTATTATATACAATTTAACATTTTCAGTTTCAATTTTTCCTATCGTTTGCTACCAAAAAATATTACTTTTAATTATTTAAATTTATAATAGGTTGAAATGAAAAATTAGAAGTCATTAAATCGCCATTATAAAGAAACTACCAAACACATTCATACAACTACAATTTAAAAACTCTACAGAATAAGATTCTTATAGTATTTTTGTCATATTCACTTACCTCCTGTATTTTAATTTTAATAAGGTTGAATTTCTATAGTTGTATTGTACCGCACTTGTAATTGACTCAAAATTGAAGTATATACTTATTTATTCTAGTTGTGGGACCTGATGTTATAATTAGGTACTGTTAGTAACCTATCCTTTTAAACAGGACTAGTTTCTGATATTATTCAGTTTTCAATTTTCTAAATATGGTATTTGTCAAACATCAAATTTATTATTAAATTATATATGTTATAGAATCAATTAAAAAATTAATTGAAATTATCGATTGATAATATTTATCCTCATTTTGGACATCTCATTGTTCTAAAATGGAGGATAGATATAGTAAAGTGGTAACCTGGTTTTCTTCTCTCATCATTTAAATTAAAGTGGTTGCTGTGAAAATGAATGAGTTAATTTGTGTGAAAATGAATGTGTGATTGTTGGTTTCAGACCGACTTGGAGGAGACGGGCCGCGTGTTGAGCATTGGTGACGGTATCGCGCGTGTCTATGGTCTGAAGAACATCCAGGGCGAGGAGATGGTGGAGTTCTCGTCGGGTCTGAAGGGCATGGCCCTCAACTTGGAGCCGGACAACGTGGGAGTGGTGGTGTTCGGTAACGACAAGCTGATCAAGGAGGGCGACATCGTGAAGCGAACCGGCGCCATTGTCGATGTGCCCGTTGGCGAGGACCTGCTTGGTCGTGTCGTCGACGCCCTCGGCAACACCATTGACGGCAAGGGACCTCTCTCCAGCAAGACTAGGTAACTTTCCATAAAACTTTTTCAGATCAACTTAACAGACTTCACCTGTACCCATTATCACTATCATTCTTATTATTATTATTAGTTTCAATAAATTATGTTATTAATTGTAAAAATAAATTATTCCATCAACGTAGTTCTAATTAATGTTTACAGTATTATTTTTATGGGATGATCTCAGATCGGCTAGATTTCAGCAATTTGCCCTGCGTATGAAATAAGATGAACATAAGCCTAACCTAAAAGGTTCTGTTTAATCATGTTTAAAGGTAGAAGGGAAGGTTAGGTAGGCTAGATTTCTACTTTTAAATGGCAATATGTTGATATCTGAAATATTTTGGTGGTAATTTTAGATAATAAACACAAATAACGAAATGTTGAAGTACAGGACAAAATGAATGTCACCCATTTTTATTTATAAATCGATATAAAGCCGTGTCTACACTGAACAAATGTTCGACATAAATGTTCGGCGAACATGTTTTTTTGAGGGGCTCAGGGACAAACATTTTAAAAAGTTTGGACAATTATTGTCAAACAAAAATTACTGTTTTCCAAAAAATCTCAGTGTTTGCTGTAAAACATAGAACCTGTTCTCCCCACTTACAAATATTTTGTTTGGTGACGCGTCCACTGGTGGCCACGGGCAAACATTGTTTGCCAATCATAATAATATTCGCCCAAACTGTTTGAGTAAAATGATATCATACTTTCAAATAATCGTATTATAAACTATTATCATCAAGAATACTATAGCCAACTAATTGGTACCTAGGTTGGTTTGTGAAAACTACGCTGTCATAAACCGCTTAGTCTAATTTCATTGTACCACAGAAAACATGAATATTTGAAATCAACTTTCATCTTTCAGAATATATGGATATAATTTTGAATTGTACACCAGTAAAAATTTGATTCAAAGTTTGTCAAATAATTACAATGATAGATTATGCAAAATTCATTATTTTCCCATTTGATAGATTTTGCACAATTTATTATTTTTCCATTCTCAGTAATTGCAGTTTTCTGAAATTGGAGTTTCTGTTGAACGTATCAATGGAGACGTTTTTAAGCCGCTTGTTTTCGAATGTGAATTTGCCATCAAATAATAACGCAATTGATTATTTCAGAGCCCGTGTTGGAGTGAAAGCGCCAGGTATCATTCCCAGGATCTCAGTGAGAGAGCCCATGCAGAGTGGAATCAAGGCCGTCGACTCCCTTGTGCCCATTGGCCGAGGACAGCGAGAGCTCATCATTGGTGACAGACAGACTGGGTAATTTCACACTTTTTTGTGAAAATTTAGGCTACTCAATCATAACATTCTTAATAGTGAACACTTTGGGAAATAGAGATCTTGGAAATATTCAAGAAATATTACCCTGATTATCTTGGTAAATAAAACAACATAGCTTATACTCACAGTGCTGTGTTCAAATTTTCCACATTCTTATGCTATACTTTATCTAGCAGTGAAGTCCATGAAGTTGTGACAAGAAGCCGCAATATACCTTTCATATCGTATTTTTCAACATTTGTACATTTTGAGCTGCTAACCATTGTTTTGGTACTAACCACGTATAAATTTGTTTAGTATAACATTTACTTTGATTATAATTAGTTTCAAGAAGGACTTTGAATATGTAAAAAGCTAAAGATTTATAAAATTGAACAATTCCTCAAATGTTAGATGCAATAAATATTTTACTAGGATTTCCAGCTCCGACTATTCTGGAATCGTCAATAGTTTTCAATTATTGCTTTTTGCTGAGAAATAGTGCATGTGATGCTCTGTCAACTGGACACAATAGTTATTTAGACTAATAAACTACACAAGTATTCTGTATTCATAGACACTGCCCTGCAAACATTCATTCTTCCATAAACCATTATAATTTAATATGTCAATATATTTTGAGAAACGTTTTTGCACATCAGGATTTAATAAATGTCACACAACAATCTATTCCCCGAAATTTATATTTTTATTGGAATCCACATTATTGTTTTACCTGTTTTAGAAAAACTGCTCTGGCTATTGACACCATCATCAACCAGAAGAGATTCAACGACGCCCAGGAAGAAAAGAAGAAGTTGTACTGCATCTACGTTGCTATTGGTCAGAAGCGATCAACTGTCGCCCAGATTGTGAAGCGACTCACTGACAGCGGTAAGGCATCATTATTTTTCATCAATATAACTAATTTGTTTTATAGTGTCTAGTGGTTCAGAGGTTGAGTTTAAATGAAAATCCCATACATAAATCTTTTGACCTTAATTATTGATGATTATATCAATACTGTAGTCTGTTATCGCAGCTGTTCAAACAAGATTCTTGTATCACATTTTCAGCTATACATGCAATGTCCGGAAAAATTGATGTCAATGATTTTTTTTCATTCTCTCAGCGGTAGTTAGGAGACCATGGAATGGGGGGGGGTGTTTGAGAACGAGGCTGACTGCGAGCCAGTGAGTTGTCTCTGCCCTGCCGGAGTTACAGGCATTTCCGTGTGTGAGACGCGTCAGAGTTCAAAATCCAGTGCTCTCTCAAGCAACACAGTGTGATTAGGACCTAGATTTGAAAAAATGTTATCACTAGAGATGAGTCTTGAATGTTCGAGTAAAACCCATTTTCCTAGTTCATCAACATTTCCTAAATCGTCTTGGTCCTCGTCTCACTGCGTTGCTGTGGGGAGAGCTACAGCCATTTCATTTTGAAGTCTGGCGCGTCACGAAAACGTCTCTCACCAAAATGCATGTAAGAACTCTCTCCGACAGGGCGGAGGCAACTGGCAGTCGGCCTTGTTTCCAAGACCCCCACCACTATTCTGCCTCAGCCTAAGCACTCTGGAATTTATAATAGCGTCGGGAAAATTCATTGACATTACTTTCTGGACAGACTCTGTAAGCATGTGTTTGAATGCAGCTACAAGCATCTTGTTTCTTGAATATTAAATAATAGTTTTATTTAAAATATTGAAGAGTTGGTACTTGTGGTATATTTTTATATGAAATATGGTTATTTTGATGTTTAGGTGCCATGAAGTACACAATCATAGTGTGTGCCACAGCGTCGGACGCTGCCCCCCTGCAATACCTGGCTCCCTACTCCGGCTGCGCCATGGGAGAGTTCTTCCGCGATAACGGCAAGCACGCTCTCATCATCTACGACGATTTGTCCAAGCAGGCCGTCGCCTACCGTCAGGTTTGTCACCCTATCAGTCATTAGGACACTGGGTGTGTGTTCTAGATCATAACTCTACAACATAAAATAACTATAATCATAATGAAGCTGTGTTGAAAGTGACTTAAGTTGGTGTATTTCCAACTTCACATTTTCTGATATAACTGAATTCTTTTTAGTTTGCAGTGAGTATCTAGTTTAATATTGAATTCTAACGAGTAATTACAAAATTTCTATTTTTTCATCCGTGGGCAGAAAATTTGACTAAACTCTTAAAAGTGAATTGTAACCTATCTTTTAGGTATGATATACTGTTTATAAAGTTTACAAGAATAGCAGTTTTGGCCTAAGCCAGTTGTTCTCTCCCAGTCGTAGATAGCTATATAACTTGTAATTGTGTTTATTAAATGAATGAATAATAATTGTTGGCTGTAATAGGGTTGCTCCAACAAAGATTATTCAGAAACTATGCTAGCTGTTTCGAGACAGTTGATCCCGGTTAGTGCAACCTAGCATGAAAAACGTTCAACTCGCATCAAGAAAAACATTTCTCTTACACTGTTTGAAAGACGTTGTTCCTCTGCCCACTTGTTGTAAACTCACAGCTTCATCCATGAACGTTCTTCTATTTTTCCAATAAATGAGAAATTCATTAATAAAAATAGATATGCACTGTGAATTTGTAGTATTATGAGTTTGTATAATATTGTTACTGTAGTTGTAGATACTAGTATAATCATGTGTTTATGAAGTTATGTATTTTTTTTAGGAATTGTGCATAAGCTGTTTCATGAATGGAAGCTATGTTTTTTAATTATGTCTAGCAGATGCTTTATTGATTTTGTTGTAGATGTCACTGCTGCTGCGTCGACCCCCCGGCCGTGAGGCCTACCCCGGAGATGTGTTCTACCTTCACTCGCGTCTTCTCGAACGAGCTGCCAAGATGAACGAAACCAACGGAGGAGGATCCCTCACTGCTCTACCCGTCATCGAAACCCAGGTCAGCAATCGTACAATGATTGATAGTTGAATACAAATCTTACCAGTGATAGGTTATCAAAGTTGCAAATTGCAACCTACTACTTTATGGCGACTGTGCAATTGATATTGTATTTTCAAGTTCATTTATTTTATTATTTACCAAGATATTACCAACTTTTCGTACTAACCAAAACACTGGAAAAATAGTTGTAATATACTTCCAAAATCTTCATTGAAAATTTAACCATGTATTTAAATTATGCAACATATTATCAGTAGGCTTTCATTGAATTTCTACAGCTATGGATGGATCTAAATTAGTCACTCCACTTGGAAGGAATGAAATAGAAAATATAGCAATGAAATGTAGCTGTAATTAATATTTTAATAGTTGATTTTTATGCATAACTATAATTTTTTGATGATCGATGATTGAATTTATAACAATACTGAACTTCATTGATTGTTACTGATCTGGTTGTAAAAGATTATTTGGATATTGATGATTCAATTGACCATTGTAAGTGGGCGTATTCGAGTCGTTAGACGATGGTCCAATGAGTACTTGTTGAATGTAATTTTATTGGTTCGCTTCAGGCTGGTGATGTGTCAGCTTACATCCCAACCAATGTGATCTCCATCACTGACGGACAGATCTTCTTGGAGACTGAGTTGTTCTACAAGGGCATCCGACCTGCCATCAACGTCGGTCTGTCTGTCTCCCGTGTCGGATCCGCTGCTCAGACCAGAGCCATGAAGCAGGTACTGCATTTTAGTAGACAAATTCAATTTCAAAACCTAATTTAATTATTCATATTGTAGTAATTTATTGCCTAGACAAAATTTGTGAAGTCAACAAATAGACAGTAGTCGATTATCATCACAATATAATGTATAATCACGGTCTCACAATTTGATCATTGGATTGATTTACCCTTTCCACAGCAGAAAGACGCTAGTATGCATAGCAATAACATTTAGTAACCAGCTGAATTTCTTTCAGTTATTTGAAACAACCAGCCTATCAAGCTGTAGTTTTATAATTAGTGAATACAGCCATTTGCAAAAATAATATTCAATATTTGTTACTTAATTATTGATGTAGGCCTAAATGAAATGTTAATATTTACTGATATAATTATGATCTCAGCTATCTTGAAATATGTCTAGTCATGTGTGTAGTCCTGAAATTTATGAGGTTTGACCAGAATACTTTGACAGTATTGTGAGGTCCTCGTTATAATGGCTGTATTTGAATAACATTGGTGTTGCTGTCCTTGTCTATCATTCGACAAAAAAGATAGCGAATCCTTTTCTAGCTCCGCAACGTTGTCAGACCGTTTTTAGAATGTAGAAATATAATTAATTGAAAAAATGTAATCTTAATTATGGAGATTTATTGTTGAACCATTAAAAATATAATTTCTTGTGAATGAAATATAATTTATTATATTTATAACAAGAATGAACAGTTGATACTACATCAGTTATCTTCTATAGAAGGCAGTGACTAGGCAGATATTCGGCGACGCTGTTGTATATTTTAACTAGAATGTACAATGACTAAGGGCCGGTTTCCGAGCTCGGGATTTAGCTAAGTTCTAGACTTTAAACAGCTGGAATCAGAAAATTGGCTTTCCAAAACGGGGCGTAGTCACAGCTTTTATAGCAGTAGTCGTAGTTTTTATTTCCTCATTTCTATAATTGGAAACGTCTTTCCTTGACGAAATTATACATTCCCAAAATAGCTGAAACTTTACAATATTTTCTCTTTATTTTATTTTGAGTTCAATTTTCTAGTTTTTCGAAATTTAATTCAAACGTGACTATGACTAGGTCACTTAGCTATGACTATGTCTAGGACTTAGCTAAATACCGAGCTCGGAAAACGGCCCTAAGTGTAGCCTCCAGAGGAAGATTGTATTGGCGAGATAGATTCAGTGTATTGTATTTTTAATTTGACGACGTTCAACTGTGGGCTTGTGTAATAGTATCCTGAGTTGAGTTATCTATCGATGGTATCTTTCTTCACTGTCATTATAACGTGGCCCCAACTATAGACGTGTGTCAGTTGTGTCACTTGGCATTTATTGTATGTATGTTGAGAAGGATGATGTTTGTGTTGTAGGTGGCCGGCTCGATGAAACTGGAGTTGGCGCAGTACCGTGAGGTGGCAGCGTTCGCGCAGTTCGGCTCGGACCTGGACGCGGCCACCCAGCAGCTGTTGAACCGCGGCGTGCGGCTGACTGAGCTGCTCAAGCAGGGACAGTACGTGCCCATGGCCATCGAGGAACAGGTCGCCGTCATCTACTGCGGCGTGCGTGGCCACCTCGACAAGATGGACCCCTCCAAAATCACCGCCTTCGAAAAGGAGTTCCTGCAGCACATCAAGTCAGTCAATCACCAATTTGTAATAATTTTAAATTACAATCCCAAAGTGAGATCAGCTCTTCCCACATACTGCTGGACCTGAGCCTAGGAAAAAAATGAAAATGGCCGCCGCAGTTGGCGGACTTATATTTATATTTCCACAATATAATATTATAATGTACTATATTTCCACTATGAAAAAATCACTAATCAGCTGTTCGGGAGGGTCTCAGTTCGTCTACTTCCCGTTTAAAATATTGATGCCGGCCACCATCTACGGCGCCCTTTTTTTCTAGGCTCAGGTTCGGTATGAAGGAGGTACTGGTGAGATTCACGTTATAAAGCTTGCCTGATGAACATTTGTTTGTACTAGTCTGTCATTAGACATTGGTCGATTGTATAAAAGCTAGCAATTGCTATAGTCTGTGTGAAATAAGTTGAGTCTTGGCTCTCAATTCGAAGAAATTACAGAGTTGCCAGATTGAGTAAAATTGCAATTTTCAATTTAACATCAGAATATCATCCCGATATCCCAGTAATGCTAAACAAGTTTTAGGATTAAGGATTAAAAAGAAATTCAAGTTTTTTGGAGATATTGGAAACATTGCGAAAATATGGTTTTCATTTGAATATCACTTCTCTCTGAATCACGAGGCGTCATAATGCGTAAGAATTTTATATCAAAATTACAGGGAGATTGTCTTCTTTCTAATGGTGTCATTTTTATCCGACCTATAATTATTTTTTAATTATATGTTCGTCAATATTGAGACATTTCGAGCAGGAAACATGAATTTTTCTACATTCTTGAAACTTTTGTTTCAAAGATAAGTGGGTAGTAAAAACGAGAAAGTTTCTTAGAAATAATTTGAATTATTCCAACAATAATTAATAATTAACAATTGGAAATTATTTTTCCAACTGTCAAAGTAGTCTGAAGAACTTATTAATATTATTGTCATTTATTATCAAAAAATTAACCTTCCTAACCTACCCTTTTATCTTTGAAATGCAATTAAACAGAACCTTTCAGGTTAGAAATTTAGGTATGAAATT
Source organism: Nilaparvata lugens (assembly GCF_014356525.2). Taxonomy (NCBI): domain Eukaryota; kingdom Metazoa; phylum Arthropoda; class Insecta; order Hemiptera; family Delphacidae; genus Nilaparvata; species Nilaparvata lugens. The sequence goes on along the minus strand of NC_052505.1, from coordinate 68,837,712 downwards.
AGACCTGAAATATATGGTATGAAATCGAGAGGGACTGAGCCCAATATCACTTTCTATCTCCGCACTGTTGCCAAATCGTTTGTTGACTATGAAGAAACATAAGAACGAACTACCAAACTATTTTATCGCAATAATTAAAATGTATTATTCAACTTTCTAAAAACATATATTCTCTTGAAGAATAAAATACATTTGAGATAGAGTTGTGATCATTAATTAACAAGAATCAACAATTAATATTAGATCAGATTTACCGGGATAACTTGAATCAAAGCCATCTAATACAGGAAGCGGTGGTAACAGAGAATCGGCAATTCTATTGCCCTGACTTTATAACGTGAATCTCACAATAGTTGGTCTGCTATCATTGCACTGGTGGTTGGCTCAATTAGCATTCTGTTTGTCACTGAAAGGTTGCTTCCCAATGAATCATGCATACAATTCTGTTCTGCGTACTGACTTACGCGCATTTCTCGAACACGGATTCGCTGAGTAGGGTGATTGAGATCAGAGCGCGAGCTTGCCACGTGCTTCATTGTTGTTGTTTTCTAACCTCAGAACATTATTCTTTAGCAAGATCAGTTGTGTTATAATAAGACCTATAGAGGTTATTCTATCAAAGATTGTTGTGAGGTATTGAATTTGAAGGATTTTGAATAGATATTGTAATATCTCAGCCCAAAATCATTACGTGGATTTTGATATTTTTTCTGAATGTATTTTTGAATATCAAGTCTTTTCACTCTGGTTTATTTTTTGACGAGTATTTTACCAGTATGTGAACAATAATGACTCCAGCAATACCCAATGGTATTATTATTCTGCCCATCCCAGTATTACATTCTTCAAATCTTTACTCTCATATCTTGAACGTATGTGCATTTGTAAAAAATATCTCTTTCCAATATTATTGTACCCAGTATTGAAACCCCCTTGTACAGAGTTGATGAACATTATGAAAACAGCTTGATATTTTTCTAAAATAAATTATTTTTTAAAAGGGAAATTTAACGATTAGTCTGATTGGGGATCCAATTTGAATAAGAAAACTACTTATCGGTCGCATCAAAATTTTGGTCAGCTATCTTGGAACGGCCATTTTGAATCTTACTTCATATCTTTAAATGGGAAGGTGGTCATAATTTTGACACAGAATTTCAAGGGAAAATGAATGGTAAAAAGCGCATATCGATATTTTAAATCCATTTCAAAGTTATTCACATTAAAAAAACGCTAAATAACACAAAAATGAAATAAAATGGGTGCATTAAAAATCTGACTGATCAAACTTTTCTGTTAAATCATAAATATGTGAGTAGATGTTACGAGAAGTGTTTACTAACTTGAAAAAGTAAAATTTGATATTTTAGATTGTTTATGTAGGTACTCGTCTATTTCATTATTGTATCATTTATTAGTATTTTAAAATGTGAATAACTATGAAACGTTTTGAGACGATGAAACGATGTGCCGTTATCACCATTCATTTTCTTTTGAAATTCTGTATCGAAATCATTATCAGATGACCATCTTCCCAATAAGAAATGAAGTTAGATTCGAAATGGCGGACCAAAATTTTGATCGACAGAAAAGTAGTTTTTTTTTTAATTCGGATTGAATCCCCAATCACACCTATCGTCAAATTTCCATTTTGAAAGAAGCTGTTTCCATAATTTTCATCAATCCTGCTGAATATATTTATACTGTTGAAAATATTTTTTTCAAACGATGCTTTTAATAATAATAAAAGCATTTATTGATGTTCAAATACATTACAAGCAAGTGCACTTCTAAAACGTTAATATTATTCTGTCGGCGAAATACCCCATGGATTAAATCCGTCCGGGGGAGAGGAGTAAGTAACATGATATTTAATTTGAAAACAAATAAAGTTGGCATTCTTTTTTAATTCAAAATAAAGAGATAGAGAAAAAACTTGAAACTTAACAATACATTTGTGAGTTGTCTTTCACGAAGATTACTTCTGAATACAACTCCTTAACAATTAGCAATCAATATTGCCAAGTAGCCCAACGAAAGCAAATGGCGTCTGTCCAATTGCTGCCATTCAGGTACTCAGCTCCTTCCTTGTTAGCAAGCGTCTGTTCTGGTTTACGCACAAAGTGAACCACATCCTCTTCTTCTCTCAGTTGCAAACGAGGCTATTATTCTAACTTATTATTTTTAGTATTGCATGAGTGAAGACGAGTGCTTTGTATTTTGGAACCCTACCTGTAAATTTCACATGAAAATTGTATTTCTTCTGCTAGTTTCCTGAATTGAAAAGGTATTGATTGTTTCATTAAGATTTAAAATGGTTTTTCATATTTTTAATGAGCAATTAATCCACTTGTAGTCTGATTACTATATTAAAAAAGATAACATTTGTTACAAGTCGTTGCTGGGAGCCGAAAGGCGATGTAGAGAGCAATGTGCGTGTGATAGTGAATCTTGGAGCAGAGCAGAGCAGCAAGACACAGTAACCATTTAACATCACTGTATCATAGACAATACTGAATAATCATAGTACGAAATTCAGTGTGAATGAAAGCATTGCGAACTGGTATTTAATATTCCAGCAATATTAACAGCAGAAAAGAGTAATCATTTCATTTTATACGCAGTAATATACAAGTGTAAACTTGATTTTATTGTTGGCAGGAGAGCCATGAATTGATTATAGTCTCAACCTCTCATTTTATTTTGTACGATGTGTTTTTAAGTTCGGTTTTTCCTGTAATTTTTCATTACTGAGTTTTTTTGTTTTTAATATAACTTAATTTATCCTTTCTCAAGGATTATTTGTTATTTGAAATTGACAATATTATTTGTTTGCAGGACCTCTCACCAAGACATTCTGCAGAGCATTGCCAAAGAAGGAAAGATCACTGAAGACACCGATGCTAAGCTGAAGACAATTGTCACAAGCTTCCTTAGCACATTCCAGGCGTAAATTAGGGGTTCAAGTGATGTATTGTAGTGTGCTATTAATTGAACATCAATAAGGCCAAACAAGTTTTGATCATCTAATGAGTAAAAGGAAAGCAAGACGTTATAATGCATTTAGCTGGGCTCTAGGGCCTAGCGGGCTGGTCTTGCTTTGCACCGGTTCACACCCACATTTCGTAGACCTTCCAAATGAAAGGATAGGCGAGTTATTTTTAAAAATATATAATTTAAGAAACCTTCATAATCTTTCAATCGTCGATTCATGTATTATTAAATATTAATTGATAAGTACAACTTTCTACAAATATATGTTCTATGGTTGAAAATTACTGAAGGATGGCTGAACAAGTCATCCCTCTACAGAAATTTATTGGCTTGTAATTTTGTTGAACTGTCATAAACGATTTCCATGTTACTAAAGTGTTTTCAACTCCTAATTTACCCGTATCTTTACGAACTTATCAATAATTATAATAATGTGCCCAAATTTATATGCAAATGTAATTAACTATAATAGGACGAAGTGGCTCACATCCACTGGGATGTTGTTATCCCAACAAACATCTGAAATAATTTCAGTACTATCCGGTGAATTGAATTAAGTTTTGAGTCTCCTTAGTTATGTTGTCTATCGCAATTTGAAAGTCATTCAATGAATATTTAGATAAAGAATCTTAAAAATCAGTGTACTTACATAAAGTACAAATATCGGGGGTACCGAGCCAAGTTAAGTTTGTGCAAACCAGTACCTGCTTGGAATGAAATGAACATCATTCAGTATCCTTTTACATTTTACAATTTTTCCCAGTACCTACCTATAACAGGACCCACATAAATATGAACCATATAATATACGTCATAACTTAGGGTTCAACTCACACTACCTCGACTCAGATCGTACGACTCCATTCGAGGATACTCCAGTCTCTCGACCTTACGCCTTTCTTGCTCATTGTCACTACTTAAATACAAGTTTCAGGTGTCACTACTGCGCATGCTCATTCTCATTAATCCGATTTTCAGATTTACATAGTTATTATGATAACAGTGAAATAAATAGATTTGTTGAGGCCAAATATGATAAATTTAATAAATTACTCCAAATACATCTTTCTTCACTGTTGTTTATTATAGCCTAAAATTCTCCTTATTGAAATTATAGGTGAATGACTAACAGCAACAACAAAAATTAGTTGAAATAGAATTAGGCCTATATCACTGTTAGACGATTCCAATCTCAAAACTAATTACTAGAAGTGCTAAACTAGTTCATCCAGTGAGGAGTTATAAGTTTCTCCAACTCAAACAAATGGTCAAAAGTCCTACTCATTTCTCAAAGCTTGTTTAGTGTGTGACCATATGGTTACTCAAGGATGAATTGAGTTACGAACTTAAAACAATAAAATAAATTATGATAACTTGAAACAAAAAAACATAGTTTAAAACAGCATAAAATATTTTTTTGTTAGTCTGTATTTAATAAATTGCTAAATCTGTAACAAATTTTATTATCATGAATATAATGTCTTATATAATTCTTATTATTGTCTTATCTAAAATGATGAAACAAAAAATAAGCAACAAGAAAGAAAATGTTTCTATTCTCAGCTTTAACCATGAACCTTCTTTTGAAAGTTCAATTTCCAACGTCACATCATTAGAAATACATGGTACTAGCCTGTGCAACTTAAGTCGTTTCTCGACCAACATGTCGAGTCGCTGCTCGACTCAGTGCCGGTTAAATTTTAACCGTGATTAATTCCACGAGAACCAATCAGAGAAGCCGTCTTTTCAAAAACGCCTTCTCTGATTGGTTCTCGTGAAATTAATCACGGTTAAAATTTTACCGGCTGTTGTGCAACCAGGCCTCAGTCTCTTAGTCGTGAGGTTGCATAGACTAGAATCTACTGGTCTGAGTGTCACTATTTGAAATACATGCTGCGTCGCGGAGGGATTGGAATTTCAGTCTCTTCTTTAGTCGCGTAAGTGTGAGTTTACCTGAAGAGACCGGTCCCACAAGATGTCAAATTATCGATAGCATTACGTAAAATTAGTCTGTGTTTATCAAGATAGAAGGTAAACGTGTAGCAGTTCACAGTTTTGTATGGTCGTTTTATTCGGCATGACATAATATTTTCCTGGATTCAATAATACGTGTACAGATACTCTTTAACTAACTTTCTTGTAATTAATAAAATAACCAATAAATTAACATTTCCTTCCAAAGAAGCTGCCAAAAGCTTGGATTGGGTTTTACTGATAAATTTTATTTTTATTGGTAATTTTCCTGAATCATTTAGGGCCGGTTTCCGAGCTTGGGATCTATAAGTTCTAGACTTGGAGCCCAGGACTAAAATAAGCTCTCGGATCTAAATCTTCTTTTTGAGTCAAAGATTTATCTTCTAAACTCTAGGATCTAGAGTTTAGAATCTAGATCTAGAGTTCTAGACCTATTTTGTGTCCAGGGCGTAACGCAGTAAACATGAGGGAAATTCACAATATTTTGTTGTTATAATATTGGCAATGAGAGAAATATGATAAAAACCCAGATACTAATCTATATAAATAAAAATCGAGCCTCAAATTTTGACATTCAATAACTTTTTTATGTGTGCACCGAATTTGATGATTTTTTTTAGTTTAGTTCGTTATGTTCAGGACCAGGTTTATGGCCTATCAAATTCTTAATCTGACTTCAGGACTCTTTCCTACGGTCCTTCAAAGTTTTCATGTAATCCTTATGGGAGAAGGTTTGTGAGCTGGCCACACACAGAAATAAAAATCAGCTGTTGTAATCATTGCGTCATCCAACAGCCGTCGGTAGATCTGTTTTTCAATATTTTATTTCTGCTGATTCACAAAATTTTAATACTAATAATAATGCCGCGGTACGAACGACGTCATGGAATGCTGTAAATTTAGAATATACACGGGAAAGTCAACAGTAGCAAGGAGATATACCATTCAATTCCCAGCAAGCTGCAATCAACTATAACTAAAAAAAATCTGGTGTGGCGCACTCACACAACTTTCCTTGCCGTTATGGAAATTGATCACGTGACACTAGTGTTCCCGCGCATCTCAAGTCTACTATTCGAAGATTTTAGCTAGCTGGTGACAGGGCAATAACGCTGGAGACACACGAGGTCTGCTATCTCTTCATAGTGAATCATTTAGGCCTAATAGAATCAACAGTTTGCAATAATTGGATAATCACATTTTCTCAAATTTCGAGCTTATTTTCAATTTTAGGTGAAAATTTTACTGAACATTAATTGTAGAGATTCTCATGCTCAATCTTTTCCAAGCCTGAAGCCTGATAATTGAGAATCTAAAATCAAACTTTGCATAGATGGGGCGGAGCTCCTGAAATTTTTACAGATATACGACTTGTGGCAGTTGATAGAGCTTATACACTACTATTTTAGGTATAACTTTAATCAAAATTGTTGGAGCCGTTTTCGAGAAAATCGTGAAAAACCCTGTTTTTGACAACATTTTAGCCGCCATCTTGAATCCCATTTGATCGAAATTGTTCGTGTCGGATCCTTATATTGTAAGAACCTTACGTTCCAAATTTCAAGTCATTCCGTTAATAAATTAATTGTGAGATGAGATATCGTGTACACAGCCGCACATACACTCATACACACACACACATACAGACCAATACCCAAAAACCACTTTTTTGGACTCAGGGGACCTTGAAACGTATAGAAATTGGGGTACCCTAATTTTTTTCGAAAAGCAATACTTTCCTTACCTATGGTAATAGGGCAAGGAAAGTAATACAAACTGCTGCACAAGTAACTAAGCATATAGAAAGTCCATATTGAAATTTAAATTATGGTAACTAATATAAAAAATAGCTAATAAAAGTCGAAATTCATCGACAAAAAAAAATGTCATTGACCGAGATTCGAACCTAGATCGTGTTTGTAACTCACTGAACTGAGTTCAGTTGTGTTACGCCCTAACGCTCTCGGCTATTGGGTATTGTTGAAGGAAGAGGCCTGACTGATAACTCTTAGCATACACGTAATACTGTAAACTAGACTTCTAAAAAAGTTTACTTTACTCCTAAAAAGCGTACAACCTTTGACTATAGAAAGAAGGTTGTTCTTTCTATAGAAGAAGGTTCTTTCTATAGTCAAAGGTACAACAGACTTTGGCTCATGACTTATATTATTAAAATTAATATTATTATCTGTTTCACAATAAAATTTTCACTCTGAATTAAGTCAGGTAACGTATGTAGGCTACTATAATATAGTGTATAGCAGCATATTAATTTGAAGCCGGTTTGCCGGCATTTTCACAACAAAATATTGCTCTGAAATCATAGAGAAAACATTCGAAGATTCAATCTTGAGTGGGCCTAATGTTTTCTCTATATGGTTCAATATTAAAGAAAAATTATCTAAAAGTTTTAATAATGAATTACGGAAAAATTACTAGGAATTTTTTAGTCAAGGCTGAGTTTCACCAGTAGGCTTACCTTAAACTTCAGATCTCTGCTGTATTTTCTTGTTATTATAGTTGATTGTATTGCATTAAGAAGTGGAATTCGATAATAAAAAAGAAACAATTATTACTCTACCTCACTTTTAAATATTGATACAATTATTGTACTTTGATTTCAAATTCGATTCGAAGTGCTAACTCCGTTTTCTTTCCAAATCATAAACGGTTTCGACTATATTAACAGAACTTCTCTTAAAAAAAATTATCTTTCCAAACTAAAACATTTTATTCCCCTTATCTAGTGATTTGGATCGGGAATATTCCAAGTGAGAAGGTGCTTATGATTTGGGATTATTTCCGAGACCAAGAAATTTTGGGAATTTATGGGAACTTAAGGGAATTTATAAAATTGTTCTAAAAATGATTGAAATCGATCAATCTCACTCATATTTTACGTTAACATAATCAATAATTAATCATAATTCTATTTGCTACTGATCAATCTCAGCCTCATTTTACATTACTATGATCAATAAATCATCATTCTTTGAGCCTGTTTTTGCTCACTCACTGTCTTTTAAATACTCGTATAGTCCAGTCAATGAAAGATTATAGAGGGAAAAGTTTGGAACAATCATTTTTGACCCCGCAGCTCTTAAGGATAGTAAGGGGGTAAACATATAAAAAGTCCTCACTCCTACCCCCTGTGCTAAGGTGGTGGGGGTGGTTTGAAAGTGCATATATCTCGAACAATATGCGTCTTTCGAAAATTTTTGTCATACACATAATTAAAGCTCAGAAATTAGCCTATAAGTTTCATTTCCAACATTTTTCCATAGCTCTCATAGTTTTCTAGGTATGAGCTGTCGAAGGTAGGTATCGCATTTTGAAGAAAACCCCTTCCGACTCCGATTTCTTCATCTTTTTGGCCTTATATAACGTTTTAACGATTGATTGAAAAAATCCGTGCTAATCATGAGCTCATCAATTATTCTCTTCAATTTCATCTATGGACTCATTATTTTACGCATCTCCCTACGATTGTTGCAGCCGTTATAGTGTTGAGTGTAAAATAATCAGTTCAACAACAATAGATCAATTGGGAGGGAATGTTTGGAACACAATATTTGACTTGGCAGCTTTGTTTGTACTACTTAGAAGGTGAACATATATAAAAAGGCCTCATCCCTACGGCCCTACCCCTTGAGCTTAAGGGATGAGGGTGGTTTAAAAGTTGCATTTTTTCATTTCTGGCTGAAACGCATGTAACTTGGAAACAATACATTTCAGAGACATGGCTAACTGAACAAAAATGAAGTTAGATAAATTTCCTACAAGTTTTGTAAAATCGTCTTTCGTTTTTGAGATATTCACTTTTAGAAGTGTAAAGTTTTTGAAAAGACAGTTTTTCTTCCAACTTTTTGCACTTTCAGGGTGTATTACTCAACAACAATGCATCAAAAAAATAAGTACTGAGCGGTGAGTTGTAGAGCATTCAATTCTCTTCAATGTAATGTATTAATTAATTCATCATTTTATGCTTTCCATCAATTTTTATAGCAGCTTTAGTGTTGAGTGTGGTAGGAGTGAGGACTTTTGATATGTTTACTCCCTCACTATCCTTAAAAGGACTGCGAGGTCAATAATTGGGTTCCAAACTTTTCCTTCCATACCTTTTTTTGAGCATTCGTTATCTGGACTAGTATCTTATTACAAGTCAAGTGAGTCTTAATGACTCTTGAAAGGTTGTGAGCTGTGGAATTATTTTCTTTTAAATATTGAATTAAAGTCGAGTACCGTACTATTAATTAAGAGTAATATCAATTAAGCTTTGTTGACTTTAAATTAATACTTTGTTGACTTTGTTTACCTGATTTACAGGCATTTATTAGTATTAAGGTGAAATAAAAATATATTGTTTCTCCTTAATATGGAGAAATTTCACAACATCTCTGTGCAAAGTGTTAATTTCATTTATTAGTAAGAAAAAAATCTGATTCAACTTGTAAGACATGAAGGTAGTATGAGGAAGGTAGTAAGGAAAGTAGTGGTGCAATTGAATGATTTGGAAACTTTTATTGAGTGCTCATTTCTCCTTTCATGAAAATTATCAGTCTATGATCTTCAAATTACTGTTCTCTTTGAACTTATTACAATTTATAAGTTGTGTAACAAAAAACGTCTTTTTCGGTCATTTTAGATGAAAGAAATCATTAAGTTCCCATAAATTCCCGGGAATTTATGATTTTTGGGAATATTTTCCTTAAATTCCCTGGGAATATTTCCTCGATCTTAAATTTCCGGGAATTTTACATCACTACCCATATTGTTCATAAATAAAAAAGTAACATTTTTTGTAAATTCGATTCGGTAACATTTTGGCATTAATCGCAAAAAACGCATATTAGAACAAAACCAATGATATACTGAATGTATTTAAAAAAAACTCCAATGGAAAATTCAAAACCGTTTATGATCTGGAAAGAAAACGGAGTTAGCACTTCACCAACCCATAACTCGCTTATTAGACCACTTACAAATCCATCCAACATATAAATTGCAACACACACCCTTTTTTATGTCTATATTGACTGGACTATACAATCATGTTATACAGTGTCCCAAGTAAGGTGTAACAGCCGAAGACCATAGATTCTACATGAAGTTGGCAACAAAAAATGTTCAGTAAAAGTTTCTTATATCAACCTTAGTTTCAGAGATTGTTGAAAAACGACAATACAGTAACTAGAAAATCAGTCAAAATCTAATGATAAGGATATGGTTGAAAAAGGGAAGAAAATTCCAAAAGTTTCATAAATTTGTTCGATTGTTTGGCGCTTTTGAACTTTTTATGAGCGTTCAAAATATTTGAAATTTAGCATTGAACTCTTCGAATCTACTTTTTCAATTTTAAACTCATAAAAAGCTGAAAGAATATATGTTCTTTACTCCATGGTTGCAAAAAAATTATGACAACTTTAAAAATTCATCTAAGAAAATTGCGGCCGTTAAAATTGTACCTATTAAATAACAAGAAACCGTTGATTGAAAAATTACAAGAATTTATCCTTTAATTATTTATCCTAGTAAATTCAATTACAAATCGATTGACACCTCATTTTCCAAGATTGAACAAATATCAGGTGATATATGAAACCTTTGTGATTAAACCAAGACCAAGAGGGTTATGCAACATTATTGACCGAGCGAAGTGAGTTTTAGATTCAAGTCGATGGTTTGGCATTTCTCTTAATGTTTAAATGTTTGAATGTTTATATGTTGCGCATTTACGGCGAAACGCGATAATCAGGGGTGCCCAGCCCCCCCAAGGGCAATGGCGCATGCCCCCCCCCCAATCCAAGAGTAATGCCCCCCCAAAGTATCCCAATTCCCAACCCTTTAGTTTTTAACATTAGTCAGTGTATGACAATAAAATTCACATCTTACATTCTAATCTTCCAAAGGACATTATTTACCTTTGTTCTTGTGAGGAATTATTTCTGTTTTTATAATATTGTAAAAATATATACCATCGATTCTTATCTCTTTTAAAATAGAAATATATTATCTTTTTGATATTATTTTTGAGACTAGCAGTGCACCCGTTCTTGTTCGGGAGGACTAAAAAGTACTATACATTACATCAGGAAAAACTACATGACAAATATTTTAATAGGATATTAAAAGATAAGTAAGGGAGGCTTTGCTTTTCAAATATAAAGGTTACTTATAAAAAGTTGAATAATAATATCATTGATATTCTTTTATTGCAAAAGAATATTGCATAGCAATTTCAGTGAACATTCATACAAATTTGGAACGATTCTATTCATACAGTATATAATGTCGGCAAGTTTGGGTATTCCAAATCCTATACTAATAAACGAGAAATTTCTGTTTAGATGTTTTGATGTTTGTATTTCACCGGATCTCGAAAACGGCTCTAACGATTCTCACGAAATTCAGAACATAGTAGGTTTATAATATAAAAATTCGATTGCACTAGTTCTCATCCCTGGGGAAACTCGCTGAAGGACATTAAAAGAATTTAATCATCCTTGAAGAAATGCATGTGTGTGAGACTCAGACAAAATTATGACTCAGCTTGTTGAACTTTTTTACCTAATTCAATCAGGTACTTAGTGGCAGTTGTACAAAAGCCGGTTAAATTCTAATCCTGATTAATTCCAGTAGAACCAATCAGATAAGCTATCTTTTTGATATGGTCTTCTGTGATTTGGTTCACGTGAAATTAATCAGGATTAAAATTTAACATGCTTTTGTGAAAGAAATTTTTGCATTACTCTGCGAATTAATATCAATCCACTGTGATTAGATAGAACCTTTCTGTATGAACTATAAATATTTATTATAATTTCTTCTTTCGTGATAATTTTTAAATGCTTTTGTAGGTACTCCAGAGCGGAGCTCGGTGCCGCTATATTTATCATAAATTGGAACAGGTTGTCACTGATGTTGTGTTGTTGGTAGTATTATTTAATTTTTAACATTACAGGAGTAAATAACACAAGTCGAACAAAATGTATCTTTGAATGGTTTGGTTTTTGGAATAAAGATATCATCTGAACAAGTACATTTTGTAAATTCTATCTATTGATACCAAATATCGGGGCACCGAGCTTTGCTCGTTATTCATTCATTGATAAACAGAACTCAATTCTTTGAAATGATTGGGGAAGGACTAACAGGCAGAGCCCAAAACTGTTTCTTCCCCAAATTTTGATTTATTCACTATAAAATTTATAGTTTGAATATTTAATATTCCAAAAAGTAGGTTATGTTTCATACACTTGAATTCAAGTGAAATTTTCAGTCCAAATAATTGAAAACATAAAAGTTCTAATTTAGATTGTTTACATACCAAATTGAATAACAAAATAACACTCACTAATCACTTAGAACTGTAAAATAATGAATAACTTTGAATATTATTATATATACCATCTCATGTCAACAAATCAGATTACTGTATTTTGATCGAGTAAATTTCTAGATTTCTCGCGAGATACGATAAGCTAATTGATTACACAGCTGATCTCCCACACAGGCACACGCATCTTCTGTTATCGACAGACGACGAAATCATCAAGTGTTTTTCCAAGGATGAATTATCCTTTTCATGTCCTTCAGGGAGTTTTCTCAGGGATGAGACCTAGTGCAATCGAATCTTGATATCATAAACCTACTATATTCCGAGTTTCGTGAAAATCGTTAGAGCCGTTTCCGAGATCCGTTGAACATAAATAACCATATAACCAGATATAAAAATAGAAAAATATAAACAGAAATTGCTCGCTTAATATAATAGGATAACAACTTATAGTCCAGTCAAATGGTCGTTTTTCAGGAAACAGCCCCGAAAGAATTTTTTTCGATGGTTTTATTTGTATTTTGGGGCGCTAAATTCTAATCTGAAATTTGCTGACACAACAGAGGGCGACTTCACACCCAAAATTTTGGACTTTTTTTAAGTTTTCCATTCAATCTCGAGAACCTTGAGTTTATCGAGATAAAGCATTCTCTATATAATATTAAAGATAATGAAATTTCCAATGAATTGACTGGTCGCGCAGGACTACTTTTTGGATTTTTTATCTGAAGTGTTCCACAAGATACACAACTTCGAATGTGCAAGAAATTTGTGATATGCGAGAAGCCAAAAAATTGTACGTTCATACCACCCCCACCATCTTAGCACAGTGGATAGGGGTGAGGATTTTTTTAGGTTTAACTTCTATCAACCCTCAACCTAACTGCGGGGTCAAAAATTATCTTCCAAACTTTTCCCCCTATAACATTTCCTTGACTGGATTATCATTGTTTACATAAAAAGCAGATAATGATTCGTCAATTTATCACATCTGTATTGGAATTTTGACCATTCATGACATTTCGACTCTATTATCACAGCTGTCATATCCTTTTATATCATTAGACGAGGGCACCAAGCTTCGCTCGTAAATTATTGAATAATAATTTATTTATTGATAAACAGAACACAATTCTTTAAAATTATTGGGGAAGGTCTAACAGGCACAGCCCAAAACTGTTTATTCCCCGAATTTTGATTTATACACTATAAATAGTCCAAAAAGGTAATGTTCCATACACTTGAATTCAGATCCAATTTTCAGTCCAAACATTTGAAAACAAAAAAGTTCTAATATTTAGATTATTTACAAACCAAATTGAATAACAAAATAACACTCACTAATTACTTGAAACTGAAAAATAATGATTAACTTTGAATATTATGGTATACTCTAATTTAGAATGATTATCATGTCATGTCAACAAATTAGATTATTTTGATCAAGTCGATTAAAATTTCTAGATAATATTTTTCTTGTGAGATAAGCTGATTACACAGCTAAACATAATTCTGTACAAAAATTGTAGCAAACATAGTATATCGTTCTAAATTAAAGTAGGTATAAACATTTTAAAAGTTAATAATTATTTTACAGTGAGTGTAATTTTGTTATTCAATTTAGTTTGTAATGCTATTTTTTGTTTTCAAACATTTGAAAGTCGATTAAAATTTCTAGATAATATTTTTCTTGTGAGATAAGCTGATTGATTACACAGCTAAACATAATTCTGTACAAAAATTGTAGCAAACACAGTATATCGTTCTAAATTAAGTAGGCATAAACATTTTAAAAGTTAATAATTATTTTACAGTGAGTGTAATTTTGTTATTCAATTTAGTTTGTAATGGTATTTTCTGTTTTCAAACATTTGGACCGAAAATTGGACTTTAATTCAAAAGTGTACGGAACATAACCTACTTTTTGGACTATAGTGTAATCAATCAAAATTCTGGGAAGATACAGATTTGGGATGTGCCTGTGGTCCTTCCCCAATCATTTTATGAATTGTGCTCTGTCAAAAAATAGACAAATAAATATGAAATATGCTTCTATGCTTTTGTACTGCAGAGCGAAGCTGGGTGCCCCGATATTGTGAATAATCTGATCTGAGATCGAATTCAACTGTCAAATGGATCGAATAACTTCATTTTAAAAATATAAGAGTTCATATTAAAATGTTGTTATTCAAATTTATTGAACTAGAGTTGATTCTACAATCATTTGAGACATAAAATATCCACAATAAATTCATACTAAATTATAAATAGGCTTTTATATATTTCGCTCATATACGTGTGAAATTACGGCCTTAGGCTCATGTTATACGAGCGCTAATGTCATGGCGTTAACGCGGCGCTGGCAACGCTGAACCAAATTATACACAGAGTTGTAAGCGCGCACTATGGAAGTACCATTGCTCAGTTAATGCGACGCTAAAAACGCCGCGGCATTAGCGCTCGAATAACATGGGCTTAAAAGACCGATAAAATTCCGATGACTATCCGACAGAGTGCAGATCAGTAGATGCTCATAGGTACACAAGAAGTTCACCCTTTATATTCGGGTTCCCTTTTTTATTAGCGAAATTATAGCCAAAGGTCTATAGAAGCTTATGATGAGGTTTCTACAAACCTTGTCATAGCCAATATAGACCTCAGTGAGAAAAATGAATCAGTGGAGGTAAAATCAACGTATGATTCTTAACTTGAAATTAAACTATGCAACTACAGTATTAAATAAAACAATTTATTTCAAAAAGAAATAAACTAAATATAAAAAAGGGTTAAAGAGAATGCATTGAATTTTGGTTGTTGGGTATAATCCCAACTTATTGAAAAACAACATTACACATTACAATGAACATTTGAATTAACTTGAAAAATTTATGCGTTAAATAAATTATACGAAATTCATTGAAAATCTAAAAATAGTTGGTAGCTAGAAGATTTTAATAAACCTACTTTCAACTAACTTTTGATTTTTATTTCGAAAAATCATAATTTACATGAAATTGGCAAAGTCAATTACACATAAATAGACTTTTTTTTTAAATTTACCGATTAAACGGAACTTTGAAAACTCATGAACACATTATCTGTTTGCCAAGTTTAATAGAAGGGTGTGATCAGATTGGATGCGTACCTATATGTGCAAGCTTGCTTATTCATGACCAAGCGTGCAGATGAGAAACAAAAACTGGAAAAAACAATAGGAACACTCATACTGAACGCTTGCACTTGCTAGTTGCGTTCAATGTGAGTAGCTACAGGGTCACAATGTGTTTCAATAGAACTTTACAAATTTTGTTTTTCGGCTCATGCCGTGCACTTGAGAATTTAATGTGATTACACCCAAATAGAATTCATAAGGACGGCAAAAACTCGTATGTTCAAAAATCGATGCATATAACTAGACTAACAAATCTAGAAAACTTAGCTGAATATATTTTTTTTAAAGAATTAGGCTCATGGTAAAAAGAACATAAATTGTTTTATAAATTAATGAATGATGTCACAAGTAACTTAGTTCAAGTTGGATGTCTTGCCCAACATGCTTGCAACATTGTCATAGTAGTCAGGATCAAATTATATCAGCTGGTCACATTCAATGCATAATACTATTTATTTCAACATTTTTTCAAGATCACTGTCTTTTAACTGATTTCATTTCAGGATGATAAGGTGACTAAATCTAGTCTAGCCAAAGTCTTTACCTAGGTCTTTCTATAGACCTTGAATTTTGCCAAGTTTCACTCATTTTTGAAAAATTTTGCTCGGTACTCATTGAAGATGAAGAGCTCAAAGAGTTTTCAAATTTATTTTGCTTCTCACATGTTTCGACTATTAATGTCAGTGAAATTATTATGGCCGGGACACACATAACCGCACCGAGCCCGCGCTGCGGTACGGCCGATTGTCGGACGTACTACGGCGAGTGATAAACTAAAGGCTTTCAAACGTGTAGGGTCACATACTACCGCACCGCGTCAGCACCGTCACCGTGTTTCTTGCCCGAGCCTTCACCGACTAGTTCAGTTTACTTTTTGACGGTGCGATACACTTTGGCTACCAGAGCGCTGAGCTAGTAATTCACCTCCCTACCAGGCCTGTTTATTGAGAGCTTCTTACCGGCCTATTGAAAAACGTATTGAAGAGATACGGAAATTTCCAGTTTTGTAGGTAATAATAAGTTAAACTAGAAGTAAAAGTAGAACCAAATAAGTTAAGCCGAATGTAAAATAGACATAATATAATAAAATAAACAACAGAAAGTATAAAAGAAGGAACCCGTGAATGTGTTTTAAATTTAAAGCTAATTACGTGTAGATGCAGAAGGCAGAAAATTGTTATCTTCTGCCTTCTGCATCTACACGTAATTAGCTTTAAATATATATAAAATATATATTATAATATTTAAATATATATATATATATATATATATATAATATATATATATATATATATATATATATTGCAATTATATTTCCGATACATGGATACATGACTGATGATGGTATTTTCATGCACCGAAAACCATCACTATGATTCTCATCTTCTGTATCTACAGGTTTTATATAAATATTGAAAAATATAAATTTAAATCAAATGTAACAAGGTTTTAATAGTGTTATATTATTAAAAATAGTTTAACACATTCAGAAATCAGACCACAGTAGCACTACAGGACTGGGACACTGCTGCCGCTCGGCTGTCGCACGGATATCTGTGTTCTACTACCATCACCATGTCACGCGCTTAGCTCGGCCGTACGTCGGCGCGGGTTCGGTACGGTTATATGTGTCCCGGCCTTCAATGTTAATAGTAAAGCTGCATTTATACCAGGCCTACTTTGAATTTGAATTTTGACTGTATATTAAATAAAAATATTAATACTATAGTCTACAATAAAAATGTTGAAGTATACAAGTTTCAACAGTTGATAAAAAATCGATTAGGTCCATATTGATTATTCTAATCAGATAGATTAGACTAACCATGTTTAGAACAGTATCTCACTTTTTACTGAGATAAATCGCAATTCAATTTTCAAGGAGTTAAAGTGATCTTGTTACAATAAAAGTAGAAAAATTTTGTTTTCAGAATACATTTAAAACCAAATAAATAATTTTGTGAGTAATAATACATAAATACGATCATAGAAAAGGCCCACAGTTTGAAAGAATAAAACTAGTACAGTATGAGTATATTTAAAAATTAATTTGATCCTATTGATTCTCAAGGTAGGCGCACACAGATCGTCATCGGACAGACGGCACGCATCGAACGATTAGATTTGATGCAGTTTTCAATTGGAGTGCGCATGCCTATCCGCATCGTATAGGTATGCGCACTCCAATTTAAAACAATGCATCAAATCTAGTCGTCCGATCCGTGCCGTCCGTCCGCTGACGATCTGTGTGCGCCTACCTTTATTTGACAATTTTTATTGATAGGTAGCTTTAGATAAGTTAGCCTATATTTTATTAGCTACGGAGCTGCACCCTTATAAGGGAGGTTACATTAGTGGAGTTCACTTGAATTCAAGAACAGAAACGTGAAATCACTATACCAATGGAGAATCTTCATCAAGTTTTGTTGATTTAAATCTTGAATCTTGGAGGTACAATATAATGTACAAATGAATAGGTAAATGAGATAAAACTATAATCAATTTTAAATATAAAATTAAAATATATTTTAAATATAAAATATATTTTAAGTATAAAAGCAACTAAATGAAAACCTATGAAAACTATGGGATCCATTATGGATTTTTTACTTTATAATTATACAATGTCACACGAAAGGTGTAGCAACCAAAGACCATAGATTCTAAATTAAATTTGTTATAAAAAATGCACAGTAAAATTTTTTATATCAACCTTAGTTTTCGAGATTTTTGAAAAACGTCTAGAAAACTATGGCTCGGTTGCACAAAAGCCGGTTAAATTTTAACTGTGATCGATTTCACAGGAACCAATCAGAGAAGGCTTTTCTAATTGGTTCTCGTGGAATTAATCACGATAAAAATTTAACCGGGTTCGTGCAACCCGCACTATCAGTCAAAAAATAATTCCAAGTATAAGGTTGGAAAGAGGAAGAAATTTCTGAAAGATTCATATAATTTTTTACTTTCTTTGCCGTTTTTATAAGCGTTTTAATTGTTTGAAATTTATTTTTGAACTAAACGAATGTAATAAAGTTTTGCAACTCTAAGTGCTGATTAAAAGTTAAAAAACGTCAAAGAAAAGAACAAATTCTATGACCAAAACTTATATTTCTCAATTTTGCCTCAAATCGTCTAAATATTATGAAGGTTATGTCCATATTAATTTACACATATATATTAATCTGACAATCAACATTTTTTTAATTTAAATAGGTTGATAATAAAACTTGACTGATAGTTTTCAAGTTACGATTAAGTTAATCAAATTAATTATTAAATTGAGATTTAAAAAAGTAATAGAAAAATTGTTATATATATTTTGAACACTAAGGTCAATAAGAGAAAATTTTACTGGGAATTTTTTGTCGCAAATTTTATGTAGAATGTAGGCCTATGTTCTTTGGCTATTACATCTTTCTTGGGACTACCTGTATACTATTGGGGATATGAAAACTTGAATTTAAATTTGCAGAAATCGTTCATTTTCTTAAACGATGAGAAAATTTGAATTCAAGGAATATTGAATAAGGTAAACGCCGCTTTAGTTAGAAATTCTACATACCGGTTGGTAGGTACTCGAACACTTTGAAATACAAATTTTGAAGAAACAATGATAATAAACGGTAAGTGAACTATTAGTTGAAAGATGTCTGAATAATATGATTTCGAGCAGCAAATTGACTGTTAGGGGTTTCATTGATTTCATCAGCTGCTGCTATGGGTTGAAACGATCCTGCTTCTTGCACTGGTGAAATATTATCGCCATCAAATTCGTACTCATCATTTTTTTGAATGGCAATATTATGGAGTACAGCAGTCGCAATTATGATATCTAACGTTGTTTCAAGTCGAGTTCTCAAGCCTAGGGATAAACACGAAAATCTCCTCTTCCACACTTCAAATGTTCGTTCGATGCAGTTCCTTGTCTTGTTGTGAGCTATATTATAACGGCACTCTGCTTCAGTTTGCGGGTTGAGAACTGGTGTTAACAAATAACTCTGACATGGGTATCCAGAGTCTCCCAACAAAAAGCAATTTGGAAACTCACCCTTTTCAAATTTCAATCTGATTGCTGATGAGTTGAAGATTGTACTGCTAGGGATTGAACCTTTCCAATGAGCCGTCATCTCCGCAAAGGCCAGTGATGAATTGCATATTGCTTGAACATTAATAGAAAAGAAACCTTCCTTATTTTTATACAATTTACTATCTGGCCCCCCTGGAGATTTGATTTTGATGTGGGTACAGTCCACACAGCCAATTACATCCGGAAAATTTCCAACTCTGAAAAAGTTATGTTTTTCCTGATTTAGTTCATGGTTTTGTGGCATTTTTATGAATCTGGGATGCAATGCTGCCAATTTTTGTGAAATTCTCCTGATGATCCTACATACAGTGCTTTTATGTACTTTTATAAAATCAGCAACAACATTCTGAAAACTACCGGTTGTGTAAAACCTTAAAACAATAAGAATTTGTTCTAATTTATCAAGTGGTTTCCCCCTATTATCATTAATTACCTGAACTCCTATTTTTTCCGAAATAAAAATGACAGTTTCCTTACAAAATCTGTACCTTTCTTTGAATTCTTCATCACTGAAATAGTTAAATACATCTAGTCTTATTCTATACTGTTTTGCGTTAGGTAAAGTCATTATTAAAAACTCAATAATGTCCTCATCAGAGCTGCTTGAATAATCATCAATTATTCGGAGATCCATGATTTATTTTTACAATGTTTTTTCACAGGATAGGACGACCATAACCTTAAATATTTGTTACCGTAAATTGTTGTTTACTTATTTCCTAAGTATATTCATCACAATCACTATATTATTTATATGCACTTTCATTAATTACTTCAATCACACAGTTCAATATAATATTAGCCCTATATTGACATTACTTGTCAAAACTTTATATCAATTATTATTTCAAAACAGACAATCTCAATCACATCCACAAACCACATGTCACATCTTTCCTTTCCTTACCTACAAGGCTACAAGCTACAACCTACAACTTTACCTTACAGAAAGGAAAGGAAACTTGTGATCAAACACCTATCTAATCCTTCGACCATTAATATGATAGACACGGCTTCCCAATACCTCCACAATACATTGGGCAGAAGCAAACATAAACAGCCGTATGACGTCACATGAAGGAGCAAAATGGCTGGATATTCTTGTACGGTATAGGCACGCTATCATATTTTTGTATTTTAATCAATTACCAGATGGTGATTTCTTTAAAAAATGGTGAGAAGTTGCTGTGCATATAACTGCACGGAGAGTGATAAAAAAGGAAGTGGGATTTCTTTTCACAGGTAAGTAATTATCTAAGTTTTTCAAAAATTAGGCTCAAGTTATCATTCAATAAGTCAATGTTAATGAAGAATGCAAACGTGAATTTGCTTGTTGTCCTTGTATAGAAAGGTATTTCAATGCCTGCAGCCGATTTACAGATTCTAAATTTTATCATTTGATTTTGTATTATTAATGTTATGTGCCTAATTTCTATAAGTAGTCTAGTTTTTAAGCTCTTCATCTACTCATCTAAATCTTCATGAAGAATGTACTTTTTGCTGGCCTAATATTAATTCTGATTGTAATATAATTATATGTAGTGTTCTAGTTTTGAAAATATTATTCATCATAGTAGATAGCCAGATCACTGCCTTTATTAATGCACTTAATAATAATTCACAAAAGTTCTATGGACAAAGTTGTAGAATTAAGCATTCCTTCAGCTCAATGAAGCTGAATATATCAGTATTTTTAATATTACCGTATGTACCTACTTAATTTTGATAAGTAATTTTTCATGCTCTCCATCTACTCTTCTGTTAACATATCTGTAAACTACTACTCTATTAATCATAGAATGCAATAAATTATTGTTACTGCCGATATATTTTCTACAAAGAAATTATATCATGATTATTATATAATATTGATGTAATATAATGTAGTAATAATATTTCAATATTGATATGTTCATTCAAATCATCCAATCCCTAATCCTTGTATTCCAGTTTTTTACCATCATAATTTTATTGTGTTTCTATGTGTGATAAGAAAATCTGTTGTGTCTAGGTCGAGAATTCAAACTCAATGTCAATATTATTCTTTTGAACAGGCTCAAGATTATGTTATTGATTGTGTACATAACATACAATAATTCCTGAATTTTCAATAAGTCTATTCATACTTGTTCATAGATTCAAGAAGCAAGTTATTATTGGCTTGATAAAGCCCTGAAATAAATCTCATTACAACATAATCTGTTTAAATACGTTTACTAGGCAATATAAACATAGGCTTTATGTATGCAATTATATGAATAAATTAACTTCCATAATTAATTTTTCAAATACACTAATATGCAATAGTAACTGATAACTCCAGTAATGAGTTCATCGAAAATTATGCTACAGTTACTAATAACTCCAGTGATGAGGAGACCAAAATCACATCAACTGATGAAGTGAATTGGAAAAAGGGTGTTGTGATTTATCATTAGTAAGCTGGAATATTAATTGCATGCAATTACCACAATTTACCCATTTATTCATAAGAGCTAATGCTATTTAAGAATAATCACATATACTGTCCTTAATGCCCCGAATTCAGCTGATTAATATACAAATTTTACATCAACTCGCTTTCGTTAATGTCTGTCTGCCTGTCTAGGTATTGTTTGTTTCCAACATCGCCTATATGTATTAGATAATACAACTTGTGATAGCAATACCTTTAACGTTATAGTAATTGGTATATTAGTTTAGGGATTTTGAATTCTGATTGTGAATTATTTAC
This sequence comes from Nilaparvata lugens, assembly GCF_014356525.2. Taxonomy (NCBI): domain Eukaryota; kingdom Metazoa; phylum Arthropoda; class Insecta; order Hemiptera; family Delphacidae; genus Nilaparvata; species Nilaparvata lugens. The sequence continues at coordinate 68,815,415 of NC_052505.1, read as the reverse complement.
CCATACGGAGTGAACTTTAAAGTTCTATGGATTCACATAATATAACTAGAGACAGCCTTGGTTGAAGAACTCGCTCATGAACAGTTGTATTGATCTCTGAAATCTTTTACAAGTATGTCAAATTAATATTTAACAATATTTTCTAATATTCATTCATAGAGGCTATATTATGAATTAATTATGGGCAATGATGGGATCAGTATCAATGATATAATTTTCTCGTATTTTGTTTAATCAGCCTCGATATTGTAGAGCTTGATATATAATTCGTCACCCTCCAAAATTCGTATTAAATACTTGGTCCCGTAAGCTACAAATTATATAGGTTCTACTGTGTTGAATGTAGTCTAGGCCTACTGGAGGGTTAATTACTCGAACATTGAGAATTTTCAATATAATAAAATTATTCAGTATTGTTTTTCATTTTGAATGTCATTTTCAATACTGGAAGATATACAGTTATCATTTCCCAAAATAGCGGGAAAATGTTATTTTTTCATGATTTGATGATTCACATATTTTCATGATTGATTTTTCTACGTTTCAACGACGGGATTTGCTTTTGTCTGTATATGTATGTTGGCATGTTTGTAAATTAGCTTTTGATGATTACAGCTTGGCAATGCTCTCGGTTTTATTTATAACAGGTAATATTGTCATCGTCAATAAACGCCAATCAGTCATTGGCCGTTTCAACACTTACGATCTCTCGTCACGGTACCGGTTTCTTTTTTCCGATGTCCGAAGGGCTAATTGGGGTGACATATTGACAATGAGATCTGTTTATAAATGCTGTACGAGGTCTACTGTTCACAGAACTACTAGCTACAAGTATTCAACTGCAGAAGTCGGAAATAGACATTTCATTTTACTCATGGAAGACACCCACCCTTATCTATCTACTTCACGTCTATGAAGATAACAATATCAAAGAAACAGAGTTGAAAGTACAAAGACATAGAGATGGAAATTTAGAAGTGAATGAATTGTTATAATTCAATTACCCAGGTATATTAAAACTGACTACTTCAGTATTTACCTTATTAATATTACCGCAATCATTATGTTTCAAATTCAAATTTGCGTTGCGTTGCTGTCACTCGGCTGCTCTCTGCACCTATTTTCTCGAATCATGCAATAACTTCAAAAAAATGACGTCAACAAACTTGGTGACTCAACACATCTGTCTCATTTTCAACTGACAATGGCAAACTCTCTTGATCAGCTGTTTTCAACTGACGATGAAAAACTCTCTTGATCAACTGTTTTCAACTGACGACGGAAAACTCTCTCAGTCAGCTGCTACTCGGTTGATGAATAATATTACCGTACCTAATCATTTTTAAGTTCCCTCATTGAGTTATCCTAAACATGAGTCCTAATCCAAATGATGATTTTCGTATCACAAACTCTATATTTCAAACTATATACTATATTTCAAACTTAATCAAAATCGTTAGAGCCGTTTTCGATTTCCATCAGACATACAAACAAACTAACAAACAGAAATTGAATACGATGATAAATACGTCTATAGTAACATCCATATGGGAACATCTGTTATAGTAGACTGCACAAAACTAATCCGATGTTAGTTGGAAGAGCTGAGTACCTCCTCACCCCTTACCATAAACTTTGCCAATTCTTCAGGTGTACTGTATTATGAAAATAGCAATATTAATTCTTACTTATAATCAGCTGCCTAGGGGGCCTAGGCCCCCCTCAAGGATCAGATAAATAATGAAAATGCGGGTCTATCCACACGAATCCTTAGAGTCTCATAATGATTTAATACTTTTCTTTATCAGCAGTAGTATAATTCCTTCTACAGTATCAACAATGTAGCAAAATTGCCTTGAAAGTATGGATACGGGTACAGAGTAATAAATAATATATTTTTCTCTGTGGTATAGTTTGAATACAGAATGGGTACACTTATTGAATAAATTTCAATGTGAGAATTAACAAGTTGCAAGATGTCACAGTGAAAGCAAGGGCACAATCAGACAATCAAAATGTATGTAAAGGGTTGTTGAGAATTATGGGAACAGCTTGATGTATCTTTAGCTTTCTAACTGAAAGTTATTTTCCAATTAGAATATGATCCCCAATGAAATTGTCATTGTAAAAGAAAAATTTATCTTTTTCCATGATTTTTAAGAAATCTGTTTCAGTGTATTCCTACTCTAGGGCCTCTCTGTAGACCCATATTTCTAATAAATATTCCATGATTGAATTTAATAACTAATAATGTATATGTTTGTATTGATACTTCAACCACATTTGTATAAAATTGGAAAAAATGAAGCATATAATAACATCTTCTAATGTAACATTTATGGGGAAAAACCCAGGTCCCTCTATCCTTTGGGGGTATTCCTCCCCCCCCCCCAATACCTCTTGGTTTTTGCCCACCCTTTAGCAGTTTGGTGAAATGGCACCACTGAAGTTGAATGAAATCAACTTCAATTATTGTATGGTAATTGTATGGCAAGATTACGATACTTATGAGCTCTACTTAGAAATGGATTGTGAAACACGATAATTGTACTGGAATGTAATAAACTGTGATATTTTCATTATTATATAAAAGCAATTAAGCCATTCATTTCAATCATTGAGAGAAAAACCAATAAGATGCTCATATTATCTTCTCAAATCCTAATACATTAACAATACACTACCGGTAATTCACGTGTAAATAATACTGATGTGGTCGATTTCAATGAACATTAAATGAAATGTTTGTATTCTTCTAAATGTCTATACTTGAGCATTCTGTTAATTTCGAACAGAGATCACTTTTACGGAGTTTTCTCAGATGATGCAGCAATCACTGAGGAATATCCAACACATAACTCAATAATCCAGGAGAGAGTCATCTAAAATTAAAACTATTAGTGCAATATTGCTAAATTATTAGTGTTTTTCAATAAATTATTAATCCCATACATGTCTCTTAATTAAATGATAAGTTATGGAGTTCCAAATATTATAATATTTTTCGCATTCCCATTTTTCTTTTTTTATATTTGAATCGCTTCATTTGGGTCACTCGTTGTTTAGTCGAATATAGTATTTAATAGTATTATTCAGGTATATCTATCACATAAATCTCTCTCAGCAGCTACTATATAAACGCTTAAAATAGGTTGCTAGGGAACGATAATGATAAGAATATGTGATGAATAATCTATCCTGTTCTAGGCGAGCAATATTTCTGTATCACAGATATACAAAAACTTCAACACTAAAATGTGAATATCTTTGAAACGGTTTGATATATTTATGAGCGATTTCCACCATTCATTGTCTCTTGAAATTCTTTATTATTTGAATCTTGTATTAAAACCTTCCCATAGAAAATTTTTGATTCAATGTGGCGGAACGAAGATCGCAGACAAAAATTATTTTGAAGCTACCTACAGAATTTTTTTCAATTTGAATAAGAATCCCAGTGGAGCCCACTGTTATATTATCTTTGGAAAAGGAACATTAAGCTGTTTTCCTATTAATATTACGCTGTAGGCCTACGTGAATCCATAGGACCTCATAGGTTTCTCCGTATGGGTAAATGATTCAGAATCAGAATTCAAATTTTGTTAAATCAATAATACCAACGACATAGCAACTGCCATCACAATTTGTATCATTAATATTACGCGTATGCTACTGAAGGATAATAGTCAGGCAGACACACAGGAGCAAGTTATTTTGTCTCATGCAGTACTTTCAATGTTACTTTTATATCCTGAAAAAGGATGAAGAAGTGAGTAAAATATTTTGTTGTTCAACGAACTTGACCTGTAAAAAGGTTCGAAGAGTGCATGTTCAAAATTTGAAGCTGATCGATCAACTCTTTCTAAAGTTATTGTAGTGCATTCAAACAAACAAACAAACAGTCAAATTATTTCAGTGTAGGGGATTGTGTATTTCACAAGAGAGTGTGGTTCTGAGGGATATAGGCCTATAGTGAGAAAGTGAAGAAGTGAGGATTTAATTGAATTGCAGTTTTAGTTTTTTTTGCACGGCCGGCCCTCTCTCAAATTCAACCATCAACCCTCCAGTACGATGCTACATCAACTATATTATACAATCCTACTCGGTGGAATGGGGGAATTCACAATATTACAAGCAAGAGTTGATAGTAATGAATATTATTGACACAAAGAGATTTACAAATCTAGGCATGGGAAAGTCAAATTCAAGATAGGTTGTAGATAATTATTTCTGAAGCATTGTATGAAATAATAACAAAACCCTAAGGGGTTTTGAAGAAAGGAGAGCATTAGCACACAACCGGGTAAGAGAGAGAGTTAGAGAGAGAGAGAAAGAGAGAGAGAGAGAGAGAGAGAGAGAGTGTGTGTTAGACAGAGAGAGAGAGAGAGTGTGTGTGTGTGAGTGTTAGACAGAGAGAGAGTGAGAGAGAAAGGCGCAGGAGTGATAGAGAGAGGGTGATCGAGGGGAGAGAGAGTGAGTGGGAGAGAGAGAATGAGAGAGGAAGCAATAGAACTAAATAAGGTTGAGATGAGAGACAATGTCACGCAGGAGTATTGTCCAATGGTGGTCACACACACACTTCTAGTCACACTAAGTTCTAAAAAGAATATTTCAAAGAAAGTACAGTCTGTTCCAAAATTGAAACCAGTTTACTTCCAAGCTATTCTGCCAGCTTATCTGACAGAAGCGTCAAAAGCTGATAGCGACAACCAGAGACTGTTTTCCAGGTAGAGAAATTAGTCACGGACTCGCCCCGTCAAAACAAGACACTTCTTTTTCAGCACAAGAACGACAAAAGTTGCCACCGCCAAAACAAGACTGATTTTCAGTGCTAGGATGGATGTGTCTGACTTTGACGGTGGTGTATCCTGACATCGCCCCCTTTTTACGTGACGCTAATACCTTGAGTGCACCAAGGCCAAATCACGTTTCTGCGCATGACTGCGCCATCTTGTTGGGAAGCGCCTTGCCGCTACCCGCCACTTTCAAAACACATTCAAACGCTTCATTGAATTTAAGCTACCGTATTAATTGTATAGAAGTATTCCAATTTTTTGTAGCTATATGCTATATTTTGCGTTATAATCAATAGATGATCTTGATAAGCATAGATTGAACAAGAAGCACAACATAAATTAATATTGATGATTAGTTTAATGCTAAAACCACTTTCAAAGGTTAACCTGTTACTGTAAGTGGTAAACTGTAAGTGTAAACTGTAAGTGGTAAACTGTAAGTGTAAACTGTAAGTTAACCTGTTACTGTAAGTGGTAAACTGTAAGTGGTTTTAAGTATTTTATTACAAAATGTAGGCTAACCTTCTCGAGCCAAATCTTTGTAAATTTTATTAACCATGAATGTCAGCTTTTAAACTATATGATTTTGATGTTCTTTATTTAAAATTTGATTGAACATAAATATTTTGAGAAAAAAATTGTTCAGTTTTGTTTTTAGAAAGATTTGTAAATAATGCATAAAATGAAATAGGCTTACTGTAAGATCGGTAACATAACCTTTAATTTGAAAGCATTCAATTTTTAGTTCGAATTTAAAAGTAAGTAGCCTAGTACAGTAGGCCTAAGCATAATTATTATAATAATTTATTATTATATATTACTCCCGGTGTGGTTTGACCAATTTTTCTCCAGAACTTTTGGGGACCTGAGCCCCAGTGTAGGCTACCCTTAACAAAAAATTCAGTTATTGCCTGATTTGTGTGTAAATATTGTTGGACATGACAGTTGAAAACAATATTCAGAACTAGAAGTCTTCTAAATCTTTACTTTTAATTATCTGGCTTTAGCAAAGACAGAGCAGTTCCGGGTTTTTGAGTTTTTATTATTATAAACGGAACCTGACTAACATCATCTGATTAATCTAATAGAATTTATAAGGACGGCAAAATATCGTACGAACAAAAATAGATTTGTGTGTAGCTAGCCTTAAAAGCAGGGAGAGGTCGGGAGAAATACTATATGTTACTCTGAGTTATCAATTGCATGCAATAAATAATCCACTCGACAGCTGATTTAAGATGAATGATGGCTTAACTCGGTCAGCTTATGATGATAGTAGCTGTTTACAACAGATGATTAGTATTGTAGATACACCAACCCAAAACATAGTTGTTTTCTCACCAATATCACAGAATACAATATTCTGTGCCGATATCTCCCCAACAGGACAGAATTTATTCTGATGGACAGTATGGACAGAGGAGGCTGTGTAAATGATAAGTGTGTGTCACCTCACCTGTAAGTGTTTGTTACCGTTTTTCCAAGTAGATAAATCTTTTTAGGACTGGCTTAATTCAATCACTCTTCCTCCAATGGGATTACTCATTGTTCGAGTCCAAAACGTATAGTACCTAATTATTAATGGACTGAATAAGAAAAATACACTGTTGTTGCTATGAAAACTTTTATTTATTTCATACACTCAGAATAATTATCAAACATCAATAAACTCATAATTATTCGATTCAACGAATGTATAGTTTACTGGGTTTATTCGGAATAAATTATAATAACTTTACTAAATATTTTACCAAGGTAACTAAGTAAATATATAGGTGTAGTGCATTATAAATAAGTAACATTATGGTATGTAATATTGGTACAAGCAAGGCGGCACTTCAGTAATAATGCAGTAATCTATATTTTAGCCTCAAATTTTGACATTCAATAACTTTTTTATGTGTGCACCGAATTCTATGATTTTTTAGCTGTGTTCGTTATGTTCAGGACCAGGTTTATGACCTATCAAATTTATAATTTGATAGAATTCAAAGACTTCTATTTGATAGAATTTGATAGACTTCAGGATTCTTTCCTACGGTCCTCCAAAGTTTATATGTAATCCTTATGGGGAGAATATTTTTGTGAGCTGGCCACACACAGAAATAAAAATCAGCTGTTATAATCATTGCTGTTATAATCACGTATTTTATTGACCGAGCGAAGTGAGGTCTAAGATTCAAGTCGACGGTTTGGCATTTATCTTAATGTTTAAATGTTTATATGTTGCGCATTTACGGTTAAACGCGGTAATAGATTTTCATGAAATTTGACAGGTATGTTCCTTTTTTAATTGCGCATCGACGTATATACAAGGTTTTTAGAAATTTTGCATTTCAAGGATAATATAAAAGGAAAAAGGAGCCTCCTTCATACGCCAATATTAGAGTAAAAATCAGACTATAGAAAATTATTCATCATAAATCAGCTGACAGATGTATGGAGAAACCAGTCTATTGCTGTAAAGTCTATATATAGTTTCTTTCAATCAGGTACTTGTGGATGAGAATACTGCGTGATGTCTACTGTTCACAGAACTACTAGTTCTAGACGCCCCGATTAAAAACAAAATGGCTGTTCTGTTTGTAACCATCCAGCAGTGCGGCCTCAGGTTAAAGACTTACTCATGCTCTAAAGACATTGCTTTGTTTCGAATAATTGTGCTGTCTTCAGTGATTAGAATTAATTGATTTTCAGTAAACTATTTATTTTGCAGTTGGAAAATTATGTATATAAATAAAATCCATTAAAATTAATAATATGAATAATATCATTATTCAGCTGTATACTAAGCTAAGCATTAGTGTGAAAGTTGTAAAACTTGTTAGCATGTAAAAGTAATCCAGTTCATTTTATTTCAAAAAATCAAAATACAATAGAATAAAGTAGCCTACATGACATGATAGCAGAGTACAATCTAGAAATATTTATTTAATTAATATTAAATCTATCATAAACAATTTTACTAGAAAAATAATTTGGTTGGCAGAAGTTAACATCCCCCGAAACCTGTTACTTGTGCACATATCAGTTACTCATTCAGTTACATAAATATTAGTTACAGTTATTATATATTCTAGTTGTTAGTCACATACAAAGTGAGTCATATGTTTGAGAACCCTTCAATAAATTGGAGACTCTTGTAGATATAATACTGTAACCATGAGGATAAGTTATTGGGCAAGTACCCTACCTTTTGACGTACAACTGAATTTCAACCCCTCATAAGGGGGTGACTTAGGGGTTGTAACTCCAATATTTTAAATGTTAACACCCATTGTGTGGTACATAATTTTCAAGGTCATTATAATACAAGAAAGATAACATCAATAAAAATGTTCTATGATACTTTTATAGAAAATGGAGGGTGATTGAAGTTTGATTAAAAAAAAATAATTGATGTATTTTAATCAGCCGCCATTTGGATAAAAGTATCGTAGAACATTTTTATTAAGGTCATCTTTCTCGTTTTGAGAAGGCATTTAAAATGATGTATTACACAGTGGGTGTTAACATTAAAAATATGCGAGTTACAACCCCTAAGTCACCCCCTTATGAGGGGTTGAAATTCAGTTGTACGTCAAAAGGTAGGGTACTTGCCCAATAACTTATCCTGATGGTTACAGTATCATATCTACAAGAGTCTCCAATTTATTGAAGGGTTCCCATACATATGACTCACTCTGTATATTCAGTTACTTATTCAGACTTATTATATTATTAATCGTTCTGTTTTCAATTTTCTTTCTACTGATTCACAAAATCTTAATTCTTAATAGTGCCGCGGTACGAACGATGTCCAAACTAGTGTCGTAGAACTCGAAATTCTGTAAATTTGGAATACGCACGGGAAAACCAGCAGCAAGGAGATGTACCATTCAATTCCCAGCGAGAATTATTCAACTATAACTCGGCAATCGAGTACAGTTCACTGTTAATTGTTGCTATTGGCTCAATGAACATTGTGTGCCAGGACTGTGGAACATATAAGTTTAAAAATGAAGCACCCGGATTGTGTTGCGCCGGTAAGTCAAATTGATTCCATTGACTCCACCACCAGAACCACTTCATTCATTGGTTTCCGGAAATGGAGCAGACTCCAATCATTTTTTTAATATCCTCTTCAGGTGTGCATCCAGCTAAAGTTTGTAATGAGATGCATTAACTATTTTGGCGGTACGAAGTTCGCCGGGCCAGCTAGTTTATAATAGATTTACTATAATAATTTTCTATTTATTATCACATTAAGTATGTCTTTCATACTTAATTTCATTTTTTGTCATACAGTAGTCTGCCTATATGATAACTCATACTGATTTCATTTTTTTTTTGCTGTCATAAAGTCGTCTGCCTATAATATGATTAAAGTAGGATTGAATTACAGGTGTGACCCGCGATTTATGTGTAGTGTAAATGAATGAGACACTGAGCTAAATAACTTAGTAAAAAACTTATTATTTTTTTATTTCACTCTCACGGCTTGGTGTGGCATAGTATACGGTACAGAAAATAGAGAACCTATTTCTTCTCTATGGTTAAGAGAAATGGCCAGCATGTACATTTCTTATAAAACAAAACAAATAACTTTTCCCACGCCAGAGTCAACATGGTGCAATGGTTGACTGTGATATACTTTAGTTGAACTTGAATTGATAATGAGTTACTAAAAGTTAATCTAATATCATATTGAAAGCAATCATTGATGTGATATCAGGTAATTATATCCACATTAATAGTATTTTTCATAGTCCATATATAGTAATTTTCTATTTATCTTTTGTAATACATGATTTTTTCCAGATAATTAATCTAATTTTATGAGTCAAAATAATTTTACTAGATTAGAAAATGAACAAATATTTTAATTTATCATTTTGAATTAATATCATTGATTAATTCATAAAATAACTTGACTGGATATTGGAATAATCATCCTAACTAATTGTTTGTGTTCTTACAAATGAATAAAAAGGTAATAGCTTTTACAATCCAAAACTATTATAAACCTCTATGGAAATTAATGAAAATAATGAATATGGAGATGGACCGACATAATAAATCTCAGTCATGCAAACAACTGCTGTTTGCCAAAAAAGTCTTATCCAAACATGAGTAGCATTTAAAAGATGAAAGTAGTAATGGTATAATTGGATGACTCGTATAAAAATAAAATATTTTTACTAAATCTGTACATGTACCTTCTTAACAGTACTTATTTGCGGTAGCAAAGCATGCTAGTTATAAATTCGAATTGATTCGTTGATTTGGGACTACCTATAGGTATATCACTGTTGAATTTATAAGTGAAAAAGTAAACGCGAGCGTTGGAACTGTCCATAAAATTATTCCCAACAAGCTGCAGTACAACAAAACTTGTGTGAGATGGGTGCCTCCTAGACAAACTCACAGACGCTAAAAAAGAAACCCGGCTACAAATCAGTCAACAGTTGAAAAGTCGGTATGCGACTGAAGGAGAATGTTTTTCAAAATAATTGTAACGTGTGATGAAACCATGGATCTACCACTATGAGCCAGAGTCAAAACGGCAGAGACTAAAAATCCAATCACGGCTCACGCCATCAAGGGGACTCGACATTGTTAACTGAGTCAATTTGCGATTATGTCTACGAAATACGATAGAACAGCTGATCAGATGTCATCACAAGCTTGCCAACTTCATGTCCTGAAAGTTTCATATATATATAAATTTAGCCGTTTTTGAAAAAAGGTAATTTGTCTCGTTACTATGGACCCTCGTATCTTGCAAGAAATGTGATGTGATATTGTGTTTGTCGAGTTACACTTTATTTGGTAGAATTTATAAGGACGGCAAAAATTCTTACGTCCGAAAATCTATGTGCGTTTAACTAGCTTTATGTGAGTGATTCAAAGAAATGAGAATTATGTCATTTCAGCGAATAAATTCATAGCACTAGTAAATTACTATTTTTTTTTTTTTATATTCAACGATACATTGCTATCTAGTCTAGGGACTAATGAGCAACTTTTTTCTGTCCTATAATACTAATGAATACTTCATACAAGAGGATCCTCAATAGGGTCTCCTATTCAAATTCTAATATGATTAGTACACTGCTTATTACTGTACTACACAGGTGGGTTTCACTTATTTCCACTGCTCTGCTTTTCACTGGACACAAGACACTTGAATCAGCACTAGACCAGTTCAAATGGCTTCTTCCTTTTCAGCCTCCTCACCAATCCTTCATTTTCCAGCAGCTGGATTGCTTCGATGTTGTCGTGTTGGTGGAGTCGAGCCTCGCTTTTCTCTGCATGCCTCTGGATTTCGCTGCATACCAGGTCGACTTGCAGGTCTCTGTGAAGGTCGTTGTTTCTGACGTACCAAGGAGCATCAGCAATGTTTCTCAGCACCTTGTTTTGGGAGCGTTGTTTGACTTTGATATTACTGTCTTTGGTACACCCCCAAAGTTGTATACCATACGTCCATACTGGCTTTAGAATCTGCTTATACAGGAGTACTTTGTTTGGAATTGACAGGATGGAGTTCCTTCCAATCAGCCACCAGAGTCTCTTGTATTTTATTCCCAGCTCTTCTCTCTTCTTCTTAACATGGATCTTCCAGCGAAGCTTTGCATCTAAAGTCATACCTAGGTACCTGGCATCATTGGAAAATGTTACTATTTGATTGTTAATGGTTATTGGTATGGGTTGAGCCCTCTTGTTGGTTAAATTGATATGAACTGATTTTGCTTCATTGAGTTTAATCTTCCATTTTGTTATCCAGTCTTCAATTTTTCCGAGAGATCTTTGAAGTTTTGCTGTGGCACTTCCAATCTTGTCATCTACAGCTAATATTGCTGTGTCGTCGGCAAATGTTGCTATTGTATTATTCTCGAGACATGGTAGATCACTTGTAAAAAGAAGATAGAGAATCGGCCCCAAAACACTCCCTTGTGGTACTCCTGCTTTTATTTCTCCTAGTACAGAATAAGCATTTTCATGATTCACTCTGAAGTATTGTCCAGTTAAATATGAATGTAAGATGTCTGTGAATTGCTTTGGAAGTAACTTTTTCAACTTATTGATTAGTCCTTCATGCCAGACTCTATCAAAAGCTTGACTCACATCCAGAAATGATGCAGAACAAACTTTTTTCTCTTCCAACAACCTTTCTATTATATTTACAATCCTGTGTACCTGATCAATTGTTGAATGTTTTTTCCTGAAGCCAAATTGATGATCTGGTATCAATTTTCTCCTTTCAATAATCGGAGTCAGCCTTTTCAACAATATTCTTTCAAAAAGTTTTGACATTACTGGAAGCAAAGATATTGGCCGGTAGGATGTTGTGAGGCTCTTTTCCAGGTTTTGGGATCATTACCACCTCAGCTACCTTCCACATGCAAGGAACATATTTTAGTCTAAAAACGGCATTTATTATATTAGTTAATTTTACTATAGCTTTCCTTGGTAAATTCTTCAATACTACTCCTGTTATTAAATCAAATTCTGGTGCTTTTTTTGTATTTAATTTTTTTATTTCTTTCTCTACTTCATCCAGTGTAACATGTCTAAACTCTTCGCTCTCCTGAATAAAATCCTCTTCAATTTCTAGCTCATCATGATTGTGAGGTTGAAATGTGTTTACCAGATGATCAGCAAATGCTTGAACTTTTTCTGTATTGCTTCTAGCCCATGAGCCATCCTGTTTCCTAATTGGTGGTGCATGCTGAATGGGTCTTTTCAATTTCCTGGCTGCCTTCCAGAGAGAGTAGTCGGTGCTTTCATCTCCTGTTAGATTTCTCAGATAATGATTCATTGATTCATTCTTAATTTGTTGGATTTCTCTTCTGAACTGTTGAGTTAAATGATTAAGTTGCCTTTTATCTTGTGAAGTTCTTGTTTGTTGCCATTTTTTCCTAGCTCTCCCTTTTTCAGCTATCATTTCCCTCACTTCTGTTGGGTAGCTATTTCCTACAGTTCTTCTTCTTAGTTATGAGGTGTTCCACCAGGCTGCCTGTTGCACGTCAATGACAAATTTTTTCAGTTCTCCATCAAGCTGTTCCATGCTTCTCAATGGTACATCAAGTATTATTTTATCTTCCAGCATCTGTTGAAATCCTTCCCAGTCTGTACGGGTATTAACAAACCCAGGCTGTTCATTTTGTTTTTGTATTATAGTTTCACTCAGTTGTAGAAGAATTGGAGAATGGTCAGAATCATGGTCGAAACTTTCCTCAATACTCAAGTAGTTGAATTACTAATGAAATGAAATTCATTCATCATGAGTTTTATGTTTCTACAATTAAAATGTTGAAAAATACCTCTCATGAAATTTTCTTATTGATATTTAAGGTTCCAGACCAGCCCAATGACCCATGATTACAGAATGACAATTCTTTCACAACAATTTTGCAAAATTTACAAGACTACCAAGTATTGTAAGATGCATTCTTACTCATTCCAAATTTCTCGTTTGCCTGCAACAACATTTACATACGAATGGAACTTAGTACCAAGTACCTAGACAATTTAAAAAACGAATAATAATAATATCTTAAAAAATGTTTTTGGAAGTTGGATTTAAAATTACAAATGTTCAATTTTGATTAATTTTTCCCTTCTTTCTTTGTTCTGGCTTTTCAAATCCTGATTTATAAATTTCAAAAAATAAAAGATTCGCATTCTTACAAAGAGTTTTAAAAGGTATCTCTTTGGAAATTTCTCACACGGATGAGCAAAAGGAACTTCCTCTAGGAGATGTAGTACTTTTATCCCTACATTTTTATGAAGAGCAAGGCTTGAAATATTTGAAATGAATTTTTTCTCCATTTCATCTACAAATTTAATGAATTCAGTGTCTCCAATCTTCAGTTTTCCTTACAATCCACTCTTGCTTTCGTATGCTTTGAAGTGTGTGTATATGGATCTTAAATTGAATGTATCTGCTCCCCCTGTGGAATACTGGTTACAGATGTCACACTCGTGTATAAGAAGACATTTCTTCAGCAAGTATCCACACACATATAGAAGCGCGTTTTCTCGCGGCAATTCTGTTGACCTGTAATCTGTGAAGTTTGGTTCAGTTTTCTCCAAACACAATGATTTATCTGTAACATTATCAGTTTTTTTTTTTGAAAAAATGTGTTCATTTTCGGACATTTTTGTCAAAAGGGCATCAAAATCATTCGCACAATTTTCTGAATCATTGTGTTGGAAATATTTTAAACATGTTAGTTTTTTGAATGCTCTTATGAATTGTATTGGAGTTGGATTGTTGCAGTTACCTCCTTGCTGTCGGATGGCTCCAAAGAAGTTTTCTAGACAATCCTGGTTAAAACGTCTCGTGGCTAAGTAACTGAAAATATTTCTTGAACTCTCCCAAAATTGTAAAAATGCTTCGATGGTTGTTTTCAAACCTTTGAAGCACTTAATAGTGGCGGTAACATTTTTCCCCTCTTTATTAAATACCACAATACCATCAATCACGTTGGAAAATTTTCTTATCAACTCCATTTGATCAGTGGATCCTTTCCATAAATCGTAATTGCTTGTTACTTTTTCTGGATCCTTACAACTTGAGCTCAATAAATCAAAAAAATTGTTACAAGTTTCGATGAATTCTGCTGTGGCTATTGCAGTAGTATCCAAGGATCCTAGACTGACATGTGTATAAATAGCACTTGCAACAGTGTGACTAAAAACTTGAACTGCCAAACTCACTTTCATTTTTTGGAATCCATTTGGATTTATGTGTGCTTCAGTCAATTTCCTAGCCAATCTTAGAGACTGTTTCTTATCTTTTTCAAAAAACTGCAGTATATGATTCCAAGAAGCTAATAAATTTGATGTTTTGGAATTTGTGAAATCATACTTTAGTAAATTATTTCTCAACGATTTCATTAAATGAGGTATGTCGAACATGTAACAAATGTAGCAAATTTCAAAAAATTTGCCCCCATATCAGTTATTAGTATTCTCACAAAATTTGCCCCCATATCAGTTATTAGTATTCTCACATTCAATCCTGTTGAAATCAACATCTCTATAACTCGTTGGAGTATTGATCTAAAATCTTTTGAGCTGCATCCATGATTCGTAAAATGATAACTGATAGGTTGTTTCCAATTACCTTGTATACTTCTAATCATGAATACTAAGACCGATGTTGCGGGCTTCATTTGCTTTTCTCCCACAGTATTGTGAAACCCCACAATTTCGTCTTTGGAGATGCAATAAAATAGAAACGTTTTCAGTGACATTTCATCAGCGCTTAATATAACATGTTTCTCTATCTCGTCCATATTACTTATTTTTAATTTCAAACTTGAAAAAATAAAATCATTAATGCCTGGAGCATATTCCCATTTCTCCGTCTTTAATCGCAATGTCCTTTCTGTTGGCAATTTAAAAATATTTTTCATGAATTTATATGCTTTGCTGCTTAAAAAAAAACAAAGTAAGAGCCATTATTTTAAAATTTTTGCTGTATCTCATTCCCCTTGCATTGGTCAATGACGATTTCAGTTCCATTTTCACCACCTCACTTAAATTTTTGCTAAGAACCTTTTCGCATTTTTTAATAAATTGCTCAGATGATATTTCTGAATCTCTTTGTTTAGGTGAATATGTTTTAGAAATCATGTTCTCTAACCTTTTATTTCTTCTTTGCAAAACTTTTATCTTCTTCCGTAATTTTTCTTTTCGTGGAGTGTGTGCACTTAAAATTAGTTCCGTCTCAACAGAAGTACATTTTCTTTTTCTTCCACTTGCCTCACATTGCAGATCTTCAGTCTGGAATAAAATTAGAAATTCATTTATAGTATTATAGGTAACAGGATCTTCATTTAAAAGTAATGCTGACAAACTTGAGAACTATTATATTTATTTATTACATTTAATTACAAGTATGGTAACCTTTTTATTTTCGTTTATGAAACGACTAGTTACGGGTCATTATTAACCTTGAAAGTTTTATCAAATGTTGAAATAAAATGAAAAAGGTACTAGTTTTCATATTTATAATAAACCTATCAATTAGCCTTATAAATAAAAAAAAAATGGGAAGGATTTAATTAATAAAAATCTTCAAATGAACACTCAATACACTTAACTGGAGGATGAAAGAAAATGAAAACAACGGTAGAAAATAAAAAAAAAACATTCAAAAAATAAATGTAAGATTAGAGAATTGAATTTCTAAATCAAATAAAAGAATACGATGCGTAGTAAAAATTTATGCAAAATCTAGACAATTTTTTTTTTGAAAATTGCCAAGGAGGAAGGGAAGTGCCCTCAAAAACCGTATTTTTTTATACATATCCTCTTTATTGAATAATAAAATGTCTCAAATCTGACACATCCACAAATTTATCTGTAATATATAATAAAGGAGAATATCGGCTTATGCCACTACCCACAAACATGCCTTAGTGCATTCGTGTGAAGTCAGCACAGGTAGGGCTCCTACACCAATAAAAATTCGTTGATTTCAGCTGATCTATATTAGTCAGTGTTTCTATTGGTGTAGGAGCCCTGTGCTGACGTCACACGAATGCACTACGACCATTACTTAATAATAAGTAATAGTAGGTATTGCTACGACTTTGTTTACGGAGGTAGTGCTTATGCACGTACACGGAATAGGAAGTTAACAAATAACGCATAATCACATGTGATCTACTCAACTGATTAACTTGATATTCTGCATAAAGATTCTTAAGCTGCGTTTACACCAAAGTTATTATCAAAATGATAATAACTTAATCCTTATAGATTATATTAGATTAAACATAACTTATCATACACATGTTGAACATATGTGTTGTCAAGTTCCGTTTAATCTAATAGAATCTATAAAAATTAAGTTATTAACATTTTGTTAATTGGTGTAAACGCAGCTTTAATTTACCAAGGACGGTTATAGGTCTATTTTGAATTATTTAAGATTTCAATTGGGCAATTTTTTAGTTTGTCAAGTTTTTAATTAGACCCTAACGAGCATGGGTTAACTGCTAGTTAATAATAAATAATGATTCAACAACTGAAACCGGAATAATGATATTTTATTCAATTATTTTTAACATATTACTTTTTAATGGAGTAAAACTATTAAGGGTATTATTATTATTATTATCATCAATGTATCAATTTTTTTCTACCCAAGATTGACAACTATTTCTCTTTTGATATGATTTAAATTGAAAATTATTATTTTGGGATCACTGATTGATTGTATCAATGTACTATTTCTATGGTTTTTTTAATATAATGTAAAACTTGACTCCTCCAGTCAAACCTTCTTTAGAAGGTTTTGGAGAATTTATAATTTGTCTGGTTTATAATATTTGAAATGTTCTACTGAAAGGGAATCTTCTTATCTTTTGTCATTCTTGCTTTTTTTTATTATTCTTCATTTGTTTTGTTTGTAAGATTTCTTTTTATAAGTGTATTTTTCATTTACGTTTGCTATATTTTCTATAATAAACTTCCTTCTTCTGGGGGTACCAGGACGAAGGAAAAAGGAAAGGATTATTATTATTATTATTATTGATTCAACATAAAAATCACAGTATCATCTTCCTAACTCAATTAATCAACATTAGAAAGCTATAGCCTATTTATATTATGTTATTCAAAAGACTTTTCAGTAAAACAACTCTGTCAATGTCAAAATCAGTATAATATGATATGGGCCTACCGTCATTACCTCATCTGTCAAAACTGATTTGGGAAGATTGAACAACGTTGGAACCGCATCTTCCTTTAATCTATTTTTCATAAAATTAGCAAACATATTTTTTTGAAAGTGAAGACTGCATAATTTACAGTTTTCGTACAAATAGTTCGCATCTTTCCCTTCTAAATCTTCTCGTCCACTATTAGCAACCCATATTCTTGCTCTGAAAATTCAAAACAAATGTTTAAGCCTAAAATCAGTCTTTTATGGAAAAAATTGCTTGTGATTCTAACTCGACTTTATTCAGAAAATATAGTAGGCCTACTTATAGAAAGTGTTGTAATCGATTGTCTCATCAATGTTTATAAAGTGAAATGGCGTCATTTTCGTGTATAAATGAGTAAACTATTGATAGATATATAAAATCAAAAAGTAAATTTATTTCTCGTTCAAAAGACTAAAATGATGAACAACTTTGTTAGTTCAACATAAATATTCTTCTAAAGCTGCGTTTACACCAAAGTTATCAACAAAATGTTAATAACTTTATTTTTATAGATTCTATTAGAAGTTGTGGGCATTGAGATGGACACAGGTAGTGAAAGGGTTAAATGGAGCTTGACAAACACATATGCACATCATGTGCTGTATGATAAGTTATGTTCAATCTAATAGAATCTTATTAGGATTATGTTATTAACATTTTGTTTATAACTTTGGTGTAAACGCAGCTTAACAATATTATTAAAGATAGAAAATTAGAAAATAGCTGATTGAATAGTATAATTAGATAATTATAAGCCTATAAACTATATAAATAGTACATTAAATTAGTACGGTAACTGACTAGAATCTAAAGATAGGAAAAATAAAACTGCACATTTTAAATTGTTAATTAAAGAATTCACTATGAATCAGCTAGTTTAGAAGGTTGTTCAATATTTAAAAAAATCTGGTGTGGCGCACTCACACAACTTTCCTTGCCGTTATGAAAATTTATCACCTGACCCTAGTGTTCCCGCGCATCTCAAGTCTACTATTCAAAGATCTAAGTCAGCTGGTGACAGGACTATAACGCTGGAGATACACGAAGTCTGCTATCTCTTCATAGTGAATCTATATAATACTAGCCGTCAGGCTCGCTTCGCTCGCCATATCCGTTTAGCCAGACGTTTGGTCTGGACCTCCGACTGGATCGTCCTACAAATGAAAAATGCAGGCGAGCGAAGCGAGCCTGCTGATCTCATCCTTGGCCGATCCAGTCGGGGGTCCAGGAGGCGGAGCCCCCTGGTTAGACGGATATGGCGAGCGAAGCGAGCCTGATGGCTAGTGATTTAATAGAATCAACAGTTGCCAACAGTTTGCAATTGAAATAATAACATTTTCTCGAATTTCGAGCTTATTTTAAATTTTAGGTGAAAATGATACTGAACATCGATTGTAGAGATTTTCATGCTCAATCTTTTCCATTTGGAATTTTTTGTTTGAATTGTATCTGAAGCCTGATAATTGGAAATCTAAATAAAAATTTACCTAGATGAGGCGGAGCTCCTGAAATTTTTACAGATATGTGACTTGTGGCAGTTGATAGAGCTTAACAATGACTATTTAAAGTATGAATTTAATCAAAATCGTTGGAGCCATTTTCGAGAAAATCGCGAAAAACCCTGTTTTTGACAACATTTTCGCCATTTTAGCCGCCTTCTTGAATTGCATTTGATCGAAATTGTTCGTGTCGGATCCTTATAGGGGAAGGACCTTAAGTTCCAAATTTCAAGTCATTCCGTTGATTGGGAGATGAGATATCGTGTACACAGACGCACATACACTCATACACACACACACACACATACAGACCAATACCCAAAAACCACTTTTCTGGACTCAGGGGACCTCGAAACGTATAGAAATTTACAAATTAGGGTACCTTAATTTTTTTCGGAAAGCAATAGGCTACTTTCCTCACCTAAGGTAATAGGGCAAGGAAAGTAATATATAGTGCCGGTTCCACAAAAGCGGGTTAAATTTTAATCGTGATTAATTCCACGAGAAACAATCAGAGAAGCCGTCTTATCAAAAAGGCCTTCTCTGATTGCTATCTTGAAATAATTCACGCTTAAAATTTAACTGGCTTTTGTGCAACCGGGCCATAGTGCCGGTGAATATAGTGAATTATCTATATATATAAAAGCGAAATGGCACTCACTCACTGACTGACTCACTCACTCACTCACTCACTCACTCACTCACTCGCAGTACTAAAAATCTACCGGACCAAAAACGTTCAAATTTGGTAGGTATGTTCAGTTGGCCCTTTAGATGCGCACTAAGAAATCTTTTGGCAATATTTTAACTCTAAGGGTGGTTTTTAAGGGTTTAAAGTTCGTCTTTTAGCATGTATATTCTTCTTCTCCCAACCTCTTAATTATAATTGAAATTTCCATATCATATGTTACTATAGAACTATAATCTAGATAGAGTACCTCTTCGAAACAGTTGTTAACTGGCAACTAAATTAATAATTTTGTTAGGTTGGCACCAAGTTGAAGATTTAAATGCATTTATCGCGGAAAAATTGATTGGGCACTGCTACTTCAATCCTGGGAATATTATTACTAGCCGTCAGGCTCGCTTCGCTCGCCATATCCGTTTAGCCAGACGTTTAGTCTGGCCCCCGACTAACATATATGATAAAAATGCTCAAATGAAAAATGCAGGCGAGCGAAGTGAGCCTGCTAATTTCATTCTTGGTCGATCCAGTCGGGGGTCCAGGGGGCGGAGACCCCTGGCTAGACGGATATGGCGAGCGAAGCGAGCCTGACGGCTAGTACTATTATTAATTTATTCCTGTTCAATTTTGCTGTTGTTTAGATATGAAATTCTTCTTTCACATATTTTTGTTTACTGCTTTTGTTTCCAAAGTTTAATTTATCTTCATATTAGAATTTATATCAACATATTTATGATTTGTTTATATTTAGGCTATTCTTTTGCTGAGCGTTTAATAGATATTATTGATAAAATTATACAACCCAAAAAATAAATCATAGCCTATAGAAGATATATGCATATAGTACCTACTGTATAAACATAGAACATTCAATATTGTTTTGTTTATTTATTCATATGAACTTGAAAATGGCCAAAGGTTGAAACTGGTTGATCTTTTTCATTTTTTAAAAAATATGTTTAATAAAAAGTACTTCATGATCTTATATTGTGGGCTACAGATACGGTAATATGACTAAGTTGGTTACGGTTTTTCTCAAACAGGATGAACATGTCGTAAGTAGGTATAACGTGTGATAAGTTAGACAATATTTATTGACAAATAAAAATGATAAGATTGGTGCATATAGGAATATAAGTTGGCTTGCGCATATTGAAAGCCTTTTTTGGCTTATATAAGTTATGTATTCAAAATTTAAAGCGTTATTGGTACGGTAAGGCCATGCACACACACTGTTTTTCAACTATATTTTTGCAAACTTGTCAAAAACAGTTGTAGGTAGGTATCGTTTTTTCCACACATTGTCAATAGGCCTATTGCAAAACAGTTGCGTGTGCAACTGATTTGCAATGGTATTTGTATAACTGTGTCACACCATGTGCGCTCTGGGCCTAAGGTAGGCCTATATGGTACAGTAGCTATATTATAATATACCTACCATACTGTTAAAATCGCATTGTGACCAAAAACTCGCTACGCTCATGTTTAACCATCCTAATGATACTGTGTATTATATATGGGGATGGGATTGAAGCTGATATTTTTCTAAAATAAACAGAAAGTGCGTTTGACTTGGCTTGACACACCAAAGCACAATTATTTTTGCATGTAATCATATAATATATACACACACACACACAAATATATATATATATATATATATATATATATATATATATATTTTAAAACAGGAGACATGAGACATAAATAAGTAATATTCTGTTAAAAATTTAATCCAATAAGTTGCTCATCAAGAGTTCGCAAGAATATTAACGTTTTGTTTTATACCTACTTCATATTTTGAAAGCAAACAAGTTATAAGGCTAAGTGTGTGATCTGTGCCACTGAATGAAATAATAGTGGACTGTAAGAAATGCTTTTGTAAATAAAAATTGTTAAGATGTATGAATTGTATATTTATTGTACTACTGCACAAATCCAACATGCCAAAAAAATGAATGATAATTTATAATAAAACTGGTAGCTGGGAAAGACGCCAAATAAAAGTAAGGTTCAAGTAAAACAGTTCAATAGATTTATTGTATACTTTGAGAAACGTGACATATTGTCTTAGATTTAGGAAATGCCACACAGGGCAGTTGACTGACGAGATACGAATAATTGACTCAATAGTCAGGAGTACAAAACAATAAAAATGACATAATAAAAAATTGAGACAATCAGTTGAAATATGATAATTGACTCAATAATCATGAGTACAAAACAATAAAAAATACATAGTAAAAAATTGAGATTGTCAGTTGATAAATGTTGAATTGCTAACAGGAAAATTTAATTTAGGTACTAGACCAAATTCCTAGTAAACAAAACAATTTGTGACTAATGAACAAGTACAAAACTACTATATGTAATGCTCCGTAAAGAGTTAATGAATAAATTCAAAGAGAAAATAAACTTTCAAATGACAATAAGTAATAGAGAAAAGTCAGTTCAATGAGTAATCGCAAAAAATACAAAAGGTAAATGTAGTTTGACAATAAAGAACAATTAAATATAAATACTAAATGTTGAGTAATAAACAAACGCTTTCAGGACATATTAAAACCTTTGTAGTTCTGGATAGGTTTTATTAGATACACTAAATAATCATGAGTTGAACGTCAATTGAAAAGCATATATTCAATGTAATTAATAATTTTAAAGACAATATAAAATAGGTAGTACAGTGAAATAAAACAGACACTGTATTCAAGAACGTAATTGACAATGGCTTAGACTAACTTTAAATGATAGATCAATAAGTCTGATATGATAAATGTAAAGTACAAATACTTGCAATACTTCCAAAAATATTGGTAAAAAGTTGTGTCTACAAATGGGAATCGCGACTTTAGAATAAATAATTCCAAGTAAACCCTGAAAAGGTCAAATAATAATTAAACAAACAAGGTAATTGAACAAATAATGAAAAATGCTGATAATGATTCAAAATTGATACAGAATACTTATCAAATGCATGAAGAGCATGAGATCCAATCTTGAATTGGATGGGCAGTACATCGAGACCCCCTCGATGATACCGGACGATGGTGGAGACCTGGATGGACCCACAAAGTGGAGCGGACCAGAGCGAGCTACCGGAGCTGGACTGGATGGCGAACCATGAAGAGCGGCGACTAGGATGACCCGCAGGCAGGACAAGAATCTATCCGAGCGACAGACTCCGGACTGGAATGGTGACGAATCAGGATAGCCAACAGCGATGGCTCAGTGGTGACGACACAGGAACGGCGGCGACACAGCGATGAGTGGGTAATGTCAGGTTAACTATTGTCAGTGCAATACGGGCAATACTGACACAATGACGGTGTGACACAGTTGAGATATGCAACACATAAACTTGAAAGTAACGTAGCTGAAGATTCACTGAATTTGAATTGAATGAACCGTCCAAAAGTTAGGCACGGTGAATGAAATGCAAAGTTAATTGAGTTGGCGACGGCCAAAATTCACAACACTGATGCTATAGTGAATGTCTGAATAGACAACCATCCAAATGCTTGGCATGGTGAATGAAATGTAACAAATGTTCGTAGATCACTAAAAGAACTGATTGAAACTGATACACCATCTACGGGGTAGACATGAAAATTGCTAATACTTCGATCTAGCAATGAATGATTAGGTAGCTAGCTGACTAACCTAACAAAAACGGATACAGAGCAGAACGTCTGACTGCACCGTGAAATGATGAGAGTGTGATCTTGGAATGCAAGCAACACACCAGTAATAATGTCCCGTGAGACCAGAATTACTTCAATGAAACGAATGAATGCGAAATTGGGCCTCAAGCCCTACCACAAAATGCCTACCGCAAATGAATGTTCAGTTCAATCATATAACTTGATGCTGAATGTTGAATGTTCTGGAAACTTGATTTTCATAATCAGTAATATAAAAATGATTTGAGTTCTCACACTGAGAAGTGAATAAATTTGGATTGAAGATAAAAATTCGAAATAATCGTGACGAATGAAACGTGCTCTGACATACCAAATACTGAGATTGAAGATATTTCACAAACTAACGAACCGAAAATACTGAAACTTTATCGAAGCACTGGAAGAAACATTCTACGTTGAATAAACATGAATTTAAACCTTGAGAATTGAAAATTTTGAATTGAAAGCGACGAAAATTGAAGAACTGGAAAACGTTGATGTGAACTGTTACGCCATTGCTGTGTGAAGAAGGAAACAGGAAAGTGCATGCACGAATTGCGATGTAAGAAACTACATATAGCCACGTCGATGAAAAAGATATGCGTAAAAAACGTCTAGACACAGTATGAAATACTCCAAAATAATATTAAATAATACCAGAATGTACAATAAAATTAATGTACAAATGTAGCATGACAAAAAACTGATGTAATCCGTGAACTGCAGAAAACACAGTGAAAGTGGACCGATGACAAAGTGACTTGCGCACTAACGCGACAAGTTGGGACAAGAACACAATGCATAGTGCGAAATCTGACATAAACCTGGCCCCCTTGAGGCCTGCAGGGTCTCAAAAGAGAGACATACGAGAGAACAAAAAAGAAACGGAGATTATGTCGGATGAGCAATGCTGAATTATTCAGAAAATTCCTCGTCGAGTGGAAGCGGTGCAATGCTAGAAATAGCCCGCTTGAAAGTGCCTGATGCGGTGCGAACGGTGACCACCCGTACCTTGTTGTCCTTCCCTGGATGAACGGCCGTGATGCGCGCAAGTTTCCATACCGAAGGTGACATACCCGTGTCCTTGAGAATAACCACAGCACCAATCTGCAGGTTTTCAGATTCAGAGCTCCACTTGCTCTTCCTTTGAAGTGTGACTAGAAACTCAGCAGACCAATGATCCCAGAGTTCCTGAGTGATCAGTGCTAACTGACGCCAGCGTGAACGGTGATCGATGTGAGTGGTGGTTGGTGTGTGGAACGGCAGTGCGGTGAGCGGACGACCAACCAAAAAATGCCCAGGAGACAAGTATGCTAAATCTTGAGGGTCCTCAGACAGAGGCACAAGAGGCCGGGAGTTGAGGATAGCTTCAATCTGTGCAGACAGCGTGGAAAGCTCTTCAAAATTCAAAATCTTATTCAAAGTGACCACTCTGAAAATTCGTTTAAAATTTTTTACAGCATTTTCCCATAGACCTCCAAAATGAGGAGCCCTGGGAGGGATGAAATGCCAACCAATGTTGAAAACGGCGGCAAAGTTGTGAATTTCAGACTGAATAGCAGAATCTGAAAGAAATGCATGTAACTCATTGAGTTCATTGTGAGCGCCAACAAATGTTGTAGCATTGTCTGAATGAATGGCAAAAGGGGATGCCACGACGAGCAGAGAACCTGATGAGTGCGGCAATGAAGGCCTTTGTTGAAAGCTCGGAGACCACCTCTACATGAACTGCGCGCGTTACCATGCAAATAAACAAAGCAAGGTAAGCCTTGGAGAAATTGCGCGACTTTGAGCCACCAAGACGAATTGAAAGAGGACCTGTGTAGTCAACTCCACAATTATAAAATGGAAAATCCCGGTTGTACACAAACTGCGGGAAGATGCCCCATGATTTGCTCGGAACGAAACGTAGAGAAACGAAAACACATTTTGCAACCCTTTATTACACTCTTGATGATGCGACGGGTGGATGGTATCCAAAACCGTTGTCGAATACTGGCCATAGTGACCTGAACGCCAGCATGTTGAAGACGTCTATGAAATGAGACAATGAGCGCACGCGTGAACCTATGTTTAGCTGGCAATAAGATTTGATGTTTATAGTCGAATGGAATATCTGCCTCCCGAAGACGACCACCTACTCTCAGAAGATTGTCAGTATGAATAAATGGAGAGAGTGACTTGATAGAACTATTGGAGGGCAGCTCCTTACCCTGACGCAAAGATTTCAAATCGTCGGCAAAAACATCTGATTGAATGTCTTGAATGATGCGCAATTCAGCAGCTTGAATTTCCTGAACCGACAGTTCAACAGATTGCTGAGATGCTGGTTCACGGCAATGCTTCAAATTATGAATGAAACGAAGAATGTAAGCAACAATGCGAACTAATTTGTGATATGATGAAATTTTTGACGATAAATCTGAAAACAATGAAGTTGTTGAACAAGTGACAAGCGAGATTTTAGGCTGTGAAATGATTACATTCGATGAAATCTCCTTCCAGGTTGAGGGTGGAACTGGAGACATGTGTCCCAATGATTGATACTCATCCATGAATGCCGTATACTGCTCCTTCAATTCAGGATTAGCAGCCAATCTTTTTTCCAGTGAATGGAAACGGTTAAGAGCTTGGAAACGAGATTGACCTAGAGTGTGAAATGACTCTTTTTTGGGAAGAGCCACAGAAAATCTGCCGTCTGAGGCACGCTCGACATTGGCAAGATAATGCTGTTCAATCTTTCGGTGCTCAGCTGTTAGATTGTCCTTAGGAAGAACTTCTTCAAGCTTCCAAAATTTTTCCATCTGATTGGAAATCTCACAAGTAGAAATGAAGTTGGAATGAACAGAAGGTTCTATCTGAGATGAATGCGTGGACAAGACAGCACCCCAAACCACCCAACCTAGTTTGGTGCCTTGCAAAATGCAGTCAGATGAAATTTGAATTTGACCGAATGTCAATATGGAAGCATAGACTGAAACGCTCAAAAGAAGATCGATTCCTGAGAAAGGTGAAAAGCAGGATCAGCAAGCTGAATGTGAGTGGGCAAACTAAGTTTTGAAATATCAATTCCTACTGGTGGAAGACTGGGTGTAATTTTGTCGGCAATAATGCAAGAGACCTTTCTAGACCATGTGCGATCAGAAGAAAACACTTCCACAGATGTGGAATACATCGGTGCTGTATTGATGCCAGAAACTGTATGTATAGTATTGTTATGACAAGTTGAAACTAAAGACAACCGTGAAGCAAGATGTTTGGAAATGAAACAGGTGTCACTACCTGTGTCCAACAACGTGCGACACAAAATAGGTTGACCAACCTTATCATAGACTACTACCTCTGCAGTAGGCATGATGGATACTATTGAATTTTTGTTGCCATCATATGTGTGACTGGAATTACTAACTACTTGACCAGCGGCTGGAATCGGCGACCTAGCAGATGACTCTACAGTTGAATTCAATGACTGTTCAGAAGTAGATGCGACAACTGATGATGAAGCGAGCGGCGACATGCGGAGGTTGACTGCCGGCTGTGAACCACAACTGCAGCTGTGAAGATGTGCTGAACGACTGCTGTTGGAGGAAATTGTAGTATTCCTTAATTGAACACTGTTGGCATTTGCTGTAGCCTTAGAGCCAGATGACGTAAATTGAAATGATGCACCGTGCAAAATGGAATGATGTGCCTTGCCACACTGCTTACATGCACCAAAGCATTGGTGTCCTGTTGAAAATGGGCGGAGACAATTGAAGCACAAGTGCTTTTTGCGTACTGCGTCAACACGAGCTTGTGGCTGTATAGATTTGACAGCTGAGAACAAGTGAAGACAGAATGTGCTGAGTTGTTACAATACAAGCAAGCATTGGGACGTTGAAATACCGAATTGGGTGTAGCAGTACTGCGACTGTTGTTGAATGATGAATTGGATGTTCCAATACTACGATTGTTAGAGTTGAAAGAAAGAGCTGCCGATCTGCTGGGCTGCTGCTGGTTAGCCCTAGGATTGACCTGAGCTGAGTGATTCAAATTAAGTGACACAGCTTGTGACACTTTATGTTGGGACTCCATAAAGTTCCAGAGATTGTCAATAGAAACATCATCCATAGTAGAGTTGTATCGCTCCCAATCACGTAGGGTAGCAATATCAAAACGAGACACAGTGACATACATGAACAGAAGGTCTTTAACATCTATACCTAAATCAAGTGCTTCTAAAGCAAAAATGTTTGTTTTTTGATGGTCAATAAGACTGCGCCAAGATTGTGCTGATTTTGAATTGAGTTGCGGTGGGTTCAAGATTGCCAAAACATGTCGATCAGCAATAAGTATTGGATTGTCGTACCTGGTTTTCAACAAATTCCAAGCTAAAGTGAAATCACCTGGTGGTGCATTGGCGATTCTATTCAACGCTTCGCCGGATAATACCTGTTTGAGATATTGAAACTTTGCACTGTTATCAACTGAATCATTATCAACTATAATACTAGTAAATGCAGAACGAAAATTCAACCAATTTTCAAAATCACCATTAAAACGAGGTAATGGTATTTCTGGTAATTTGAAACCTTGTGAAACTTGAATAGGTCGTGGAGCGGGGGCATGCACTAATGCAGGTTCAACGAGAACCCTATTGGCCTCTTCAAAGGCTGCCAGATTGGCCTTGATTCTAGAAGTAATGTTAATAAAATTTTTTGAAATTTCATAATGAATAGTTTTGTCTCCATTGGGATCCCCTTCGTCTAAGCTATCCTTGATATTAACATAGGCATGTCGAAGGGTATCAATTTCCTCTTTGACAGTGATTAATTCATGATATTCTAGCTGATTTCTAGGCGTTTCAAAATTAAACTGATCAATGAGCCACTGTAGGTGATCAAACAGATTTTTTCTCTTTGCTATTAGCGCCGAGATATCAGTTGGAAGAACTTCAGTAGCCATGATTACAAAGATTACTACAACTTAAAATTAGAATACTTTCGACCCTAAAATGCTGCCAACTGTAGTTGTGCGTGTGCCCACGTTAAAGCGCAAACATTTGCAAGAAGATGTGTCACCAAGGCTTGTGTGGAGAGCCAAATGAACTGAGTGATGTGACACCAAGCAAGTGATAATGGTGGCGCTCGAGCAACTTGTGCACAGGATGCAGTGTGGCAGCTTACAATGATTCAGGTCTTGAGAGACTGGTACCAACACGAGCGCAGCGTGCTTGTCTGGGGTCCAGTTAACCTTGAAATGAATGAGAATCTATTAATACAAACAATGCTAATACAATAGTTAATGTCAAAAATTGGACCCTAAACTAAGGCGTCAATGTTAAAGATCAGGATGATTTTTTTTTTTACAAATTTAAAAAAGTTTGAGTTGACCAGGGGTCATTAGATAATGAGTTGTCCCAGGTCACTGGCCTTGATCTGGCCGAAGGAGGACCATTTTAACATGTGTGATCTGTGCCACTGAATGAAATAATAGTGGACTGTAAGAAATGCTTTTGTAAATAAAAATTGTTAAGATGTATGAATTGTATATTTATTGTACTACTGCACAAATCCAACATGCCAAAAAAATGAATGATAATTTATAATAAAACTGGTAGCTGGGAAAGACGCCAAATAAAAGTAAGGTTTAAGTAAAACAGTTCAATAGATTTATTGTATACTTTGAGAAACGTGACATATTGTCTTAGATTTAGGAAATGCCACACAGGGCAGTTGACTGACGAGATACGAATAATTGACTCAATAGTCAGGAGTACAAAACAATAAAAATGACATAATAAAAAATTGAGACAATCAGTTGAAATATGATAAATTGACTCAATAATCATGAGTACAAAACAATAAAAAATACATAGTAAAAAATTGAGATTGTCAGTTGATAAATGTTGAATTGCTAACAGGAAAATTTAATTTAGGTACTAGACCAAATTCCTAGTAAACAAAACAATTTGTGACTAATGAACAAGTACAAAACTACTATATGTAATGCTCCGTAAAGAGTTAATGAATAAATTCAAAGAGAAAATAAACTTTCAAATGACAATAAGTAATAGAGAAAAGTCAGTTCAATGAGTAATCGCAAAAAATACAAAAGGTAAATGTAGTTTGACAATAAAGAACAATTAAATATAAATACTAAATGTTGAGTAATAAACAAACGCTTTCAGGACATATTAAAACCTTTGTAGTTCTGGATAGGTTTTATTAGATACACTAAATAATCATGAGTTGAACGTCAATTGAAAAGCATATATTCAATGTAATTAATAATTTTAAAGACAATATAAAATAGGTAGTACAGTGAAATAAAACAGACACTGTATTCAAGAACGTAATTGACAATGGCTTAGACTAACTTTAAATGATAGATCAATAAGTCTGATATGATAAATGTAAAGTACAAATACTTGCAATACTTCCAAAAATATTGGTAAAAAGTTGTGTCTACAAATGGGAATCGCGACTTTAGAATAAATAATTCCAAGTAAACCTGAAAAGGTCAAATAATAATTAAACAAACAAGGCAATTGAACAAATAATGAAAAATGCTGATAATGATTCAAAATTGATACAGAATACTTATCAAATGCATGAAGAGCATGAGATCCAATCTTGAATTGGATGGGCAGTACATCGAGACCCCCTCGATGATACCGGACGATGGTGGAGACCTGGATGGACCCACGAAATGGAGCGGACCAGAGCGAGCTACCGGAGCTGGACTGGACGGCGAACCATGAAGAGCGGCGACTAGGATGACCCGCAGGCAGGACAAGAATCAATCCGAGCGACAGACTCCGGACTGGAATGGTGACGAATCAGGATAGCCAACAGCGATGGCTCAGTGGTGACGACACAGGAACGGCGGCGACACAGCGATGAGTGGGTAATGTCAGGTTAACTATTGTCAGTGCAATACGGGCAAGACTGACACAATGACGGTGTGACACAGTTGAGATATGCAACACATAAACTTGAAAGTAACGTAGCTGAAGATTCACTGAATTTGAATTGAATGAACCGTCCAAAAGTTAGGCACGGTGAATGAAATGCAAAGTTAATTGAGTTGGCGACGGCCAAAATTCACAACACTGATGCTAAGTGAATGTCTGAATAGACAACCATCCAAATGCTTGGCATGGTGAATGAAATGTAACAAATGTTCGTAGATCACTAAAAGAACTGATTGAAACTGATACACCATCTACGGGGTAGACATGAAAATTGCTAATACTTCGATCTAGCAATGAATGATTAGGTAGCTAGCTGACTAACCTAACAAAAACGGATACAGAGCAGAACGTCTGACTGCACCGTGAAATGATGAGAGTGTGATCTTGGAATGCAAGCAACACACCAGTAATAATGTCCCGCGAGACCAGAATTACTTCAATGAAACGAATGAATGCGAAATTGGGCCTCAAGCCCTACCACAAAATGCCTACCGCAAATGAATGTTCAGTTCAATCATATAACTTGTTGCTGAATGTTGAATGTTCTGGAAACTTGATTTTCATAATCAGTAATATAAAAATGATTTGAGTTCTCACACTGAGAAGTGAATAAATTTGGATTGAAGATAAAAATTCGAAGCACTCGTGACGAATGAAACGTGCTCTGACATACCAAATACTGAGATTGAAGATATTTCACAAACTAACGAACCGAAAATACTGAAACTTTATCGAAGCACTGGAAGAAACATTCTACGTTGAATAAACATGAATTTAAACCTTGAGAATTGAAAATTTTGAATTGAAAGTGACGAAAATTGAAAAACTGGAAAACGTTGATGTGAACTGTTACGCCATTGCTGTGTGAAGAAGGAAACAGGAAAGTGCATGCACGAATTGCGATGTAAGAAACTACGTATAGCCACGTCGATGAAAAAGATATGCGTAAAAAACGTCTAGACACGGTAGGAAATACTCCAAAATAATATTAAATAATACCAAAATGTACAATAAAATTAATGTACAAATGTAGCATGACAAAAAACTGATGTAATCCGTGAACTGCAGAAAACACAGTGAAAGTGGACCGATGACAAAGTGACTTGCGCACTAACGCGACAAGTTGGGACAAGAACACAATGCATAGTGCGAAATCTGACACTAAGAAACATATTAATTTAAAATCCATATCAATAATGTTACTGTTATTAGCAAATTGCAGTGTGATAAGCAAGTCTGAAGTGCAACACATTAGCATAATCTATTGATGAATGTTTATAATTGAGTAGTATTAAACGGTGTACACACGTACGTTTGCCTCGGGTGAGCATACGTGTATGGGCTTGCATTCGCACGTGTGGACGCTGTTCGCTGAGGCATGTGGGCGAACCGGAACCCTGTCGGTATTTTGGCGTGCTCAAAGGCGCCTCAGGCGAGCATTGAATGTACGTGTGGACGCGATTTTGCCATACGGGTGAGGCAAAACGTAAACATTGAAGGCGTCATAACCTAATTCCAATGAATTAGGTTAATGAATGACAAATCAAATTGTGATCCAATAACTAATTGTAAATTGTAGGATTTTTGTAATTTTGTAGGATATGTGGATTGTCAAATATTTAAAAAGAAACATGCATTGAATATATAATTTGTATCATGATTAACAAATCTAGAACAGCATAATTTAAGTGAAAAAAGCTTTTCTAAAGGGTTCCTACAAGAAAGTATAGCTCAAATATTATTTTACTGTGGCTATTCAAACTTTGAACTAGTATTCCTTAATTTAAATCTTGAAGCTAATCTTTTGGAGAATCTTGTTTTGTTGTGTATGAGCAGAGTTAGTTTAAAATGGGCAGCAATTTAGTATTTGATTCAATTTATGGCTAATTTCCTTAAAGAAGACTGTCAATTTTGTGAGACAGTGTTAAGTGCTTTGATTAGGTCATCAAAACTTCTGGAATTATTGTAGAAATTTTCTTTTTTGAGATTCAGAATAGATATTGGAAACCAACAAATGAATTGCCTAATGTCAAGAATCTCAAAGTTAGAGCCAATCGTTCTTGTGGAGTTATTGATTCCCTCATTATGATATCATTTTTGTTTAGATAACTAGTTGAATTAGATTGAGTATATTAACAAGATAATGTTTTGACAATCTAATAAAGTTTGAACTGTCAATCTTATGTCATGTAGCAATTTATTTCCTTACTTCAACCTACAATTGTTCAACCCACCAACATCGTTTGTCAAGTTTTATTTTTGATTTTATTATATAAGTCATTGAAATAAAATGATACTGCTGCAATTTGTGATAACTATCTTCAATGATGGAATGACGCCATTGTTGTCATGTGGAAAATCTACATCTACCATGTCTTCGTGTCGTCTGCAAATCAGATAGCTTTTTGAATGCCGAGGCATACGTGGATCGCGTCCACAAGGACGTACAGTGAATGTTGAGGCATATGTACATACGATTGTTCGCGCGAATCTGTACGGACGTGTGTACAAGGCTTAAACAACATGATCAGAAAGATAGGCCAACTAGATTCATTTCAATTTTCTCTATTTAAAGATTTTTCTAGATTCTATTTTAAGTATTTTTGAAAATAGTTACTATTATTATTGCTTTGGATTCCTTGTTATCTTGAATAATTTACCGTAGGCTAGCCTACACTATCAATTTTTATTTTGTTGTTGGTTGGTCAAGAATATAGAATGGAAATTTCAAAAAAATAATCAAAAGGTTTTCAGAATAATAATTATAATAAACATGAAAAAAAGGTCACCGCTCTTTCTGCTTCGGAAAACAAAAAAAGGTAATCTTTGAATCCTTTTTTGAATTTTGCGTACAACCTGGTGCTGAGCACCAACGTGCTCCTAATTTTGTCATATTTCAATAAATACTATTACCACATAGAATAGAATTAAATCAAATTTAATATTTTTTGTAATAGTATACTGTATAATGATTATTAATATTCAATGATTGGAAAAACATTAATCAACTCTGATGCAAGCTACATTTTGACAACACAAGGCGACATATTATTTATATTTGAACAGCTGATGTAATATCAAGATTATAGACCGAAATGCCGAAGAACTGCTAAATCAATGCCACTCTAGAAGGCAATGCGGCGCTTCCTAACAAGATGGCGGATTTTGGCGTCAGGGTATAGCCAAGTTTCCGTACTGTATGTATACAGTGATATAGGCCTAGATAAATAGAGAAAAACCAAATAATAGACCAATCGTCACCAGCTTGACCAACCCAACGGTTTAGCTATTTTCATGTACTTTTCAGATTATGAAAATAAATTATTCGATTATGATTCTATTATTCTTGATAAAATCTATTTAATAATATTTACAGTTGTAATGTCTATCTTTCACGAATTTTTATTGCAACCACATATCCTACCCAATATCAAGTAAATGCACTGATGCTATCGTTCACACTAAAACCAATAACTATAAAGCAATGATTTACTCACTTAAATAAATAAATTAACTCTTATTTCGTTAGGATTTTCAAAAATTAACACCAGACCTGGTGTTATAATTATACCTTAGCTATTTATAAGGTTTCCAACCATGACATGCACTGCACATGCTAACCGCCAATTATGAACTTCACTTCGAATAAGATTGTTTTAGTATTTCACATTAAAAATTGATTATATATTTCACATGCAAAAATGATGCTTGAGTTTTGATTGTTGAATACGGTCTATTCTTGTCTTATTGCACATTTTTGATCGATACTTAGTGAGGTGGTTACCTTAATATTCAAATAAAATACCACATATATATATATATTAATAGCCTAACTGTGTTGATATTTCTGAAAACTTTGAAAACAAGAAAATGTAAGAGCAATGATTTAATCTTTTTAATTTCTGTAATAATTATTAACGTTCTTGACGATATAGTCATCAAAATAATGTTTCTATCTACAAAATATCAGCATAATATTATAAATCCTACCTGAAGTGAACCAAACTAACATAAATTTCATGGATTTGGTGTTATTACCTAGGCTTGGGCTACCTATATTGGCAATGGTCATTCACACGCCTTTTTTCAACACCATCAGAGATTTTTATAAAAATTTCTATCAAACTACCTTTGATAGAACGATTAAACTACAACGAAGTTAAAACATTTTTTAAATAAAAGTTTAAAAGAGACAAAAATGCTATAAATTGAGTTATAGGTTTGCTACCGTACATATTTTGTTACAGCACACAATAATATTTTATTCAGTGTTTTTTTGAAACACTTGATTAAATTGAAATGAAGTAAAAATAAGAACTTTTCTTTGAACGCTGCTTTTAGTGTTTATGGAACTGGTTAAATACCAATAATTTCATTAGATTTTTCTTTTAATCCTTGTATGATTCAAATAATTCTTGATTATTGTATAATTCATACAGTTCACAATTTTATACACATTTATTTGTCTATAGTTTAATCAATTATTTTTGTTTTTCTTTATTGAATATCCATTATTTTTTCACTTGTTGAATATATCACAAATGTAAACTTTGAAGTATAAATACCGTATTTTTAAAACTCATTAATATGGCTGAGTTCAATTCCCCACCACAACCCTCAAATTTTGAGAGTCTACTGTTTGAACATAATAATTTTGTTTGATGATGCAGCACCCAACGAAACGGTCGTCACTAACATGAGTTTTAAAAATATTTTCTACTTTAAAGTTTACATGTGTGATATATAATAACTAGTAGTTCTGTGAACAGTAGTCTACATCACGCAATTTTTTCATCCACTTATTTTTCAAATGTGAGAGTATTGATACTGATGGGCACGCATCAGTAATAGTACTTTACGTAACAAGTCCGGTAACGATAATTTACCGCATAAGTATGATTGTTTCTGCTTGAAACGTAGTTGAGGGCAGAATTATCATACGAATGCGGTAAATAGTAAATACGTTACCGTACAAATTACGTACAATATTTCTATTCGATTTGTCGAAAGCTTTTGACACGGTTTCTCACAAACTCCTACTAGATAAACTCTTTTTCTATGGGTTTCAGTCCATAAGGATGATTGAATCATATCTCAGCAATCGTTTTCAGAAAGTTGCATTCAATGGATCAGAATCTCAGTACTTGCCTGTCTCAAAACTAGCTCAAAACTATTTCGTATTCAAAGAAAGGCAATCAGGCTTATTTGTGGTCTGCCAAAACGCGCTCAATGCAAAGAGAGCTTCAAAGAATTAGAAATACTGACATTTCCCTCTATTTTTGTTCTTCAGTGTCTGACCTATGTGAGGGAGAATTTGAATGGTTTTGTTGAACAGGGAGTATCCCATGAGCATCAGACTAGAGGCAGGAATAATTTGATCACCAGCCGCTATTGAGTATTCTAGCACGCAAAAAACATTTCTATTCATTGGTGTGAAGCTTTTTAATATGCTCTCTGAACAATTTAGAGGTTTGCCAAATCTAGTTTTCAAGCAGAGGCTGAAGATATTCCTAATCAGTAACCCCATTTACACTTTTCCAGGAGTTCTATGAACTTTGTAAAATTATTAATATTATGTTGAGGTACCTACATTAAGTAAATACTGTATCAACTACTGCTACTTTTCATTTCTGTTTGTTCGTTATTATTTGTGTAACTGCATTATATTTCAAGACCAGAATATCTAGAAGAAATGAAAAGTAGCAATAGTTGATACAGTATTTACTATATATATATATATATATATATATATATATATATATATATATATATATATATATATATATATATATATATATATATATAATATATATATATATATATATATATTCAATATCTTTCTTTGTTTGGACATATCATGATATTGTAGTTCTTTTAGAATAGTATCTTTCCAATTATTGTATTGTATGTGTGACATTTGCTGTGTGTACATTGTGAGCGGTTACATTAAAACTTATTCTATTCTATTGTCAAGTAAATTTTTTTAGCAAAAGCAAATATACAGTTCCATCAATTGAATTGAGTTTGAAAATATTCAGGAGTACTATACAAATTGTTATTTGTATATCTAGAGTGAAGAATACAGCTTTTGTTCCCTGAGGGGAAAGTTTGATGCCCAAGGCTAAGCATTTCTTTCTCTTGAGGGAAACTATAATATTTCTCTGGGAGAAAATAGTTATTTGTTTATCTAGAGTGAAAAGTGCTGTTTATTCGCCCTGAGGGAAAAGTTTGAAGCCCGAGGCAAAGCCGAGGGCAACAATTTTCCTGAGGGAGAAAAAACATTTTTCACTTGTGATATACACAACATTTTTCCTCCACCTACATTTTTATAAAAACTGCAAATAAAATAATTTTTAAAAATCTGGTGTGGTACACCACACAACTTTCCTTGCTCATTGAACTATAAGCCTCATTCTTAAACGAGAATAATTTAGGGGAATAACATAATGGCGATTGGCGGCAACATATTTGAAACTACGATCAGACTTCTGTATTTATGTGTATATATAATTGTTTTCAGAGTAGGTACTTTTTCCTTTGTGTAAATTGTGAAATTCGATTATTTTTTCTAAAAGTCGTCAAAACAGCTGTTCTACAGATGAAATATCTCAACTATATGTTCTTTTTGTGAACTGCTCTACCTACCTACCTACCTCATGCACGAGAAGGAGGTTACAAAGTCCATTTCTCAAGGATGGGGTGGACCCCCTATTAGTTTCCCAGAAAGGAGACTCATGCCAGTTGATAGAGCTCATAAATAACTATACAGGGTATGAATTTGAAAAAAATTGGTCAAGTCATTTTTGAGTAAATCGTGAAAAACATGGTTTTTTAGTAATTATCCGCCATTTTTATCAAGAATATTACGGAGCTCCTGCAATTTTCCCAGGAATGAGACTCATGTCAGTTGATAGAGCTCATAAATAGCTATCCATGGTATAAATTTGAAGAAAATCGTTGCAGCTGTTTTCGAGAAAACCTTGAAAAACATGGTTTTTTAGTGATTATCCACCATTATTCTCAAGAATATTACGGAGCTCCTGCAATTTTCCCAGGAATGAGACTCATGTCAGTTAATAGGGCTTATAAATAGCTATCCATGGTATAAATTTGAAGAAAATCGTTAGAGCTAGCCGTTTTCGAGAAAACTGTGAAAAACATGGTTTTTTAGTAATTATCTGCCATTTTTTCCGCCATTTTGAATTCAATTTTATTGAATTTCTAATTGTCAGATCCTCATGGTATAAGGACCTTAAGTTTAAAATTCCAAGTCAATCGGTTGATTAGGAATGGAGTTATCATGTTCACAGACATACACACATACACACACACACACACCACACACACACACACCACACACACACCACACACACACACCACACACACACCACACACACACACACACACACAGACCAACACCCAAAAATCATGTTGTTGGACTCGGGGGACCTTGAAACGTATAGAAAACTTGAAATCGGGGTACCTTAATTTTTTTTTGGAAAGCAATACTTTCCTTACCTATGGTAATAGGGCAAGGAAAGTAAAAACGTACGTTACCAAATCATGTGTTACAACATAATCTGAAAAGTAAAGAAACAGCTGGCTTATAATCACAGTTCTCCGCCGACAGCGCTATCTGTCGGCAAAAGTTGTAACCATATCAGGACAGCCAGTCTACAAAATCTTTCTAATAATAATTACTATTACAAAATTCAGAGATATATGGAATTAAAAAGTGGTAATGAAATAAGACATGACAATTGAACTGTTCAATAAAATGTAATGTTGTAAACAATGTTTGACATACAGTAGCTCATCAGTATAATATAATATAGCATATTATGCTTCTTAAGGTTTAATCATATAATAATAAAATTTATAAAAAATATTACTATTACAATATCAATGACATCAAAGATTAATAATAAGATTTTATTTGAAATATGATTTAATTTATTATATGACTGTGTATGACCAGTTACACCAAAAAATACAATTACAATATTATTGTCAAGTAAATTTTTTTAGCAAAAGCAAATATACAGTTCTATCAATTGAATTGAGTTTGAAAATATTCAGGAGTACTATACAAATTGTTATTTGTATATCTAGAGTCAAATCTGTCGCAAAAGTTGTAACAACAATGGCCACCACAACTACAGCTATGATGAAGTTCCGGTTTCAAATTTGATTAGTTAATGAGAAATATTCGTTGGCTGGTATTTTGAATAGCATGGAATATAAAAAAATATTTATACATTTTTTTAGTATAGTGATATGAAATTTGTAATAATTTTAGCATACAAACATATATTTCATATGTTGATCAAATCTGGTTGAGGTATTGAATTTAGTTGCATCAATGACTGACTACTCTATATGCTTCCTCATCTGAGCTTAGACCTTCTTACATATTACAATGTAAGTTTCTAAAATAGAGATGCTTCCCATGTTATTTAAATGGAGTCACTTTTCCTCCCTAGGGAGTTTTTCTGTTTTTTACTACCGAGAGCAAAAAAGTGACACTTTAGTATTATGTTTCAGGGAGTAAAGTAAGTACTTTAGACAGTAGGTGGAGGAAAAAGCATCCTTCACTCGTGATGTACACTAAAATTTTTCCTCCACCTACATTTATAAAAACTGCAAATATAATAATTTTAGCATGTAAATGGAAAAGGCTGAAAGTCCAAAAAATTCAAAAAAAACTTTTTTTAGTGGAATAGGCTGCTAGGATCATTGCCAATGATCTGGAAAGAGCTGTAAGTACAAATTATGTCTAGTTTAGTTACAATAATCTATGACTCATCTGTGAATGACTCATTTGGCGTTTACTGGAAAAGGCTGTATGTGCCATCACCATGCCTGCTACTGGGTTCGGCCATGACAGTTTACAACTGTCATTTGTGTTATGTGGCAAACGTTTTATTATTCTTATACAAGTGGTCAAGTGTTTTTTCTGTATTTTAAATGTAATTAAGTGTTGCAATAAGATTGAAAACTTTTAAAATCATTCTAAATATAAATTCAGTAAATATAAGATTAAACTCAAGTGCTTCCATATAATAGTAAAAGTGGGGCAAGTAGTTTTGTGTTATACCAAGTACAAAGACTAAAGGTATTAAAAGACTGTAGCAAATTTTTTAACAATATATAAATAATTTTCTCTGCCAAATTTCAATATGTAGGAAGAATATTATGTGTTTAGAAATGTGAGAAATTTATTATAAATGAGTCAAATTCCAAGTGAAAAAATCTGGTGTGGTGCACTCACACAACTTTCCTTGCCGTTATGAAAATTGATCAACTGACGCTAGTGTTCCCGCACATCTCAGGTCTACTTTTCTAAGATCTAAGCCAGCTGGTGACAGGACAATAGCGCTGCAGACACACGAAGTCTGCTATCTTTTCATACCTAGTGAATGATTTAATAGAATCAACAGTTGTCAACAGTTTGCAATTGAATAATCTTTTTTTCTCGAATTTCGAGCTTATTTTCAATTTTAGGTGAAAATGCTACTGAACATTAATTGTAGAGATTTTTATGCTCAATCTTTTCCACTTAAAATTTTTTGTTTAAATTGTATCTGAAGCCTGATAATTGAGAATCTAAAATCAAACTTTGCATAGATGGTGCAGTGCTCCTGAAATTTTTACAGATATGAGACTTGTGGCAGTTGATAGAGCTTATCAATGACTTTTCTAGGTATGAATTTGATCAAAATCGTTGGAACCGTTTTCGAGAAAATCGCGAAAAACCCTGTTTTTGACAACATTTTCGCCATTTCAGCCACCATCTTGAATTGCATTTGATCTAAATGGTTCGTGTCGGATCCTTATAGTGTAAGGACCTTAAGTTCCAAATTTCAAGTCATTCCGTTAATTAGGAGATGAGATATCGTGTACACAGACGCACATACACTCATATATATATATATATATATATATATATATATATATATATATATATATATATATATAAATATTTCTTATTTTTGAATGGATCTCAAAACCAAAAAACAATCATACACGAGCGGAATTGGATAAATAAGAGACAATACTGTACACAATATGCACAAAAGCCGATAAAAGCCGATAAAGATATATATATATATAATATATATATATATATATATATATCGATGGCTACATTCTAATACCACGTATGAGCATTTTTGAGCATTTTCGGTTTATGACCGCTTCTAAAAGTATTTTTTGCGCTCTTTCCAATGGTTCTAATCCCAAGTATCAGAAAGAAACGGTTCAGCTGTTATTCACTATTTCCGGTAGCACGTATCAGAATTTATTAAAAATAAGTTCTAATAGCCTGTATCAACCAATTTCGAATATCACGTATCAGAAAATCAACATTAATACGTTGCCTAGGTTTCCAGGCTCCAACCTAGACTCCAGCCTTTTCATTTGAAAGCACCAGCGGCTGCGATTCTTATGTTTTTGAACTTCAAGAGACTCCAGAAGTGGTAATTATTTTTTTACTGGTTTCTTTCACTGATTTAAGGTCTAGACACACATATCCGCAGCTTGGGCATGTTATGGCACGCATAGTGTAAAACTGCTATACCACATCAAACAAAGATTACTTCCTCAGATGCCCAATCATTACTTCCTTTAATAATATTATATTTATTTATATTATTAGTCATTCAATCATTTATCAAGTTTCAGTTCATACTTAATGGTAGGTACAACAGGATTACTCCCAAAAGGAGTAGGCTAAATTACCCAATTTTTTCATCAAAATTTGTCCAAACTTAGGTTATATCTCTTAAGAACATTTCACTTCAAATTTCACTCAAACCAAAAAACTAAAAACTAATTTTGAATTTTGGAAAAGAAAATTTTAGCAACTACCTATACACTATAAAGCTGCCTACCGGCTTTTGTGCATATTGTGTACAGTATTGTCTCTTATTTATCCAATTCCGCTCGTGTATGATTGTTTTTTGGTTTTGAGATCCATTCAAAAATAAGAAATATTTTTATCTTTGTTGCAGATATCAGAAACAGGACAAGTGCAAGAGTTTCCTGCCTCTCAGACTGACACTCTAGTGAACGTGTGTGATTCTTATACCATTGAGTTTCAAGGGACTCAAGAAATGGTACCTGAAATGGTAATTTTTTCTTGGTTTTTTTTTTCAAAAATTCAAACTTAATTATTGAGACGTTTCACTAACTAAAACTACAATAAACTATTCACAAATACAATTTCTATTATAACTAACATGAAATATTTATGAGAATAGAAAATGCTCTATTAACCTAGACTCTATCAAGTTCTGCTAGTAACATAGATTCAATAAATCTACTAAATCTACAACTTCCTCATTCACATAAATATTAGACTAATCAAGAGTTGTGTTTTGGAGGTAAGGAGTAAATTACCCAATTTTTTCATCAAAATTTGTCCAAATTTAGGTTATATCTCTTAAGAACATTTCACTTCAAATTTCACTCAAACCAAAAAACTAAAAACTAATTTTGAATTTTGGAAAAGAAAATTTTAGCAACTACCTATACACTATAAAGCTGCCTACCGGCTTTTGTGCATATTGTGTACAGTATTGTCTCTTATTTATCCAATTCCGCTCGTGTATGATTGTTTTTTGGTTTTGAGATCCATTCAAAAATAAGAAATATTTTTATCTTTGTTGCAGATATCAGAAACAGGACAAGTGCAAGAGTTTCCTGCCTCTCAGACTGACACTCTAGTGAACGTGTGTGATTCTTATACCATTGAGTTTCAAGGGACTCAAGAAATGGTATCTGAAATGGTAATTTTTTCTTGGTTTTTTTTTTTCAAAAATTCAAACTTAATTATTGAGACGTTTCACTAACTAAAACTACAATAAACTATTCACAAATACAATTTCTATTATAACTAACATGAAATATTTATGAGAATAGAAAATGCTCTATTAACTTAGACTCTATCAATATTGTTTCTGAGTCCGAATTCTGGTAGCTAGTGGCTCAGTATAGAGCGGCTGGTCAATGTGATGTAGATATTTTGCTTATTGGTCATTGACCCAGATACAATATAATTTTAATGAAGAGGACCACCGTCTTTGTTTCATAAAAGACGGAAAAATTATTACTAACATGAATAGGTTCTTGGAGAGAAAATACCAAGTGAGCAATATATAAATGTATTGAAATAGAAATGGCAGAACAATAATTTTTGATAGTGAATACAAGTAGCTCAATAGTCATACAAAAGTAAAGTTGATAACAAATTGTCAAGTTCAGCAAACATAAAAATTTAAATGGAGAAACAGACAATCAAGATAGCTGATAAACATCAAGAATCATTGGAAGCAGTTCAAAATCAGTAACCATTGAGGTTTAATATGGAAAATTTATAATTGATAAACATCGAAGTTTAATAGGGACGATTCAGTTAAGATACACTGAATCTATGGTAATTCACACTTACAAAGAACTTGAATACTAATCATAAGATTACAATAATAATGAGCTTGAAAAATACTGAAATTGAATTTAAAATGTGATGAATTTAATATTTATAAAATTTGTAGATTACAAAATATTGTAATTGAACAAAATATATTTGATGCAATAAAAATTGCTTGTTTGTTTTAAAATCCTAAGTCAATAAATTGTGATGATCAAATAACAAGCCTAAAATTGCTTGTTTGTTTTAAAATCCCAAGTCAATAAATTGTGATGTACAATATTTTACCAAGTAACCAATATTTTAATATATTAAGTGATTCTGCAATAGTAAGTTGCATCATGAACAAGAAAAGATTATGTTCTGACAACATTCATGATTGAAAAAATTACAATAGGTTGTCAAGTTATTCTTGTTTCATACAAAAATCTGACCTATGATGAAGCAACAAAAAATCAAAATTAGCCTAAGTAAATAGATCCAAACAATAAATGAACTCAACCCTAACCTTATTTAAGGGATAAGAAGATAAAGGTAATTAGCAAATACAAAGATGGTAAAAATATGCAGTTACCTAGGGTTTCAACATGATAGTGGTGTTCAAGTTGGTTCCAGGAAATAGTCAAGGTAGGCTTGCTTGAAGTATGGTTATACTGTCCGTGATGAATTGATGCAGATTTCCAACACTTGTATGGATAAGACGATTGGTTACAGCACATGGATAACTCCCAGTTCATTTGGAAACATTGAAAGATCTTCCAAGAAAATATTAATCACTGTTCAATATTTGAAGAGCTAACTTTAGTTGAATTGTCCAGTTCATATGGAAACTGAGGTAAGCCTAAGCAAGTGTGTGACTACCAGTTTAAACACAACAGTCAAGTAAAGGCAGGGCATTACCAAACATTAGTAAGTTACAGTTCGAAATCAAGTTTAAAAGAAGATTCAATATGATATTGAAACAGATTCATTAACAGCAACAAGGAACGTCAATCCAAGTTGAAAGTAGATGATAGAGTTGAAGTAGATTCACAAAATGTTAACAAGGCACGCCAAGTTACAGTCAAAAGTAGATGTTGTTACGGGTTCACCCCAAAAGAAAATGAAATTGATATTAAATCAATTTGTTACACGCACGCGTCACCAACTCACAAGAATGAAGAAATAGGATTATCCCATTAC
The DNA here is from genome assembly GCF_014356525.2 of Nilaparvata lugens. Lineage (NCBI taxonomy): Eukaryota > Metazoa > Arthropoda > Insecta > Hemiptera > Delphacidae > Nilaparvata > Nilaparvata lugens. Next base: position 68,771,478 of record NC_052505.1, on the reverse strand, counting down.
ACTGAACAAAGTTTTCACTTGAAAAACTTGAAGAGATTAAACGAAACACGACTTCAACATGAAGATTTGAAGAGAAGACGCTAGACGCCATCAAAAAATGCAAGTCATAGCTGCCTAGGCTGTGTCCAGCTTTGAAAAGCAGTCACCAGAGCGCAGCAGCTGCTGGAGAGAAGACGAAATGTGAGCAGAAGAAATGAGCACTCCAGGCGGTAAAGAAGGAACTAATGATTTCAATCATTGAATTGGATGTGAAATTCAACAATCAAGTTCTGCTAGTAACACTCTGACACTCTTGTGAACGTGTGTGATTCTTATACCATTGAGTTTGAAGGGACTCCAGAAATGGTACCTGAAATGGTAATTTTTTCTTGTTTTTTTTTCAAAAATTCAAACTAAATTATTGAGACGTTTCACTAACTAAAACTACAATAAACTATTCACAAATACAATTTCTATTATAAATAACATGAAATATTTATGAGAATAGAAAATGCTCTAGACTCTATCAAGTTCTGCTAGTAACATAGATTCAATAAATCAACTAAATTTACAACTTCCTCATTCACATAAAAATATTAGACTAATCAAGAGTCATGTTTGTGTTTTTGATATATGAATTGATTTATCTTCAGAACCTTAATTATTCCTTTTTCTGATCTTTTTGTTGCAGGATTCAGAGCCAGGACAAGTGCAAGAATATCCCACCACTCAGATTGTCACGGGACCCATTCTATCTATAAGCAACGCCTGCGATTCCTATGTTGAGCTTCAAGAGAATCAAGTGTGTGATTTTACAAATTTGACTGTTTTGAATACGGACAATATCGATATGAATATGAATGTGTCATTTGAAGTACCGGTACTGAAGAGTGTGCAACTGGAAATTGCTTCAGGAATGATAATTGATGACCCTATTTGCACTGCTTCTACAGAAAAACATATGCCTATTGAGAGCACATCACAAGATATTACAAAAAAATCTACAGATAAAGATGAAAGGATAGCTGGAAAAAGAAACAAGAAACCTGTTCCTGAAAGTTGGGAGAAAAATATTGCAAAGAAGGCAAGGATGAGGGGAGAAAAGTATGTTGGCTACAAAAGAGATAAAAATAAGATAGTTACCAGAATGCCAGACAGAGAGGAACGGACCATGGGCCCTAAATGCATATCCGAGAAATGTAGTAAAATTAATGACCGACATTGTGGAATTTTCACAAAGCAAGACAGATAAATTATTTTCGAACATTTTTGGAGAGATTAAAATTGGAAAGAGAAGGAAGTTTTTGTTTCGTCTTTAGTAGACCAATTGCCAGCGAAAAGAACAAGCGTGGAACCTGGAGCCTCATCTCGACGCTCCAACTCTTATATCTACTATCTGAAAATTCAAGATGAGAAAAAGATTGTATGCAGAAAAATGTTTTTGAATACGTTGGGGATAAATGAGTGGATGGCTCACAATTGGATAAAACGTACCAAAGGAAAAATGAGTATTGAGGGTCTTGAAAAATCCAATGATGAATCAACTCGCCTAACAAAGAGAAGTAAAAGAAACAATAAGAAGAAATCTCAAGAAAATAGTGGAAATGACGAATATCTCCAAGAATTTTTTGAAGTATTGCCGAAATTACTTAGTCACTATTGTAGAAAACAAATGACAAAATTGTACTTGGAGCCTATTTTTTTCTCAAAAAAACAACTCTATGAGTTCTATGTATCGAAGTGTGCTGAAGACGGAATAACTCCAGTATCGTTGACCAAATTTTTTGTGATATTTGAAAGTCATAATTTGTCACTATTCCAGCCTAGGAAAGACAGATGTGACACTTGTTGTGGTTATGAAGTGAGAAATATTACTGAAGAAGAATGGATGAAGCATGTTGCAAAAAAAGATCGAGCAAGGAAGGAAAAAGAGGATGACAAGGAAAGAGCAATAAAAGAAGAATGCTATGTATTGACTATGGACCTCGAAGCAGTGAAGCTGTCACCGCTCACAAAGGCAGGAGCGTTTTATTATAAAACGAAACTTTGTTGCCACAATTTCACTGTTTATAATATTGCATCACATCATTGTTGCAACTATTGGTGGAATGAAACTCAGGCAGACCTACAAGCATCGACTTTTGCATCATGTTTGATTGATTACCTTGAAAATCATTGTCTTGAAAGAAAAATGCCAATTGTAATCTACAGTGATGGTTGTACATACCAAAATAGGAACTCAATTATGGCAAATGCTCTACTACATTTTGCTATCAAGCATAACATTGATGTGGAGCAGAAATATCTAGTGAAAGGCCATACAAATATGGAGTGTGACTCTGTGCATGCATGTATTGAACGTAAGTTAAAAAATAGGGATGTGCATGTACCTGCTGACTACGTGACTGCAACTAAGGAGGCTAGAGAAAAGCCATTCCCTTATGAGGTAAAATATTTGACTCATGATTTTTTCAAGGACTACACTGTGCCAAACCTTCAATACTATGAGTCGATTCGACCGGGAAGAAAGTCCGGAGATCCTGTTCTCACTGATGTGAGTTGTCTGAAATACACTCCAAGTGGAATTTTTTTCAAGCTAAACTATGATAATGATTATGAAATTCTTCCACACAGGCTCTTGAAAGTTGAAAAAAATACGGAAGCACCTGCACTGTTTGAAAGTGTAATACCTCTTCAAATGTCAAAATACAAGCATCTACAAGAATTGAAATCAATGATACCTTCTGATTTCCACAGTTTTTACGACAATCTTCCACATCTTGAAATTGATGAGAAAAAAATCAGGGAAAAAATCCAAGTCAAGAGCAAAATAATCACTTATATTCAAAATCTATTTTTCTCATTGATGATTTAACATTAATCTCCTTGCTATTTAGATTCAAATAATAGTCTATCAAATCTACTTTATCACTTCTTCATTCCTGATGTTCAGGCCAAAAGTGCTTTTAACATGTAACTTGTTCCATGGTTATCCTGTAAAATTTCAACTTCCACAACCAACTACTGTCCTCATAATACTCAAAAAATATTTTATCAGTCAATGTTTAGTTTGGATAAAATTTGGATCATTTATATTCACTCCAAGAAGAGTGCTGTTCATTTTTATTTTTCAATTCTTTCAGAGAATTCTATAATTGATTTAAGAATTAATTGTTGAGCTTGTTTTTATTTTGCTCACATGGAATTTGTAGATGATTTTAATTTATGGACTTGATTGATTTTCTTGAATATTTTTGATTCATTATTATGGAATTGATTTCCACCTACACTTATGTTGGATTTAAAAAAATAGAAAGCTATAAACTAATCAACTCAAGCATTCTCAACTTTCTGTAGGTTTGAAGATAATATTAATCATTTCATTCGATTCATATTCCTTCATAATGTGCATATTTTTTGTCAACTGTGCAATAATTTTCTTTAATTGAATGAATATTATTTATTAATGTACGAATCTGTGCCTTTGAAATATTAAAATAATATTTTCTCTTTTTCTAATAAAATTATTTGTGTATGTAATAGAGTAGGTAGAATAAGTGTCAAGAATATTGCATGCATCATTCCATCAAGACCAGCCAAATGCTTTTCATTCTGGATTTGAAGGGCAGCAGTGTACATCTATGGCAGCTGCTGCAATCACTTATGCTTTGCTTGAGCCACCCAGACAATGGAGAATATTTAACATTTATCTAATCTTGCTCAATGGTAATGCTTTTTATTCTCACATTCATGCCACAACTGAATACTTATTGGGGGAAAAGGCAATAAATCCAGAAAAATATCACAATCACATAGCAAGTATTCCGGCAAGTGGCTACTTGATGATAACAAATTTTGATGTTGTGAAAGATGATTACTTAATGTTTGGCGACCATGCATTCTCTATGCAGTATGCTCAAGATTCGCCTTTTTATGGAACAATGGCTAATGTGGCAAGAGAAATTGGATGGAACTTGATTGATGCACTTTGTGAGTTGTTTGCAACACATCCAACTGGAATTCTTATCTCACAGTCAAAGTCATTTGCAGTGATGAATTTTGATGGCAAGTTCTACTTCTTTGACTCTCATTCATGTGGTGAGAAAGGTGCAAAGGCTCGAAAGGATGGCCGTGAAAAAGCTTGCATCATTGAGTGTGATACAATAGAGGAATTGGATCGAGTCATCAAGCGAACTTTGGGAAAATCACAAAATGTTCATTGATCATAAATTTGGATCTGTGGCACAAGGGTCTCAACATTTGGAAGCAATTGGATGTGAAATGCAGCACATGAAAATTTATCAAGAGCAAGAGCAACATGCAGAAATCCAAACATTTTCAATGATGGATATTGACAAAAATCAGCCTGATGTTGAAGTTGAGTTACAATTCAAGGTCGATCACTTATCTGCAAGACAAAAGACAATCTTGTGAGCATAAATATTGAGAAACGAGCTGAGGAATTGTCGTTTTGGAACTTGTTCCCCTTTGGCTGCAATGGATTCAATCAGGAGAGAACAAAGAAAATGACAGCACTACAATATTTCCAATCAAGAATATTGAAAGTAGATAGATTCTTAAGCTTGAAATATCTTTTTTACTCTCTGAGCATGTATGAATATTTCAAGATACAAGCTACTGTGAATGTGTGTGGCAAGCAAATTGATGGAAAAAATGGTCCACCTGTACATGAGAAATATGTGTGGAACTTCAGCATATTGGCAAATGGCCTGTAGAGAATTGTGTAGCATCATTGAGCAGATTGGTTCTCCAACATATTTCTTGACTTTGAGCTGCAATGATTTGGGCTGGCCAGACTTGAGAAAGGCTATATTGATTGCTGATGGGAGACCACACATGGAACCAGAAGATCTCATTTTCAATGAAGTTAAAAAGGTAATTGAGAAATATCCAGTTATTGCAACAAGACAGTTCAATCATTGACTGAATATAACAATGAAGCACATTTTGAAAAATGCACAGAGAATTTTCAAGTCAAAGGTTTTGTATTATTGGGAAGAATTGAAGGACAGCAGCAATCATCAGCACATGGACACATTTTGATTTGGCTTGAAGATCATCCACCATTCAACACACCAGAAGGAGCTGAAAGACTCAATAAAATTGTAACGTACAAAATTCTGGAAGATGAAAAACTACAAGAGAAAGTATTAGGATATCAAAGACACAAGCACACTTTCTCATGCTACAAGAATGGCAGTGATCGATGTCAATTTGATTTCCCTCACCCTGTTTCAAATGGAATCAAAATTCTTGATGGAGGGACTCTGGAATTTGCACAAAATGGCAGCCATATTTATATTCTTGAGCAAAATGGTGATGAGCGATACATCAACAACTACAATCCAGAAATTCTTGATCTGACTAATGCCAACATGGACATTTCACCCTGTGGGGATGATGAGACAATCACATTCTACATTGCCATATATGCTTCAAAAGCTGAGCCAACTGAAGTAGATTCAGCTATTCATCAAGCAATTGTTCAGTTGTGACAAGAAGAAGGAACTTCAATCCAGGAGAAGATGGCTGGACCATACTTAAGACAAAAACGACAAGAGTGGAAAAATGTCAAAGCTCTCATCATTGATGCAATTTCCATGGTCTCATATGAAATGTTGTTCATGATTGATGTCAGACTCTGCCAAATCATGATTAAGGAGGATGGATATTTTGGAGGCCTCAATGTATTGCTCTGTGGAGATTTGCTGCAACTTCCACCAGTCAGACCTCATCAAATTTTTCAACAACCCAAACATCTCCATCATACAATTCATCTATGGCACTTATTCAAACCTGTAGAGTTCACAGAGAATATACGTCAAAGAGGAGATCAGACATTCATCAATATTCTAAACATACTCCAATTAAGTGATGTGGAAATTTTGATCCAAAGGTGCAAGGCCAAAGCCACAAACATGACTGGAGAGTTTGAGGTTGGGAGAGCAATGAGAATTTACTCCACAAACAAAGAAGTGGAAGCTCTAACAATCTTGTTCTTGACACTTTCCGACAAAGATTCATTAAGGAAGGAAAGAGATTAGAAGATGTCATGTTCACAATTTGCTCTCGTGACACCATTGTGGGCAAAGAAAATGTAACAAGAGAACAGGTTGCCAATAGATTGGAATCAGTCAATAATGACTTTAACAAGACTGGAGGATTTCCTGCATCATTGACAATTTTTGATAGTGCAAAAGTCATGCTTCAATATAATATCAGCATGACAAAAAAACTTGTGAATGGATCACTTGGATACATCACAGAAATTATTTGGCCAGCTTTTCGTCGACAAATTGACCCTGATGACATCCCCCAAGTAAGAGTTGATTTCGGACCGGGAGTGGGAGAGCATATCATCAAACCAATCCAAACCGAATTTCACTTCAAAAAAGTTAGAAATGAAATGGCTGAACGATATATGCTTCCACTTGTTCTGGCGTGGGCTTCATCAGGTCACAAGGTGCAAGGTACAAATTTGGATTTCCTAGTTGTATCTTTGAAAATCTTGTTTGCCAAAGGATTGGGATATACTATGTTGAGTGGAGTGAGATCTAAGTGGACTCACAATTGAAAATATTGAAGTAACTGAACTGATTGGATTTCGGCCTTGCAATGAAGATGCAATACTAGAATTGGAAAGAATGTGTAAGGTAAATGGAACAAATAATGTAGAAGATGTGTGATAATACTTCTCGCCAGGATTCCACAGCAACCGCAAGTAACAAAAATTTTAATTCATATACCTTATTCTCATTTTATAATTTTCTGTTCTTAAGTCAATGAATGCCTAAGCTTCTAATGAATGCTTCTAGATTTTGTTCACATTTTTAGATAGTGAATAATTTTAAGTGAAAACTGAAAAGATAAGAATAACATTAATAAAAAAATATCAACACTTTTAAAAATGCCCTTAAAAAGAAGAAAATAACTTTTTTGATCACACTTGGTTAAAAAAAATTTTCACTTTATATCCCTGAAAAAAATTTCTAATTACAAGTCAAACGATAAAAAGTGTGGCCAAAATTTTTCATGTTGAAGTTTAAAGTATTTTTTGAGCTTGAATGTTTGTCATGAATAATCCTATTCTATTAAGCGATCAATGTTTGTATGTTTGTTTGTATGTCGGGAGGATCTCGAGAACGGCTCTAATGATTTTGATGAAATTTGGAATATAATAGGTTTGTGATACAAGAATAATTTTGGAACAGGTCCCAACTCTGGGAAAACTCGCTGAAGGTCCTTAAACAAGGATTTATTCGTCCTTTTAGTAGCAGCTGATTGACAGAGAGTGGAGCGAGTGAGAAAAGATTACCCAGCTGTATTGAGTTACCAGATATGGAGACGTTCTTTTAAAAAATTGCATGATTTTTTGAAAACGAGACAGTTTGAGCGAGTGAGAAAAGATTATACAGCTGAGTTGGGTTACCAAATTTTGCAACTTTATTTGAAAAATTGCCTGATTGAAAAAACATCTGGAAGAATAGGTAGGCCTACTGTACAGAAAGTATCCGGATGATAGCAAAGAAAATAGCTTTTAATTTATCTTTCCAAAAGTGAAGTAGTTGAATGAAATTATCTCATAGTGATATTGAGGAAATACTACTAATTTTTCCAGTTTCTGGTGTATTGGTTCCTCACTGGCTATTTGTTTGAAGGCAGCCATAAGAGAGGCTAATATTTTCATATGTCAAAGTCAGCCAGAAACTTGATTGAGAAAAAACTTAATATATCACCAGCAGCTCCTATTTCCTTTCAAATAGAATTCATCATGCCTTATTCCCTTTGACACAAAAAACCTAATATGATATCGGTAATTCACAAGTAAATACCAAAGTTCTCAATTTAGATGGAAATTAGACTGAGTTACATGTTTGATTATTTCCAAATGTTCATCTCAAAGCCGTCTGCTTCGATTGAAGCTCGGTACTCCGATATTGAAGCTTAATCAAGTTTGAGCCACACTTTTTATCGTTCTACTTGTAATTAGAAATTTTTCTCAGGGATATAAAGTGAAATTTTTTCTAACCAAGTCTGATCAAAAAACGTTATTTTCTTCTTTCTAGTGCATTTTTAAAAGTGTTGATATTTTTTTAAAATTAATGTTATTTCTCCAATAAGTACTGAGTTACAGTTTTTCCAAAAATGAGAAAAATTTCAAGAGAAATCAATTTTGATGAATTTCAGTTTTTAATCAATAATATCTTCCAATTGTTACAATTCAAATGAATAACTCGAAATCCCTCTGAGGGTAACTTTGTGCTCCATAACCTGAGAGCGCTCTATATCTAGGTACACCTGCTAACAATGCTCCATGCTTTTGAAAAACACTAATTTTTATCACAAACTTCATTGTCATTGAGATTCCGTACAATGATATGAACTAATGAGATCATGTTCCATGAGATGCACTTAATTTGGTGTATTATTGTGAATATGTTAAAAGTATCTTCAAGTCCTTGATTTTTTAACGATCCAATAGTACCTACTTTACAGACTCTCATACATTGTTCACAGCAAATAATAGATAAGATTCTATTCTACAATTCAAGTAATTTTCTATAATAAAAGGTTATCGAGATGTAGCTTTGGATACAGAGATTGGCAATCCTATTATATTGAGCAAGCAATTTCTGTATATATTTACTTATTTGGGTATTCATTCATGTCCAACAGATCTTGAAAACGGCTCTAACAATTTTCATGAAATTTGGAACATATAGTAGGTTTATGATATAAAAATTTGATTGCACAGGGTCTCATTTCTGGAAGAACTCGTTGAAGGACATGGAGAGGATAATAATTATTCATCCTTGGAAAAACAGCAGCTAATTTCATCATCTGTTGATAATGGAAGATGCAAGTGCCTGTGTGGGAGTGAAACAGAATTATGTTGAGCTGTTGATTGCAATCAAAATATCTGATTTGTTGACATGACCAACGATATGATTTCATTCAAGATCCATTATTTTTTTACTTATATTAACAGATATTGTAGCAAACATAGTATATCATTCTAAATTGAAGTATATACAAACTTTCAAAGTTGATCATTACTTTACAGTTTTAAGTGATTAGTGACTGTTATTTTGTTATTCAATTTGGTTTGTGGAAAATCTAAATTAGAACTTTTCTGTTTTCAAATGTTTGGATGGGAAATTTGACCTGAATTCAAGGATCCAAAGGTTCAAAGAACCCCACACTTCAACCGAAGCTTATTGTGTTCACAAGTAGTATGTTAGTTAGGCAAACCAATACCTGTGTCCTTTACAAGAACCAGGAGTTTTTCCCTATGCTAACATCCTATTCATCACCTGATTGCTTGTCGCATGAAATCCAGTGTGATATGCTTGACAGTGATTGGGTGCTGTGAGGATGGGTTATTGCTCAGATCTCTTCTTTAAATATTGTGGTAGATGATCGGCGGTTCTCCCCACATAAAAGTCTGGGGCAATTTTTACATTTTATTGTGTAT